>NW_020625487.1:1236-320752 GCF_003573695.1 Papaver somniferum
AACTAATGAAGAAAATTATGCAAACAATTAAAAACTCTGCAAAAGCAGTGATTGAGCGAATTATAATTAAATATTAGAGAAAATATAATAGTTACCAAATTATTCATGCGTAAATAGCTTCCTCATTGCCCCAAGGATTGGGTTTAGCTCCTCATTATTACAAAAAAAACTAAATAGAAGAAATACAAAAAAATTGTGAAACGTGATACCGGCTCACCCCCCTAAACTTTGGTTGTGCTCTCTTGCTCTCTATTTATACACACAAATCCATTAATCAAATATATTCTTCTATAACTCCAAAATCTTCTTCTTTTTAATTAAAAATATCTTCAAGAATTTTTCTTCTTCTTTATATTCTCTAAATTTCTTTATCATACCCAAATCTTCTTTAATTCGCAGAATCAAATCCAAGAGAAAATCCTCTAAGATATCTTTCATGTTTAATAGAAGATAACTTCCTTTTTGTCAAAACTCCGGTAATTAATACTCATAGATTTCCTGTTTATAAGGAAGAAGATATTCTTGTCTTAAAAATTGTAAATCCTTTACTGTTGAAACCCAAATTTCTCGCCAATATTCTGTTTGAAAATGAAGAAAAAGGTGGTGCCCCTATCCAAAGTGCAGGTGCCTTTATTAATTTTCTCAGAGAGGTGCAAGCATCACTATTCGAGCAACTTTTTCGATACAAGTGTATTTCTCCAAGAACACCTACACAAACATAAAAGCACCATAATAAGTACAAAATCAAGCAATAACAATAGATACACTGAGGACAAATTAGACACATAAATACGTCTATCAAATATCCCCAAACTTATTATTTGCTAGTCATCGAGCAAAACTAAAAAAAAAAAAAAAAACCGAGTTAATCTCGGGATGGTTTACCAGAGGTGTACCCACAAAACCATTACTCCAGACCCTAACTATCTACGCAGAACCTTGGAAGGCACTAAAGAATCTCCTTGGTTGGCATACCTATTGACTACAGGAGGAAGTACCCTGATGCGAAATTCCAATTGTTGTACACGAGTTTGCACTCAAGTATACTAAAATTCATATAAAGTGACATAGCTCTACTCAGATAGTTTCTGGACATCATAACCGGAGTCAACCAATCACATGGAAAGATTAAGAAGATGGATAAGGAAAAAGATGGTTTAAAGTGAACGGTGTTTCCCATATCTGTCTGAAGGCGTCTGCCAGGATGAACCTATCCTAATGGACTGAGATACTGGTCTAACTAATATCAACACAACTGGCATATAAAAGGGTACCAGTGGTCGATAAACCTAACTCTAGGTCAACACAACTGGCATATACAAGGGCACCAATTGTCGACTTTATTGAATTTATTCCGGTTGGTCTGATGGTCTGGTCTTAATTCTTTTCTTTTTTTTTGAAATCTCAATCACTCTATTTCACCCTAGAAATGGTAAGAACTTGAATCGTGTGCCCCACCAAATCACTTAAAAAATAAAAACAGAAGGATTAGGATTCAACGAGATATGTCGAAACTACCATGTTTTTTTTAATTCTAACACCTGAGCTCTGTGCTTTTATGAATAGACTCTTTAGATGTTTCCATCTAATCAGATTGGTTCCTCAACTCCTACAACCAAGATGTTTCCATCCACTTAGATAGGTTAGTACTATCCTTAATAGGCATAAATTTCTAGGCTCTGGAGTTTATTTATACTGCAACTAAAAAGTTTCTCCCATACCCCCAAACTTAAATCTAACATTGTCCTCAATGTTCTAAAGATAAAATTAAAAGCATGAACAAGGAGAAACTGTTACCACTTGAAGCAAAAGAGTCAAGGAAAGATATTACCGTGTTGCATGAGAATGGGTTACCTCCCAAGAAGTGCTAAGTTTAAAGTCTTCAGCCAGACATTGGAAGAATTAGTCACCTCGTAGAACCATATAGCAGTAGCCGAAATAATTGTGGGTCATCTGGATCAAAAAGTTACCCACAAGAAGAGGAAACTGCAACAGACCAAGAAGATACCGAATATACCCTTGCTTAAGACAACTACATCTAGTTGTGGTTCAGGTTCAGGCTCTATAAAAGGGTCTAAATAAAAAGCTTTCATCGGTTGGATTTCCTAAAAGCCAAGATCCGGTTCGCGCATTAGAGTCTGGAAAAACTCAACTAAGAACTTAGAAGCACATAACAACAACCTGAATAATTGGGGATCCTCTAAGTCAATTAGATTTGAGTCACAAAGTTGACCATAATAATGGTCATTCTTAAGAAAATGTGTCGACCCTAATATCCTAAAGTAATTAGGTTTAGTCTCAAAACTTAAATACCGACACATCTGAAAATTATATGTTCCCACAATTAGAAGAAAAGTTTTTGGTGGGAAAACAAAGTCAATCTTGGTATCATAGCCTGGATTAACCACATCAACCAGAGGATGGGTTTCTAACAACTGAGCTTCTTTCTGGACATCATTAGGTTCGGTAAAACATGTATGAAGATAATCTTGTAAGATGATTGAGGCATAAATGTCAAGTCCTACACGAGGGAACTTTCTAAGAGTTAAAGAACACGGAGAATGATAATCACCCCCAAACTTAGAGTTTTCTGTGTCTCTATAAAGACTAGTCACAACTTTCCTAATTTCTAGGTCATCAGATTCCTGGAAATGGTCAATTTATTCTTCTAAGTTGGGTTCATCCTCACTCATTTCTACGAGTTTATCATCTTTTAAGACTAGTGTTTCTAAATCGCTAGATTCTAAAACAATATGCTTAGGGTAAACTCTTTCCTCTAAATCATTATCGGCTTTGTAAACAGGAAATACTACGTCGTCTAAAACGGGGGTATCTCTAGTCAAATCCTCGTCCTTTTGAATAGGTGAATAATTATTAAAATTATTTGGATTTGAACTAGAAATAATATTATCATTAAAGAACTCATTGGGAGTAACAGATTCCTCATCACTATGCCTATATATTTCAGATTCTTCATCAATACTATCCTCATCACAGTCCTCATTATAATAACATGAAAAAGGTCGAACCTCATCAAAACAAGTAGTGTTAACAATTCTAACCCCGTCATCTTGATTATGTGAATAAAAACTATCCTTATTTTCGAGGGTGGTATTGGGAAAACTACACTGGAAATTAAGACTATCCTGAGCAAGTTTTTCCATAATCCTATTTGTACTCTCAGTAAATTGCTTGAGGGTCTCTTCTAGAGATATCTTAGTTGACCGCTCTACGGACTCTTCTGGGAGAAGAATATTATAAGTCTCTTTCATAAATAACTTCCGTGTTGACTCATTGAAACTCCTGAGAGACTCTTCTAGAGAAATATAAGGATTGTTTTGCTCGTATGACCTGTGGGTATGTGGATAGTAATTGGGCTCACAATGGTATGGACCATAACCTTCAAAAGTTTCGCGTTCCCAATCACTATTCACACTATGGTCATAAAAAGGATAATGTCCAAGCTGCTCAGTCGGATACTCATTGTATTGGCTATTATAATACCAGTTCGACATCCTAACTGCAAGGGAATTCTAAACAAACACAAAGAAGGCTGACTCGACCACAACAAACCTAATTTATCTAGCAAACGAAAAGCATGATGGCTCCACTTAGATTGTTTCTAGACCAGCTTCTAATCCTTCGAAAGGGAATTTGTTACAATTTGAGCAAACCCCTCTGGAATCAATCCGAGTCAAATTAAGTTGAATAGAGGCGAGGGAAGCTGCGCAGAGATTTGATACCCAAGGCCTCACCGCATTACAAGGCGGTGCAGTCACGCATTCAACTCACAAAACCATCATGAACTTCGAAGTATGCTTAAAAGAGTAACCAAATTTTTTGAATGACTTTCCTATTAAGCTCGTTACCCTATCGGTCTCGTTCTAGTCAGTATTTTAAGCTTAGGTTCGCGTAGGTATCGTTTTCCTAAGGCGGGCAAGAAGCGAACGGTGATGAAATCCGAACCCTTATCTTGTATGGCCAGTCCTTGCCCTTTACTAGGAAATTAAAGCAGTCGTATTCAGTTCCTCGACATATATGCAAACGAAGGAATACAGTAACTCGCTAGTAGGGGATTCGCGAGTGTTTCGACAAACTTACCTCCCGTTCCAGACGGGGGATGAACCGTTGTAGTCGACTCGGGCCACGACTCCTATGTCATGTACGAACCCGAGGGGCCGAGGTGATATCGTAATCACCGTCCTTCTCTGCAAACAGTTTAATATTTAAACTACCCTTCCGTAGGGTTTAAAAATAATGTCCCAAAGTTTAAAGTCCAAAGTCCAAAAAAATAAAGTACAAGGGAAAAGGAAAGTCTAAAAAAATAAAAATAAAAATAATAAAACAATTAAAAATGTCTCTTTTTTTTCTCTCTTTTTTTATAAAAAAAATCCTCTTCTTTCGCTCCTTTCGCTTTGCCTTTTACTCCAAGTCTTTAAGTATTCACCAAAAGCTTTGGCAAAATTTTCTTTCGCTCCAAATTCCAAATTCTGTAAGGAAAAGACAAAAACCCAAAAACGTAAAGAAGAACAAAAAAAACAAAAATAAAAACAAAAAAAAAAAAAAAAAAAAAAAAAAATCTAAAAACTCTAGCCTAAAGACAAGTCCGCGTCGGCCGCCAAAAATTGATGTGACTCAATAATGTTGTAGTAAAAAGGTTCGTTGAGACTTGTGAAAGCAAAAGAATTTAGACTTAAAAATTAAAGAAAACTTAACTCAAAATTTGATTTCAAGATATGAGAAAATAACCAAGACACTGATTCCACTATTACACATGAATGAATGATGGTAAATAACCCAAAACTCTAATTATCTTTAAGTCCCTTATTTTCTTAACTCACAAATAATCAGGCAAATTCTCAAAAATTAATTGTATCCCTAAGCATAGATTATCTAATCAAAGCATAACCTATCTAATTGAATCACAACTAATGAAGAAAATTATGCAAACAATTAAAAACTCTGCAAAAGCAGTGATTGAGCGAATTATAATTAAATATTAGAGAAAAATAATAGTTACCAAATTATTCATGCGTAAATAGCTTCCTCATTGCCCCAAGGATTGGGTTTAGCTCCTCATTATTACAAAGAAAACTAAATATAAGAAATAAAAGAAAATTGTGAAACTGGCTACCGGCTCACCCCCCTACTTTGGTTGTGCTCTCTTGCTCTCTATTTATACACACAAACCCATTAATCAAATATATTCTTCCATAACTCCAAAATCTTCTTTTTAATTAAAAATATCTTCAAGAATTTTTCTTCTTCTTTATATTCTCTAAATTTCTTTATTATACCCAAATCTTCTTTAATTCGCAGAATCAAATCCAAGAGAAAATCCTCTAAGATATCTTTCATGTTTAATAGAAGATAACTTCCTTTTTTTCAAAACTCCGGTAATTAATACTCATAGATTTCCTGTTTATAAGGAAGAAGATATTCTTGTCTTAAAAATTGTAAATCCTTTACTGTTGAAACCCAAATTTCTCGCCAATATTCTGTTTGAAAATGAAGAAGAAGGTGGTGCCCCTATCCAAAGTGCAGGTGCCTTTATTAATTTTCTCAGAGAGGTGCAAGCATCACTATTCGAGCAACTTTTTACAAGTGTATTTCTCCAAGAACACCTACACAAACATAAAAACCTAATAAGTACAAAATCAAGCACTAACAATAGAGAACTGAGGACAAATTAGACACATAAATACGTCTATCACACTCATATAATTCTTTATATATCCTATATGCTATCTCTTTGACCTTTTTTTTAGGTCTAACATTAAAACCACCCAACACAAACCAAAAATAAACCCCTAGGTTTCAAATTAATCTTCCACCGGCCACCTTTTTATCTTCATTTCTCCCACCATCACCACCTGCAACTCATGTACCAGTAACTTCGTGCATTTCCAAGATAATGGAAAGGATGTTTGCTCTGGATCTGATAGAAAAACTTATCTTTCTTCCCAAATCTTGTCTTAATCTTAGTTTGAAGGATAATAGTCTAAAAGGTGTCCTTGTTCATGTGCATACGTCCCTTCTATCTCTCATTTTTATGTTTATTCATATACGTTTTGCTGCTGTTGGACTTGGATTTGTCACTTCATTGATTTTTGTATTATTTACTGATATATTTGTGTCATCATGGATTGGTTCCACTGATTTCCTCTTAGAGATTGGTTAATAAAGAAAATTCCATTAGTTAAGCATCAGCCAAAGGCTCAAAGGCTCGATCTTTAACGGCTATCACACTAAGAAAAAGGATGGAAAACAAAAACAGTAGATTAGTTTTTGTTTCAATCTATAACAAACTGGAATTCTTATAAGGCACCAACCAATGTTGCAGGACCAAATAATACATTTAGTATAGGATCGAAGAAAATCTACTGTTTTTTTTTTCCACAGACTGCATAACACAGAAGATACTTCAAAGAAATCTTGTTTTGTGTAATTCTAACCTAGGGTTAATACTTTTTTGATGGTTTTTTAAGAATGAAAACAGTGATTAACAGATATCTAACCTAGGGTTAATCGGTGGAGAGCAAGGTTAATACTTGAAAACAGAGATTGGTGGAGCGGAAGACAAGCGGTGATAGTTATAGTCAAACTTATTTTGACTTTTATAAGTGGTGAATAGTAAAAGCAGGATTAAGAAGTTGAATTACTTTAAAAGTTATGATAAGAGTGGCAAATAGGAAAACTATGGGTGGCAAAAAGGTGGAATCATTTATTAAGTTTGTAGTGGTGAGAATATATTCTCCCCAAAAATCAAGAGGAAAATTAGATTGAAATCTTAATGATCGTGGTACATTAGGAGATGTCGGTGTTTTTCTCAACAATACCATTCTGTTGTGGAGTATAAACACAACTTGTTTGGTGTAAGATACTATTTTGATGAAACCGCGATTGTAGTTCATTAGACTTAAACTCAGAGCCATTATTAGAACGAAAAGTCTGTAGTTGTGGAATGAGTAATGTATTAATACCAGAGGAGATGATGGTTATTGGATGACCAAATTGATTGATAACAAAAGCAAAAAAATATTTAAGAAACATCAAAGTTTCCGACTTTGCTTTCATGGGATATAGTATAATCGTCTACAATTGTAAGAAAATATTTAGCACCAGTAAATGATTTCATTGCAAAAGGTCCCCGTATATCATCATGAATTAATTGAAAAGGTCTTAAATACAAAGAAATACCTTTATTAAACTTCAGACGAGTTTGTTTTTCCCAAGGACATAAATCACATGAGTGACGGAACTGAGAACTAATTAATAGAAGCAAATTAGCTATCTTAAAAATGAAAACAAACCACACCTGGATGGCTGAGACGGCGATGCAATGTAACAACAGGCTTATTTGTAGATAAAGATAAAGCAAATGGATGAAAGGGAAAATGGTATAAGGAAGCAATGCGCTTACTCCATCCAATCTCCTTTTTCGTGTGATGGTCGTGGAAGACACAAGAGTCTTGTTAGAATTTGATACAACAATTTGTTAAATTATAAGTTAAACTTGAAACTTGGAATGTGAAAGGCATCAACTAACTTAAGTGTGGGTAAAAAATCTACATTTCTAATTAATATGCGTCACAAAGGTATGAGATCCATCTAGTAATTAAACACTGATTGGTTTAGTAACCAAAGTATATGAAGTGATAAATGAAAGAGAAGAACATATATGATGAGTTGCACCGCTCTCTACGAGTGAGGGAGACCGAAACTAGATTCAGAAATAAACCGTCTGAGTAGTTTATCAGTTGACCTGATAAACTTAATACTTGGTGCTGGTGGTATATGGGGATTAGATCTATGGACGCAAATCAAATACGAGCTCAACTTTGGTCGATATCACAAGAATCCAAAGCTTTATTATAAAATCAAAATATGTGACGCCCAAACATTGTGGCCAAATCATTAGAGAGTAGAGTGTACACAATTCTAAATGTTTATAAATTAAAGAAAGTCACTGTTGCGACGTCTGTTTTTCAAACCACAATGTGTTAACCGACGTCTGTCCACTGTAAGATAAGTCGTCGTCGGCAAATCTACCAATGCAAAAATACAAAAACATATCTCATTATCGATTTTAATTTGAAATATTTGCTCAAGAAAAATTTACAAATTCATTTACAAATGTCCAACTAGGTGCACATTATACTAATATTTTAATAAACTTGGCAAGGTTTGAAATTCCAAATCTGTAAATCAATGATATAAATAGAACCAACGAGTGCATGTTAAATCTCACAAATCAAACTTAGAAATCATCTTCAACATCTTTACTAGAGCATAAATCCTACAACCGTTAACAAAAATATCCTATTACTAAGTCATGGCTAAGATTTCTGGATCATCTTTCTTTGGTGTTTTCTTTGTTTTGGCAATTTTATTTGCTGCTGGTAAGTAAACTTTGTTTTGCAAAAATGATACACCAGTGTATATGTATAACTTTCTAACATTGTTTTGGGGAAACTTATTAACTGCATTCATAGCTACAAGATATATGTCAAAACTCTGTATTTCTGTTTATTTCCAAAACTTGTGTACGTTCCATTTCATCAATATACATAATACACCGTGACTAACTAGTCGATATTGTTATGATGTGTTTGTAGAGATGGCAACAACCGAAGCTCAACTGGTATGCGATGTTGGAAAGCTAGTGATACTAGGTGGTCCTTGCGTTGATTGCCCTTCTAAATGTTTGAAGAAGTTCCCACTCCCCCTCATTGTCACAAACCTTTGTGTTCCAGTGTTAGGAACTTCTGTCTGCGCTTGTTGCGTTGTCGAGCAGGCTGCTTAAAATCAAATCCCTCATGTCGTGTATAGTTGGATGCAGATCACGATTAGCCAGCCAACACAAATTATCCTTTTTAAATAAATTTGGCTACTCGACTCGTCACGTGTCTTGTTTACCCAATGCTGTTTTTCAGTTTGCGAATGGGCTAATAAGACCCCTTCTGTAATGTTTTATGTTTGTAACGTGTTTTATGAATGAAATATCTATGTTTAAGAATTAAAGTTTGAGAGACATATTATAAATTGGTTTTTTATATACGAACATGAGCAAGGCATAGTTGATCAGCAGACTATCTGAGTTCTGCAACGAAAGGCAATATATTTGGGTTTGTATCACAGGAAAATGATTTTGTGTCGTATGATGGTTGGTTCTATGACCACCATACACAAGCTCTAAATTTGTGAATGGAATGAATGCCTTTAGCTAAGAATTATAATTAGTACTTTCACTACAAAACAAGTAGCTTCGGGACGGCTGTTTTGAAAAAACCGTCCCTAAAGGAGGATATTTGGGACGGTGATGGCCTGACCGTCCCTAATAGTCATAAAATATTTAAATCAAGGTTAAAATATGTCCGTCCCAAAAAGAAAACATGGCCAAATAGTATTAGTGACGGTGGAACAGGAGACGGTACATAAACCGTCCATAATATCTTTTGGGACGGTTTTTTGTCCTTTTGGGACGTTTTTTGGCAGTCCCAAGAAGCCTTCTGTTTTGTAGTGTTTCTTCAGCTAAACTGAGTCTAATTAAAAAATGCGAGCAAAAAGCTGGTTTAGTTAGTACTTTCTTCAGCTAAACTGAGTCTAGTTATTTAGTTAATACAAGAGACCTCCGGTTAGGGCAGAGAATGGAAGGACAAAAGTGTGCAGTAGAAGAAATGCACGCTGTTTTTAACCATATCTTGTTGCCATGTTCCAAATAAGTGGAGTTGACGCAGCCGATCAGAAGAAAAAAAAAATGGAAATTTGTTTCTCGAGAGATGCACTAAGCAACGAGATTTCCTGATGAACTATAGATTAATGGGGATAACAATGAGATGATCAGAGAAAGCATTAAAGTAATTAATCCATTCAAATCAGCAACTATATTTAAGAATCCTATTAGGAGATGGGACTTTGGGGGCTTAAATTACTAATTGGAACCAAAATGTTATAGAGGATCATATTTAAGTAAAAGTTCAAAAATACCCTCAGTCATTTTAGCTTATTACCTTCTACCCTTCCATTAACTAATTAATCTAATAAAAAAAACTGAAAAATCAGTAACCTTTTATCTTCATCTTCTCAAAATCAAACAAAATCAAACAAAACCTTGAATTTTATAAAGATTTATTCTCAATATGACAAGATTATGACGATTTGGACTATTATAGACTTGTTATGATTCTATTGTATTTAAATACATTGAACCAAAAATTGAAGATTGAAGATTAAGCGAATGAATATGTCAAAAACACATTTAAATCCTCCAGAATGCTACATATTCAAAAACCCACCACTTATTTTGCCTTTAAATTGGTTTAACAGGTAAGATTGAAGAATTTATGATTTAGGAAAACTGGTTCTGGGTGAATTACGGCTAGGAGTTTTTTTTCGACCTAGCCGTAAACGTGTAGAAATGGTTAGGACTCAAAGAACTCTCAACCGTAAAATATCAATCACGGTTGGGACTTTCACAGCCGTTAATTGTTCTGTATCTGTAGAAAATAAGAAAATTATTCAAAATCGGCTGGGAATTCCGAACCGTAACATGAGGTTCCCAGCCGTTATATTAATTTCCCAGCCGTGAAGTTTTGTGTCGGTCGGGTTATAAAATTTTCTCAGCCGTGATTTACTGTGTCGGTCGCGTTGGATAGTTTTCCCAGCCGTGATTTACTGTGTCGATCGGGTTGGAAAGTTTTCCCAGCCGTCGGTTTACAAACGGATGGGTTTCCCAACCGTAATTGTATGAATAAATGTTTATTTGGTCTGAGTCTAACTTTGTGCACCCCTATAATTGTGCACCCAAATTTATAGGGGTGCACAAAGTCTCACTCCTTTGGTCTTATATAATTGTGTCATTTTTGGGAACCAAGGAAGGGAAAAACCATACATTTTTCAGTAAAACGAAAAGGAATACATATTTCATATAATAAGTTTTCACTACATTGCAAATATGGGTCTTAATAATAGTGGAAGAAGTCAACGTATATACGTTCTTCCAAGACATGATAGCAAGCTCGAAGTTCAAACTTCTTTCCATGAACATCCTCATATTCAGCTTCGGCCATCTCCCACTAAAAAAACAAAGAAAATAATTTCTTTTAAATCGGTTTTACACAAAACAATTTTTGATGGACCAATTATTGACAAACTTACTCTTTGTACACGTGTCATATTGATATTGTTTTCCTCTACGACTACATTTCGTCTTTGAAGGCTTCTAATTGTGGAAAGATCTGCTCGAATCTTTTCTTAATGAGTTTCATCGATCTTCCATTACGATTCCTGTCTAACGCCACAAAAACAATTCACACACGGTTCCAAAAAGCCTCTGAGGTTTCATCTATGAAAATGAGTGCATTTTCGAAATGCTTTGATACCGTCAGTCACGCTCTGACGATTGCAACATCTTCTTCAGTGGTGTAGGGAGTCACCATGTTTCTTCCTTTTTTTGCTACAATTGTGAGAGAGAGATGGAGAGGGAGTGTGTTTTGTGTGAAAATTTTGATTGGAGAAGGGTCATTTTATAGAAAAAAAATGACCCAACCGATAAATTTTTCAAAAACTAGTCGTTCATCAAAAAATGCAACGCATTAACTCAATACAGTTGGAGCATTACGACGAGGAAACATATAATCTTCTGGCCGATATTAGCAGGAAATACCACACTGTAACCCACGTAAACGGTCGGGAAGAATAGATATTCCAAGCCGTAAATACCTAATATCAGCAGGAAATTATATGTTTCCTGGACGTAATCATCCAACTGCATTGAGTTAATGCGTTGCGTTTTTTGAGGAACTGCTAGTTTTTGAAAAAACTATCCATTGGGTCAATTTTTGCTATAAAATGACCCTTCTCCAATCAAAATTTTCACAACAAACACACTCTATCTCTCTCTCACAATTGTACCAAAAAAGGAAGAAACATGGTGACTCCCTACACCACCGAAGAAGATATGGCAATCTTTAGAGCGACGTTCACGGTGAAAAAGCATGACGAAAATCAAGACATTAACGCGGGAGAAAGTGATGATTCTCAATTAAACCGTATATTTATGGTCTTTGTGCCATAGATGGTAATCAAAATGGATGGTCGATGAACCAAAAAAGGATAGGTTCAAGGAGATTTACCAAGAAATTGAAGTTTTTAGGGTGCAATTAGTACGGGTAAAGGCGATGAGTCCCGAAATGTCCTTTTTCAATAGAATGAGTATGTGCAAATGTTTTCTAATCAAGTAAGTTTTGAATAAAATACTAACTTGACTTTGATTTGTTTTTTAGGACGCCTGGGTTGTTGGCCGTTACCAAGTTATTCTTCGCAAAGAATTTGAGCATGAGAAATGATATTGGATCACGAGAGAGTTTATTGAGATTTACAACCAACCTTGACTATTTAAGTGTATTACTCCATGTTTTACTTTTTGCATTTAGGTATAACTATTGAATGTAACGTGGCCTAGCCAAATTATTCAATGTCTAGATATTCATCATGTTCCCTGTCCATCGCCCATGTTCTAACAATCGCAAAATCTTATTCATTGGTGTAGGGAGTCACCATAGTGTTTTTTTCTTATTTTTTAGGATGAGAAATAGATGAGAATGAATATGAGATCTTATAACTAGGATTTGGGTGAGCAAGAAATGATAAAATGGTCTCTCTTTTTTAGGGTTTAATGACTTAACAATTATTTATTTATTTTGAAAACTAGCCGTTTAGTTTAAAAATAGAAGTCAAGCAATGGATTAAATGCTTTGGTTGAGAGAGTTCAGGCTTACAAACGGCTGGGTATCCCAGACGTTTCTAACAATTACGGTTGGGTGTTCAACCGTAATTGATACACAGAAGATTCTAGTTAACTATCCGGCCAGGAGTTCATACTAACCCAACCGTGTTTTTGAATTACGGCCGAAGTTCTTACAAACCTAGCCGTGAATGTGTATTACGTCCTGGAATCCTTAAACTTCGGACCGTAAATACCTATTACGGCTGGGACGACAACATTTTCCCAGCCATAACCTGTAAATAAACTCAGAATTTTTCCGTTTCAAACGGATTTGAATCGATCAAAATTTCAAATGAGGATTCGTTTGAAATGCTCTCTAGACTAGTTTCAGGATAGGTTTCATCAGTTTTTCTTCAAAGTTTTCAAAAAAGTTCATCTAAATCATCCTTCTTCTTCTTCTAGATCAAAAACAAAAGAAACAGAAAGTTTTGATTCTCAAGAAATTAATTAATCACTAAATTAGTATAATCTAGTTATTAATCGTGATTTGTTTACTTAATCATCATAATTATCACTAATAAAATCAAGGGTATATTGGGGATTATGCAAAATGGAGGATAAGGGGTTATAAGCCCCCAAAAATCCATCTTCCCAACATCCCCAAAAACCCAGGTTTATAGGGTGCACAAAGTCGCACTCCTTTGGTCTTATATAATTGTGTCATTTTTGGGAACCAAGGAAGGGAAAAACCATACATATTTCAGTGAAACGAAAAGGAATACATATTTCATATAATAAGTTTTCATTACATTGCAAACATGGGCCTTAATAATAGTGGAAGAAGTTGATTGTGTCTTCATATAGGGTATGTCGTATGCTTCTAAATATAGATTTTTGGTTGTGTGTTCTGATTTTTCAGATTTTGGTGTGATTTTTCTGACTTTTGTGTGAATATTATTACGGAATCTAGGGATGATGAGTTCTTTGAACATGTTTATTCTTAATCCTGTACCTCATTAGAGATGTGATGTTGCTCCCCTAGATTTAATTTCAAATAGTCGGAACTTATCTTAAAGGAAGATAAGTTGAGGTTGAGCCTAAGAGAAGTAAAACAATTAGACTTGAGACTTCTTATGAAGCCGACTTCATAACACGCCTAGCTTATTCTGATCCGCAGACTTGTAAAAAACCTTGACATCTACTGAAACCCCATTCTGGTAAGAAGCTTCATTTAGTGAAATGGACTCAGTCCGTCGGAACCAGACTTGGGAGCTTGCTAGTTTACCTCCAGGGAGTAAGACCATGGGATGTAAATGAGTCTTTAAGAGGAAACGTTAGGTAGATGGAACTGTGGAAAAATATTAGGCTAAGTTGGTAGATAAAGGCTATAAACTAAAAGAAGGTGTAGCTTTCCTTAATTTTTATTCACCTATGACGAGAATTACTTCCGTTGAGATGCTAATTGTTATTGGATGTTAAGACAACTTTTCTGAAACCGTGAATCAGGTAAATAAATTTACATAGACCAACCTGAGGATTTTGTGGTGAAAGGTTGTGAAGATAAAGTTTGTAAGTTGAAGAAATCTTTGTAAGGGTCAAATAAGAATGTAAACAGTGACATGGAAAATTTGATCATATGATAATGAGTAGTGGATTTAAGTTAATGAATCTGACAAGTATATTTACAAGTAACTTGTTAATGATGCCTGTGTGATTGTATGCTTGTATGGTCATGATATGCTTATACTTGATACAAACATAGATGGTGGGCCCGGGAAAGCGTATAAATTGAAGCGAAATGAAAACGCGGGCCTACAGTAATACCGCAAGTGCACGGTCGTCAGTTGTAGCTCGTGCAAGTACGGGTCGATCCACAGAGACTGGGGGTGTTTGGAGTTTCTAGCTATTTGGGCTCTAAATTGCTATTGGGCTTCTAATTGTGCTTTGGGCTTAGTGGGTTTTTGTAACAATGAAATGGTTTTGGGCTCAGTGGGCTTTTGGATTGACTGTGAACTTATGGGCTTTTGGTCTTTTGAATTGCACTGGGCCTTGGGCTTTGATTAAGTCCACAGTGGACTGGACCTTTGATTTTTGGAATGAACTGAGCCTTGGGCTCAGTTGGCTGGGCCTTTAGATTAGCTAGGCTTCTGAGCTATGAACTAGATTACACTTGGGCTTCTGTAAACAGGTAATGAATGCAGTAACAAGAACAGGAGAAACAAATGAGAAAAAGAGCAAATAGTGGCAGTGAAGCTGTGATATTTACAAAGCAATGAATATGGTAGTGAAATAATGAGACAATGGATGATAAAACAATAAACACAAGAAAACAGATACAAATACAAAACACAAAACAGGTGACAGTGACAGTGGAGAGTGATAGTGAAGAAAAGCAAAGGAAATGGTGAAAATGGCAGTGAAGATGGCAATGGAAATGAAGCAAAGAGAAAGAACCAAGGCCTAAGCCAAGGGCAATGGCAGGGGAGCAAAACTACATATACAAAACAGAGAAACAACACAACTAGGTTATGAATACACCTTGTGACCTAGCCAGATAGTGTAGTTCTAGGTTGAATCCCTAATGGAACTAAGTGACAGTTAAGGCCAACTTAAGATCCTAAGCATACAAAAAGGGAATAGCAAGATAATCAGCTTGCTCAACTGATGTGCTCCTAGTATTGACTGTCTTTTGACAGTACAATCACAAGCACTAGTGAGCACTGATTTCTCCCATTGCTCAATCAATTCAGTGCACTAAGGCTTCTAACCTAACATTCCACTACCTAACAGTCCACTAAAGCTTCATCTGAGCCTCAGCTAATGAGAACATGAGAGAACAGATGGAACAACACATGAAACAGGAACAACACAAAATTGGAGAGACTGGCTAATCCAGTTCTCCCAAAACATCACATTAACAACAACATCAACAGGACAATAAAACAGGGAAAGGAATTAAACACATGAACATTACACAAAACCGAACATGAACATTACACAGTGAATACCAAGAAAACAACATATACAGAACATCAAAGTTCTGGACACTGGCTATTCCAGCATAAGCCTTTACATTACACCCACAGTCATATTTATACCCAATTACAAGTTAGGGTTCTTCCCAAAAAATCCCTAAAATCAAACAGAAATTAGGTAAATTATTTCTACCTAATTTGACAGTACAAATCAGACCCATATCTTCTATAATGCTCCTCCATGCTTCTCCCTAACAGTAATTAGAGTTTACTCGAAAATCCCCAAATTAACTGAAATTAGGGTTTGGGTTTTTTTTCTTACCTTGATGTGACAAATCTCCTCAATTAGCATCGACCCATGTCTTCTCTGCTTCTCCTGGTGCCTTTCCCATACCTTGATTTCTTCTCTAGGTCACCTACTTCATCAACCTCTCACGCTTAGGGTTTCAGGGAAGAAACGTGAGAGATTGAGGGAATAGGGGGCTAGATAGTTAGGGGGTGATGATGGGTTGGTAGTTTAGGGATGATGTGAGACAGGTAGAGGTGGTGGCGTGGCAGTGGAGTGGGTAGTGTGATGATGGAGAAGGTGGTTCTGTTGCAGAGAGGGGGGGGAAGAGAAGAAGTCGATGGAGAAGAAGGAGGGGGCGTTTGGTTAGGGTATAGGTATAGGATACTAGTGTGTTGAGCAGGTTAGAGGATTTTGATGTTTCGCGAAGCTGGACCGTAGGATTATAGGATGATGGAATGATCCAACGGCGCGATGGAAATGGATGAGGGGAGACCGTTGGATGACGAGATACATCAAAACTGACGGCGAAGATCGAGGTTAGGTGTTGTAGTGTTAAGCGGAAGTATCGAGATTTGATGCGCAGGCAAAGAAGCGACCGTAGGATCTAAATGTGATCTAATCTGAAGGCTTGGAATTTAGGTACTATGGTGTTTTGCAGGGACTTCAGATTTTGATGAACGATGAAGAAGCGACCATTGGATGATGAGATGGATCCGATCTCACGGCTGAGAATGGAGGCGGGTATGGATATAGAAAATGGGTTTGGGTAAGGGTTTTGGGCCTTGGGTATGCCAAGCCCATATCTTCTTTAAGAACAATTCTTCCTTCTTGAGCCCATTCCTAGCTTTTTGGACGTGCGCTCCATTCTTTGCGGCTTCCTTGCGTAATTCTTCCTGGCTTTTCACCACTTTTCTGCTCCGCAAGTCATCCGACTTTATTTATTACCTAAAAATGCAAAATTAATTAAGAAAAATATTTATTCTTGAAAACAATGAAAATACAGAATATGGGATAAAATGTAGAATTAATGCACAAAAGATGAGTTAAATGCCAAGAAAAATATATAAAAATATGCGCTTTTTAGCACTCATCAAATACCCCCAAACCTGAATTTTACTTGTCCTCAAGTAAAACAAAACTAAGGAAATCCTACCTATACCACTGTCGCTGGTCTCTCGAATGCATTTAGCGTATGCACTAAGCCTTTTAAACCACTAAGTGTCCCTAGTGGACGAGTTAAGTCTCGTGAAGGTTTGCTTAGAACGTACCTACAAAGTTCTAGGTCAAAATATAAGCTCATATTCCATCAAATGTGACATGTGCAAGACAGTTTAAGCTCACAGCAAAATGGAGATGTCAATCTAGCTATCAAAGGCACAATCCTAGAACTGATAACAAAAAAAGACATGTGATAAGAGTGTAAAGTGTATCTACACATGTGTAAAGAAAGATCTGAAGTTATGACTACTGTGCAAATTCTTATCACTATGTGAATTGTGCTAGAATCAGGGTGCCTAAATATCTAGACTAAGACTCCTAATAATTACATATTTGCACAAGAGACAACATTTCAAGGTAAATGAGCTCCATTTTTTATGATTTTTTAATTTTTTAATTAATTAATTAATTTTTTTTTTTTTTTAATTTTTAAATTTTTCAAAAAGAAGGAGTTCTTGTTTTCAATTATGGCATATTATCGTGGTATCTACTCTATACCCCCAAACCTAAACTAAACATTGTCCTCAATGTTTCAAAAGATGTAAAGAATTATAATACAACATATGGAGAGGATTATGCTGAGTAGAGAAAAAGGAAAGAGAATACCCGATTTCGGCGAAAGCAATATTAGAACTCCGTTATTCAAGGCAAGAATCCAACATATGTCAGCCGAGATCATATTGGATTAGCAAAATATATACAAAAGGAACAAAAAGGGTTTTAAAATTTATCTATTGGATTATATACAAAAAATTCACCGTACACCAAAAGTCTAAAGAGTTGAGGATCAACCCAAAAGACAAAGTGTAGCGGTTTCAACAACTTCACACATGAAAGAAAAGCACGTGAAGCTGTGAAACCAAATGAGCTACCCCAAACCTGGATTTTACAGAAGATATAATTTTGAAAACAAAATCGCGCAGTTTTGGGGGTTCATCATGCACAAGATCTAACTCAAAGTGTACTTTGCTATGGACGGGCAAACATGCAATTTCCAACTGTGGTTCCTCAAAGATATTATATTTAAATGCAAAATGGTCCAAGAGGACTTGGGAAGCACACAGTTCCAAACCTAGATTAGGCATTCTCAGAAAAATTGGTTTTACAATATTGGTACAAACCAAATCTAGGTTGGGTGGAAGGCCATCAGATTGTGACTTATGTAGGACGATAGGCACATCATTACTAATCACATCAACATCTCCTAAGTCTTCTACACGTGTCACAACATGCTCACAATCATCAAACAAATTGGCAAGATCACAATCAGAGTCATCAACATCATCAACAAATTTATTCTCATGCATCGGAAAATCAGGAGAAATATCACAATGTGACCTAGGTAGAGAATCAGACACATCAAATATATTTTCATGCATATTAGCATTAGTGTCTACAGAAGATTCAACTATTCCTATGTCATGCTCATCTTCACAGAATAATTGTACGAATCCCATGTCAATATCAAAATCATATGAATTACAATGAGTATTAGAAAAAACAACATTCATGAAGGTCAAGGGCGAGAATCCATATGTTATTGAACCAACAGGTTCCACAATATTTTCATGTTCTTCTAACATATCATCATAATCATCATAATCATCATAATCATCATCATGGTAGCATGCATATTGGTCCTCATTAACAGTGGTGGTGTCATTAGTCGATTCATGTTCCTCTAAATTAGGTTCATATTCAACATCATTTAGATGAATGGGACTAGACACTTCATTAGGGACAACATACATTTCCTCATGAATTTCCTCCTTTTGTAGGTGAAGCAAAATCTGATCTAAATATGCATGAATTCGTGATGTAGATCTATCAAAGTTTTGCTTACTGAGTCTTAAAGCTTCTGTGGTGGAGTCTAAATTCATGGGAGTACAAAATTCTTCATGTTCAAATTGTGGTGAATGGTACATGTGTGCATGGTCATTAGGGTTTACAAAATATTGATCGCAACCCTCAAAGGATTGATTATGGTCCCAATGACTACCATTCTCACAATTTATGGGCATTTCATACCTTGGATTTTCTCTAGATTGCCTAAAATTATGCAAAATATGACAATTCTCAACAGGGTGGTCTAAACTACCACATGCGGGACATGCATAGATTTCAGGTTGCCTAAGAAAATTAGATGTGACAGATTCCTCATGTGATTGCATTTCTAAAGCTGTGATTCGAGCTTTTAATTGATCGATCAGTGATGATTGTGTGAGTGAGGCACTAGAAAAATGTTCATTTCACGTTGTGATGAATGATGCATGTATGAATAGTCATTAGGGTTCATGTATTGCGGCTCGGGACTTTGAAAATGTCCATAATAATGCCTATTACTATTGACATCATGGTCCGTGGAAGGTTCATAACGTGAAGTTTGTCCATATGCAAGTTCTCTAAGGGATTTGTTGTACTCCCCAACTGTAAAAAAAGATCTATTCATGATTGGCTCAAAAGCTAAGTAAAGAACGTACAAAGCTCAGAATTTGGTTTTTTAAAGGGTTTGGATTTTTGGGAAAAATTTGGTTTTGGTGGGATAAAAGAAAATAAAATTTGGTTTTTGAATAGGAGCAAGCCCACTGTTGGTTTTGTGTTTGCTTTGGCTCAGCTGGTTTGAAAACGTTTGGTGAAACTGAGTCCAAAATCTCGGCCTAGAATTTGGGTACTCGGCCCACTAACGAGTTAACCTAGCGTGATCGGTTACAAGCTCAGCTGGGTTTAAAAACCCAGAATACAAAATACCAGTCCAAATTAAACAAGCTCACAAAAATTAAATACAAGCCCACAAATTAAACAAACAAGCCCACAAAAATTAATTACAAACCCAACAGAAAATAAAAAGCCCAAAAATTGGCTTTAATATTACAAGCCCACAATTAAAAATTGGAAGCCCACAATTCGGGTTCTCTTAAATGGGTTACCTTTTAAGCACAGCCCAGCTGCTCTGATATTGTTGCAAAAACCCAGTTGGGTTTTGGTTCTTTTCCTTGGTGGCGTCCCAGCAGAGGAAAAACTGGTTCAGAACAGCAGGTCCAACAGCAAATGAAGTGAAACAGATGCAGATGCAAATGTTATGCAGTGAAATGCAAAAATAGCTAATAAAACTACTAGAGAAACAAACCCGAGTCCCCGGCAGCGGCGCCAAAAACTTGGTGGGCCCGGGAAAGCGTATAAATTGAAGCGAAATGAAAACGCGGGCCTACAGTAATACCGCAAGTGCACGGTCGTCAGTTGTAGCTCGTGCAAGTACGGGTCGATCCACAGAGACTGGGGGTGTTTGGAGTTTCTAGCTATTTGGGCTCTAAATTGCTATTGGGCTTCTAATTGTGCTTTGGGCTTAGTGGGTTTTTGTAACAATGAAATGGTTTTGGGCTCAGTGGGCTTTTGGATTGACTTTGAACTTATGGGCTTTTGGTCTTTTGAATTGCACTGGGCCTTGGGCTTTGATTAAGTCCACAGTGGACTGGACCTTTGATTTTTGGAATGAACTGAGCCTTGGGCTCAGTTGGCTGGGCCTTTAGATTAGCTAGGCTTCTGAGCTATGAACTAGATTACACTGGGCTTCTGTAAAACAAGGTAATGAATGCAGTAACAAGAACAGGAGAAACAAATGAGAAGAAAGAGCAAATAGTGGCAGTGAAGCTGTGATATTTACAAAGCAATGAAGATGGTAGTGAAATAATGAGACAATGGATGATAAAACAATAAACACAAGAAAACAGATACAAATACAAAACACAAAACAGGTGACAGTGACAGTGGAGAGTGATAGTGAAGAAAAGCAAAGGAAATGGTGAAAATGGCAGTGAAGATGGCAATGGAAATGAAGCAAAGAGAAAGAACCAAGGCCTAAGCCAAGGGCAATGGCAGGGGAGCAAAACTACATATACAAAACAGAGAAACAACACAACTAGGTTATGAATCCACCTTGTGACCTAGCCAGATAGTGTAGTTCTAGGTTGAATCCCTAATGGAACTAAGTGACAGTTAAGGCCAACTTAAGATCCTAAGCATACAAAAAGGGAATAGCAAGATAATCAGCTTGCTCAACTGATGTGCTCCTAGTATTGACTGTCTTTTGACAGTACAATCAATCACAAGCACTAGTGAGCACTGATTTCTCCCATTGCTCAATCAATTCAGTGCACTAAGGCTTCTAACCTAACATTCCTACCTAACAGTCCACTAAAGCTTCATCTGAGCCTCAGCTAATGAGAACATGAGAGAACAGATGGAACAACACATGATTAACAGGAACAACACAAAAATTGGAGAGACTGGCTAATCCAGTTCTCCCAAAACATCACATTAACAACAACATCAACAGGACAATAAAACAGGGAAAGGAATTAAACACATGAACATTACACAAAACCGAACATGAACATTACACAGTGAATACCAAGAAAACAACATATACAGAACATCAAAGTTCTGGACACTGGCTATTCCAGCATAAGCCTTTACATCACACCCACAGTCATATTTATACCCAATTACAAGTTAGGGTTCTTCCCAAAAAATCCCTAAATCAAACAGAAATTAGGTAAATTATTTCTACCTAATTTGACAGTACAAATCAGACCCATATCTTCTATAATGCTCCTCCATGCTTCTCCCTAACAGTAATTAGAGTTTACTCGAAAATCCCCAAATTAACTGAAATTAGGGTTTGGGTTTTTTTTCTTACCTTGATGTGACAAATCTCCTCAATTAGCATCGACCCATATCTTCTCTGCTTCTCCTGGTGCCTTTCCCATACCTTGATTTCTTCTCTAGGTCACCTACTTCATCAACCTCTCACGCTTAGGGTTTCAGGGAAGAAACGTGAGAGATTGAGGGAATAGGGGGCTAGATAGTTAGGGGGTGATGATGGGTTGGTAGTTTAGGGATGATGTGAGACAGGTAGAGGTGGTGGCGTGGCAGTGGAGTGGGTAGTGGTGATGATGGAGAAGGTGGTTCTGTTGCAGAGAGGGGGGGGGGGGGGAAGAGAAGAAGTCGATGGAGAAGAAGGAGGGGGCTTAGGGTATAGGTATAGGATACTAGTGTGTTGAGAAGGTGTAGAGGATTTTGATGTTTCGCGAAGCTGGACCGTAGGATTATAGGATGATGGAATGATCCAACGGCGCGATGGAAATGGATGAGGGGAGACCGTTGGATGACGAGATACATCAAAACTGACGGCGAAGATCGAGGTTAGGTGTTGTAGTGTTAAGCGGAAGTATCGAGATTTGATGAGCAAGCAAAGAAGCGAACGTAGGATCTAAATGTGATCTAATCTGAAGGCTTGGAATTTAGGTACCATGGTGTTTTGCAGGGACTTCAGATTTTGATGAACGATGAAGAAGCGACCATTGGATGATGAGATGGATCCGATCTCACGGCTGAGAATGGAGGCGGGTATGGATATAGAAAATGGGTTTGGGTAAGGGTTTTGGGCCTTGGGTATGCCAATCCCATATCTTCTTTAAGAACAATTCTTCCTTCTTGAGCCCATTCCTAGCTTTTTGGACGTGCGCTCCATTCTTTGCGGCTTCCTTGCGTAATTCTTCCTGGATTTTCACCACTTTTCTGCTCCGCAAGTCATCCGACTTTATTTATTACCTAAAAATGCAAAATTAATTAAGAAAAATATTTATTCTTGAAAACAATGAAAATACAGAATATGGGATAAAATGTAGAATTAATGCACAAAAGATGAGTTAAATGCCAAGAAAAATATATAGAAATATGCGCTTTTTAGCACTCATCAATAGATGTGATTAATTCCACTAAAGACATGCTCTGAATGAGAACGTTGACTTGAGAAACTTAGGTCATATTGATGTAATCTTAGGGATGATGATTAGAAGATAATCTAACATTTATAGTCTTATTCGCTCTCATTATGTTGAATTTGTGCTTATGAGATACAATCAGTCTGATTGTAAGCCTGCTTTTACTTCGTATGATTCTTCTTGTAGACTCAAGAAAAATAAGGGTAATGAAGTATCTTAACTTGAATACTCAAGAGTTATAGGATGTCTGATGAATTTAATGAACTGTAAGAGTCCATACATTTCCTATATTGTGAGTAATATAAGTAGATATACTTATAGTCCAGAGCAAGAGCATTGGGATGCACTTAGTAGAGTATTATGGTACCTAAATTACTCTATTTCCTTTTGTTTGATTTATGAAAGGTATCTTGTTGTCCATGAGGGACTTTGTGATGCAAACTGGATAGTTGACTCAGAGGAGTCTAAGTCTACGAGTGGATATGTTTTCACTCTAGCAAGAGGGTTTCTTTTTGGAAGATTTCCAAACATACATGTATTTCTCAATTCACTATGGAATCTAAAAGTATTGTGTTAGATAAAGCACGAGAGGGGTCCAAGTTCATAAGATGCTTTTTTTAGAAGACATTCCTCTCTGGCATAAGCTTGTGCCAGCTATATCTATACATTGTGTTAGCCAATCTATAATAGCTAAATCTAAAAATAACTAAATCTCAACCGGCGTTATTTCCATATATTGGATAAAGTCCAAGGAGAATATCGCACAACCTTTGACGAAAGGTTTTTTACAAAGAGATAGTTAAAATTGCATCGAGGGGAATGGGCTTAAGCTCATAAATTAAACTTGCCATGAAGGATACTCAACCTTGCTGAATGGAGATTCCAAGATCAAGGTTTCGAATGAGACAACTAATTTATCGTGGGTTAAGGTAAACACTATCAGAGAATTTCATTCTTTGTCCCTTCCCTATGGTGTAGATGTGATAGTCTGACTGCATGTGAAGGATGACTTTTAAGAAGTCTTAATGAGTTTTATAGTTTCAATTTAAGATTGAAGTGGGGTGTAGCAGTAACACTCTTTATGGAAACTCACCTATCTGAATAAGGAAGTGGGGCCTCTTATTATGAGAATATGAGCTTTGATTTTCTAGAGCATTCTGAGAAACAGGATATGTCCAGGTCCAAATTGGACAAAAAGGCACGAGCTTGGCAGCAACCTTGCAGATATCATCCGTGGTCGTTATCGCGAATTACATCAAACGCTAGCAGTTCAAGACATAGTTCACTGTCTCTAGCAAGTAATTCCGGTAATATCTCACTAAGCAAAGGTTCAAGACCTCATGGACACCTCTGCCTAAAATGGTATTTCCTTCGCTTTTTATGTGATTTTCATTTTGATGGTTTTGGTATTACTGGAACTTAGTACCTAAGGGTCACTAAGGGTTCACTAGTTCATGCTTTTTCACTTTGATGAAAGGAACCTTTAGTCTCACTTGTGAGGAACTAAAGATGAAAGCTCTCTATACTATATGATTTTTCCAATCCATAGTATGACACTGGGGTCAACACATTGTTGTGTGAGGGAAATAACGTTGGAATGGCTAATATGATTTCAACATGCACGATCTGTCTGTCTGTTCAGTCAGTTCGGTTCGTGAGATTGGGTTGGTTATTTACCAAGATTTATCTGTGTTTTCGTGTTTTATTGAGTTTTCATTCATGTGGGGGATTGTTGGGAAACGATTAATTAAATATGATTTTTTTTAGGTTTTAATAAAAACTATAATTTATTGTTTTCTTTTGTGAATGAAAAACTTATTAGTCCCCCACCGTGGAGTTTCCACATTTTAGTTGTTTTAAGAGACTATATAAGCTTTTTAGTCCCACATCGGGGAGTTCATCTTTTTTAAGTTGTATTATTCCATTATATAAAGAAATTCGCTACTTTTGTAAAACCTATGGGAAATGGGTTTCTCCAATTTTTAGAGAGACCCCCAAGGGAAAAATACTTTATATTGTTTTCTTTAACGTTCACGATTTTTGCTTAAGTGTGTTTTCGGAATTGCCAAGCTCAAGTTGAGCATCTACTACATATGCTAGTAGTAGGTGTAGTAGGGTGTTCTATCCTGGAGATATCCGTCCTGTGAGGGATATAACATCACTCTTGAGTGTAGTCGGGTGCTAATGTCTTAAGGGCAACGTGTTTAACACGTGACTCACTCTATTTTTCCAAAGTTTTGCCTTGTTGCTGTTGCGGAGATCTGGAGAGCTCGTTCGTTTTATCAAATCGATCACTTCCATTATAAAGGAGCTAAGTATCAATAACTTTTGCTTATTTGATTTTTCCTTGTTTTTGATTATTGCACCCAACAGAAACTGGACAGATTTGATAATCATTTTTGGTTTTTGTTTCTCCCTTTTTTTTAGTTGATTTTGGATGTTTGTTTTTGAAGCATGGATTGTGAGATTTGATTCTGGGTTTTTGTTATTTTGAATTTGTAGTGCTACTAACAATTTCGATTCAAGATTGAAGAACATGCATGAATGAGAATTATTTGTGGATTGAAAGAAGAGTTGTTATTTATTTGTTTGCATCTTAGAAGAGTAAATAATTGTTTAAGATTTTTTCATTCGATGAAGTCCGTTGATATTGTAATTTGTTGTGCATCTCAGTGGAGTTGTAGTTGAAAATAATTTAATTAGCTCACTGTGAGATTCAACTGTAATTGAAATGGGTTTATGTTATTCGGATTATTTAGATCACCGAACTATTTTGGGATACATTTTGGAGTTAACATTTGCTAACCGATGTTAAATTCCTTTAACGGTTTGACCTGATTACATAGTTGACTAACGGGTCAACGATCCAAACTCAAAATTTGACAAACTTAGGACCCAAACACTAAACTATACCAAAACTCACGATCCAAACGCTAAATAACTCTTCATGATATAATGAAACCCTGACAACGTTATTGGATTCAAGAGTTGTAATCCCATAGTAATAAGATTCTGATGATGCTAAGAAAGAAAACAAATAAGAGAATTTGATGTATTGAAATAGGAGAAAGCCTTCGCAATTTATAGAGGGTTTTATATCTATTATATATTTCTCTTCATCTCCAATAGACGCCTTCAACAGACATCCATTAATGGTTTCTTAAGGAAGAAACACCTTAGCAGAAGAGACGCGTCTTTGGAATCTTCTGGTTAACAGAAACACCTTACTGGAAGAGACACATCTTTAGAATTCTCTGGTAAACCGAATTAGCTTCAGCGGAAGCTGCATATCGTGAGAATACCCGTAGGAATGCATAATATGGTGGTTTATGTAACAACATTTCATGTGGTGTCTTATAAGATTGAATCTGAGTTGGAATCTTATTTATTAGGTTGCACCTATTTTCCACCCACACTTTTCTTATTTGCCACTCTCATTAATCGCCATCTCCACTTATCATATTTACCACTCATATAATTCTTTATATATCCTAAATGCTATCTCTTTGACCTTTTGTTTACGTCTAACATTAAAACCACTCAACACAAAACCAAAAATAAACCCCTAGGTTGCAAATTAATCTTCCACCGGACACCTTTTTATCTTCATTTCTCCCACCGATCACCACCTGCAACTCATGTACCAGAACTTCGTGCATGTCCAAGATAATGGAAAAGATGTGTGCTCTCGATTTGATAGAAAAACTTATCTTTCTTCCCAAATCTTGTCATAATCTTAGTTCGAAGGATAATAGTCTAAAAGGTGTCCTTGTTCATGTGCATACGTCCCCTCTATCTCTCATTTTTATGTTTATTCATATACGTTTTGCTGCTGTTGGACTTGGATTTGTCACTTCATTGATTTTTGTATTATTCATTGATATATTTGTGTCATCAAGGATTGGTTCCACGGATTTCCTCATAGAGATTGGTTAATAAAGAAAATTCCATTTGTTAAGCATCAGCCAAAGGCTCGATCTTTAACGGCTATCACACTAAAAAAAAGGATGGAAAACAAAAACAGTAGATTAGTTTTTGTTTCAATCTATAACAAACTGGAATTCTTATAAGGCACCAACCAATGTTGCAGCACCAAATAATACATTTAGTATAGGATCGAAGAAAATTTGTTGTTTTTTTTCCACAGACTACATAACACAGAGGATACTTCAAAGAAATCTTGTTTTGTGTAATTCTAACCTAGGGTTAATACTTTTTTGATGGTTTTTTAAGAATGAAAACAGTGATTAACAGATATCTAACCTAGGGTTAATTGGTGGAGAGGAAGGTTAATACTTGAAAACAGAGATTGGTGGAGCGGAAGACAAGCGGTCATAGTTATAGTCAAACTTATTTTGACTTTTATAAGTGGTGAATAGGAAAAGCAAGATTAAGAAGTTGAATTACTTTAAAAGTTATGATAAGAGTGGCAAATAGGAAAACTATGGGTGGCAAACAGGTGGAACCATTTATTAAGTATGTAGCGGTGAGAATATATTCTCCCCAAAAACCAAGAGGAAAATTAGATTGAAATCTTAATGATCGTGATACATTAGGAGATGTCGATGTTTTCTCTCAACAATATCATTCTGTTGTGGAGTATAAACGCAACTTGTTTGGTGTAAGATACCATTTTTATGAAACCGCGATTGTAGTTCATTAGACTTAAACTCAGAGCCATTATTAGAACAAAAAGTCTGTAGATGTGGAATGAGTAACGTATTAATACCAGAGGAGATGCTGGTTATTGGATGACCAAATTGATTGATAACAAAAGCAAAGATTATTTAAGAAACATCAAAGTTTCCGATTTTTCTTTCATGGGATATAGTATAATCGTCTACAATTGTAAGGAAATATTTAGCACCAGTAAATGATTCCGTTGCAAAAGGTCCCCATATATCATCATGAATTAATTGAAAAGGTCTTAAATACAAAGAAATACTTTTATTAAACTTCAGACGAGTTTGTTTTTCCCAAGGGCATAGATCACATGAGTGACGGAACTGAGAACTAATTAATAGAAGCAAATTCGCTATCTTAAAAATGAAAACAAACCACACCTGGATGGCTGAGACGGCGATGCAATGTAACAACAGGCTTATTTGTAGATAAAGATAAAGCAAATGGATGAAAGGTAAAATGGTATAAGGAAGCAATGCGCTTACTCCATCCAATCTCCTTTTTCGTGTGATGGTCCTGGAAGACACAAGAGTCTTGTTAGAATTTGATACAACAATTTGTTGTACTATAAGTTAAACTTGAAACTTGGAATGTAAAAGGCATCAACTAACTTGAGTGTGGGTGAAAAATCAACATTTCCAATTAATATGCGTCACAAAGGTATGAGATCCATCTAGTAATTGAACACTGATTGGTTTAGTAACCAAAGTATATGAAGTGATAAATGAAAGATAAGAACATATATGATGAGTTGCACCACTCTCTACTATCCAAACATGAGTAGAATATGATAATATAGTACCTGCAAAATTGCCAGATGGAATGGTGTTTGTACCTTCATTATCTGGATCGAGAAGGCAAAGCAGACGAGCATATATATATGTAGCAGTACTGATGGCTGGTACACCAGGTGCAGGTGCAGTAAAAACATCGAGGGCATGAGAGTATGAATCCCATGGTCTAGGTAGGTCCTTTGGGTACCTATTCAATTTTCAGCAAGTGAGTTTAGTATGTCCATGCTTGTTGCAATGTGAACAAAAAGGCCTTGAACGCTTATTTTTTTCATTGTTGGTAAAGTACCTTTGATTCCTTGGGTCACTACGAGAAACATTCAAAGTTGCAGGCTCAACAGAAGTGATAGAAGAGGAGTTTTTGTCTGACATGATTATATATCTTGGCAGAAGATGGCATGGGTTCCATGAGAAATATTTGGTTGCGCAATTGAAATAATCGATCATGTAGCCCCTGCAAAAACTCCATGTTTCAATTAGTCGAAAAGTAATACATCGCAACAATTAAGTTGTCTTGTTTCAGAGTATACATCGATTGTTTCAAAGCATACATCATAGATGCATTGTGATGAGAGTAACGCGACTTGAGTTCTATCTACATATCACGAGTAGATGAGAAATTCATGATTTCGAATTTCTGGATCTACGAAATCGGAAATCCAGTTACCAAGTAAATCATCACAGCGTGTCCAATGTGGAAGATCTGAAGCAACAGTTGGTTTATTGATAGTGCCATCGATATATCCTGTCTTACCTTTTGCAGTTAGGGCTTTAGTCATGCCTCTTCCCTGGGTGCAGTAGTTGTCACTGATGAGCAGAGGTTTGAAGATAACAAAAGTAGGGTTATCTGCAGGATAAACATAGTAAGGAATGATGATAGGAATACCTGAATCCTTGCTGGGAGGTGAAGGGGAATAATCGCCTTCGATAGTCATGGAGATGCAAGGAAAAATTTTAACCTAGCTCTAATATACCATAAAGAAATCTAGTGAAAGGGTTTTATTTCATACACAACTGTATTGAGTTTTGTTTCATTGATTGGTATTCATACTGAATATATAGTTACTGATGTTTACTGAGATAAGCATGAAATAACAAAGAGAGCAAAATAATAAGAGAGAACAAAAGAATAAGAGGACGAAACCTAACTAGCTACGAGTGAGGGAGACAGAAACTAGATTCAAAAATAAACCGTCCGAGTAGTTTATCAGGTTGGTGCTGGTGGTATATGGGGATTAAATCTATGGACGCAAATCAAATACGAGCTCAACTTTGGTCGATATCACAAGAATCCAATGCTTTATTATAAAATCAAAATATGTGACGCCCAAACATTGTGGCCAAATCATTAGAGAGTAGAGTGTACACAATTCTAAATGTTTATAAATTAAAGAAAGTCACTGTTGCGACGTCTGTTTTTCAAACCACAATGTGTTAACCGACTGTCCATTGTAAGATAAGTCGTCGTCGGCAAATCTACCAATTCAAAAATACAAAAACATATCTCATTATAGATTTTAATTTGAAATATTTGCTCAAGAAAAATTTACAAATTCATTTACAAATGTCCAACTAGGTGCACATTATACTAATATTTTAATAAACTTGGCAAGGTTTGAAATTCCAAATCTGTAAATCAATGATATAAATAGAACCAACGAGTGCATGTTAAATCTCACAAATCAAACTTAGAAATCATCTTCAACATCTTTACTAGAGCATAAATCCTACAACCGTTAACAAAAATATCCTATTACTAAGTCATCGCTAAGATTTCTGGATCATCTTTCTTTGGTGTTTTCTTTGTTTTGGCAATTTTATTTGCTGCTGGTAAGTAAACATTGTTTTGCAAAAATGATACACCAGTGTATATGTATAACTTTCTAACATTGTTTTGGGGAAACTTATTAACTGCATTCATAGCTACCAGATATATGTCAAAACTCTATATTTCTGTTTATTTCCAAAACTTGTCTACGTTCCATTTCATCAATATACATAATACACCGTGACTAACTAGTCGATACTGTTATGATGTGTTTGTAGAGATGGCAAAAACCGAAGCTCAACTGGTATGCGATGTTGGAAAGCTAGTGATACTAGGTGGTCCTTGCGTTGATTGCCCTTCTAAATGTTTGAAGAAGTTCCCACTCCCCCTCATTGTCACAAACCTTTGTGTTCCAGTGTTAGGAACTTCTGTCTGCGCTTGTTGCGTTGTCGAGCAGGCTGCTTAAAATCAAATCCCTTATGTCGTGTATAGTTGGATGCAGATCACGATTAGCCAGCCAACACAAATTATCCTTTTTAAATAAATTTGGCTACTCGACTCGTCACGTGTCTTGTTTACCCAATGCTGTTTTTCAGTTTGCGAATGGGCTAATAAGACCCCTTCTGTAATGTATTATGTTTGTAACGTGTTTTATGAATGAAATATCTATGTTTAAGAATTAAAGTTTGAGAGACATATAATATATTGGTTTTTTATATACGAACATGAGCAAGGCATAGTTGATCAGCAGACTATCTGAGTTCTGCAACGAAAGGCAATATATTTGGGTTTGTATCACAGGAAAATGATTTTGTGTTGTATGATGGTTGGTTCTATGACCACCATACACAAGCTCTAAATTTGTGAATGGAATGAATGCCTTTAGCTAAGAATTATAATTAGTACTTTCACAACAAGACAAGTAGCTTCTAGGGACGGCTGTTTTGAAAAAACCGTCCCTAAAGAAGGATATTTGGGACGGTGATGGCCTGATCGTCCCTAATAGTCATAAAATATTTAAATCAAGGTTAAAATGTGTCCGTCCCAAAAAAAAACATGGCCAAATAGTATTAGTGACGGTGGAACAGGAGACGGTACTTAAACCGTCCCTAATACTTCTTGGGACGGTTTTTTTTCCTCTTAGGACGTTTTTTGGCCGTCCCAAAAGACCTTCTGTTTTGTAGTGTTTCTTCAGCTAAACTGAGTCTAGTTAGAAAATGCGAGCAAAAAGCTGGTTTAGTTAGTACTTTCTTCAGCTAAACTGAGTCTAGTTATTTAGTTAATACAAGAGACCTCCGGTTAGGGCAGAGAATGGAAGGACAAAAGTGTGCAGTAGAAGAAATGCACGCTGTTTTTAACCATATCTTGTTGCCATGTTACAAATAAGTGGGGTTGATGCAGCCGATCAGAAAAAAAAAAATGGAAATTTGTTTCTCGATAGATGGACTAAGCAACGAGATTTCCTGATGAACTATAGATTAATGGGGATAACAATGAGATGATCAGAGAAAGCATTAAAGTAATTAATCCATTCAAATCAGCAACTATATTTAAGAATCCTATCAGGGGATGGGATTTTGGGGGCTTAAATTACTAAGTGGAACCCAAATGTTATAGGGGATCAGATTTAAGTAAAAGTTCAAAAATATCCTCAGTCATTTTAGCTTATTACCTTCTACCCTTCCATTAACTAATTAATCTAATCAAAAAAAAAAACTGAAAAATCATTAATTCACCTAACCTTTTATCTTCTTCTTCTCAAAATCAAACAAAATCAAACAAAACCTTGAATTCTATAAAGATTTATTCTCAATATGACAAAATTAGGACGATTTGGACTATCATAGACTTGTTATGATTCTATTGTATACAAATACATTGAACCAAAAATTGAAGATTGAAGATTAAGCGAATTAATCTGTCAAAACACATTTAAATCCTCCATAATGCTACATATTCAAAAACCCACCACTTATTTTGCCTTTAAATTGGTTTAACAGGTAAGATTGAAGAATTTATGGTTTAGGAAAACTGGTTCTGGGTGAATTACGGCTAGGAGTTCTTTTCGACCTAGCCGCGAACGTGTAGAAACGGTTGGGACTCAAAGAACTCCCAACCGTAAAATATCAATCACGGTTGGGACTTTCCCGTCCGTTAATTGTTCTGTATCTGTAGAAAACAAGGAAATTATTGAAAATCGGCTGGGAATTCCGAACCGTAACACGAGGATCCCAGCCGTTATATTAATTTCCCAACCGTGATGTTTTGTGTTGGTCGGGTTATAAAATTTTCCCAGCCGTGGTTTACTGTGTCGATCGGGTTGGATAGTTTTCCCAACCGTGATTTACTGTGTCGATCGGGTTGGAAAGTTTTCCCTGCCATCGATTTACAAACGGATGGATTTCCCAACCGTAATTGTACGAATAAATATTTCTTTGGTCTGAATCTGATTTTGTGAACCCCTATAAACCGGGGAGAACATTCCGGCTGTGTTAATTGGCTTAAAAAATCTACAAAACCACTCTTTTTTTCCGCTTAACTACTCTTTTCTCTTTCCCTGAAATATTTTTTCTCTTTCCTAAATTGCGTTAAGACCTGTATCTTCTTCATCTGCTGCTCGCATAATCTTCTTCCTCTACTGGCATAAGTTGCGACCATTTTCGCATTTCAAAATTTTCTTTTGATATTATCAGGCACCAGCAAATGTTCTTGGACATCATCCGGTCCAATTAATTGAAAGTTGTAAAAATTTATAAGGAATGTCATTTGACTTGGCCAACATCAATCAGTTCCTGAATCAATTAAAAAACAACACAAAGGGCAATTGATAGGTGAAATTGATAACAGATATCTGATTAATAAGCTGATGGGATTGAAGAATAGTATCGGAAATTTGATCGTTCACTAGAACTTGAACTTCTTGGTAAAGTTTGTTTCTTTGCATTATTATTGTGTATCTTAATGAAGTAATCGATCGAATGCACCCCCTTTCTGTTGCTGAAATTAAACGGCAGCAGAAATTGCATATTTTTGATTAAGTAGATTTCTATTCCATCTCGAAGATCGATTATTATTATCTTTGTTGTAAGAACAATAACGTTTCGAATTTTTTAGCTACTGAATTTTTTATCGGAATAAAATTAAATTAAAACCCATATTCATAACTTCAAACAAAAGATGAAATTCTAAAAGTCATAATGTTCTAGAAGTTTTTAAAGGGAAAAAGTCAATAATCGAATTTGCTAATGATGCCAATGAAATTATGGGAGTGAAGTTCGGGGAGAGACGATAGAGAGTTATGCAGTATTAAGTTTTCCGGATAATAAAAATAATAAAAACTTTTAAAGAAAAGCCGAAAAAAAGGTGGTTTTGAAGAATTTATTCCCGTTTTTGTAGACTTTTTTCATCCAATTAACTGAGCCGAAATGTGCACCCAAATTTATAGGGGTGCACAAAGTCTCACTCCTTTGGTCTTATATAATTGTGTCATTTTTGGGAACCAAGGAAGGGAAAAACCATACATTTTTAAGTAAAACGAAAAGGAATACATATTTCATATAATAAGTTTTCACTACATTGAAAATATGGGTCTTAATAATAGTGGAAGAAGTCATCGTATATACGTTCTTCCAAGACATGATAGCAAGCTCGAAGTTCAAACTTCTTTCCGTGAACATCCTCATATTCAGCTTCGGCCATCTCCCACTAAAAAAACAAAGAAAACAATTTCTTTTAAATCGGTTTTACATAAAACAATTTTTGATGGACCAATTATTGACAAACTTACTCTTTGTACACGTGTCATATTGATATTGTTTTCCTCTACGACTACATTTCGTCTTTGAAGGCTTCTAATTGTGGAAAGATCTGCTCGAATCTTTTCTTAATGAGTTTCATCGATCTTCCATTACGATTCATGTCTAACGCCACAAAAACAATTCGCACACGGTTCCAAAAAGCCTCTGAGGTTTCATCTATGAAAATGAGTGCATCTTCGAAATGCTTTGATACCGTCAGCCACGCTCTGACGATTGCAACATCTTCTTCAGTGGTGTAGGGTGTCACCATGTTTCTTCCTTTTTTTGCTACAATTGTGAGAGAGAGATGGAGAGGGAGTGTGTTTTGTGTGAAAATTTTGATTGGAGAAGGGTCATTTTATAGAAAAAAAATGACCCAACGGATAGTTTTTTCAAAAACTAGTCGTTCATCAAAAAATGCAACGCATTAACTCAATGCAGTTTGAGCATTACGGCGAGGAAACATATAATCTTCTGGGCGATATTAGGTATTTATGAATTGGAATTTCTACTCTTCCCGGCCGTTTACGTGGGTTACGGCTTGGTTGTTTCATGTTTCCAGGCCGTAAATCTGAACCTTCCCAGAATATCCCAGCCGTTTTTAATGCGTCACAGCCGTAATAAAGTTACGGTCTGGATTTCTAATGTTTCCTGGCTGAAAATATGAACAGAAGTATCACAAATGAGTTTGCGGCTGGGACGCATATAAAACGGCTGGGAAGTTCTGGAAAGGTTCTGATTTACGACCTGGAAACATGAAACAACCACACCGTAACCCAGGTAAACGTCCAGGAAGAATAGATATTCCAAGCCGTAAATACCTAATATTGGCAGGAAATTATATGTTTCCTGGCCATAATCATCCAACCGCATTGAGTTAATGCGTTGCGTTTTTTGAGGAACGGCTAGTTTTTGAAAAACTATCCGTTGGGTCATTCTTTTGCTATAAAATGACCCTTCTCCAATCAAAATTTTCACACCAAACACACTCTCTCTATCTCTCTCTCACAATTGTACCAAAAAAAGGAAGAAACATGGTGACTCCCTACACCACCGAAGAAGATATGGCAATCTTTAGAGCGACGCTCACGGTGAGAAAGCATGACGAAAATCAAGACATTAACGCGGGAGAAAGTGATGATTCTCAATTAAACCGTATATTTATGGCCTTTGTGCCATAGATGGTAATCTAAATGGAAGATCGATGAACCAAATAAAGGATAGGTTCAAGGAGATTTACCAAGAAATTGAAATTTTTAGGGTGCAATTAGTACGGGTAAAGGCGATAGCTCCCGAAATGTCCTTTTTCAATAGAATGAGTATGTGCAAATGTTTTTTAATCAAGTAAGTTTTGAATAAAATACTAAATTGACTTTGATTTGTTTTTTTGGACGCCTGGGCTGTTGGCCGTTACCAAGTTATTCGTCGCAAAGAATTTGAGCATGAGAAATGATATTGAATCACGAGAGAGTTTATTGAGATTTACAACCAACCTTGACTATTTAAGTGTATTACTCCATGTTTTACTTTTTGCATTTGGGTATAACTATTGAATGTAACGTGGCCTAGCCAAATTATTCAATGTCTAGATATTCATCATGTTGTCTGACCATCGCCCATGTTCTAACAATCGCAAAATCTTATTCATTGGTGTAGGGAGTCACCATAGTGTTTTTTTCTTATTTTTTTGGATAAGAAATAGATGAGAATGAATATGAGAGCTTATAACTAGGATTTGGGTGAGCAAGAGATGATAAAATGGTCTCTCTTTTTTAGGGTTTAATGACATAACGATTATTTATTTATTTTGAAAACTAGTCGTTTCGTTTAAAAATAGAAGTCAAGCAATGCATTAAATGCTTTGGTTGAGAGAGTTCAGGCTTACAAACGGCTGGGTGTTCAACCGTAATTGATACACAGAAGACTCTAGTTAACTATTCGTCCAGGAGTTCATACTAACCCAGCCGTGTGTTTTAATTACGGCCGAAGTTCTTACAAACCTAGCCGTGAATGTGTATTACGTCCTGGAATCCTTAAACTTCGGACCGTAAATACCTATTACGGATGGGACGACAACATTTTCGCAGCCGTAACCTGTAAATAAACTCAGAATTTTTCCGTTTCAAACGGATTTGAATCAATCAAAATTTCAAATGAGGATTTATTTGAAATGCTCTCTAGACTAGTTTCAGGATAGGTTTCATCAGTTTTTCTTCAAAGTTTTCAAAAAAGTTCATCTAAATCATCCTTCTTCTTCTTCTAGATCAAAAACAAAAGAAAAAAAAGTTTTGATTCTCAAGAAATTAATTAATCACTAAATTAGTATAATCTAGTTACTAATCGTGATTAGTTTACTTAATCATCATAATTATCACTAATAAAATCAAGGGTATATTGGGGATTATGCAAAATGGGGGATAAGGGGTTATAAGCCCCCAAAAAGCCATCTTCCCAACAACCCCAATAATAGGATTCTTATTTAAAAGTTTAATCGTTATCCTCAGCAAAGCGGATCACCAGCACCAGCGTCCAATTTTAAGTGGACTTTAAAGATGTATATGTAACCGCTAAAAACCCAAGTAGCGTATCTAGCTGGATTCGCATTACGCATCATCGAAATCGATGTATGGGATCGATCTATCTTAATGACATTATCGTATTCTATTGGGAAATCACTCAATTATAACTAACGCGAATGTGCGGGTATGATAAGTGCGAGAATAAAAAAATAACACAAAAAATTATATGTGATTCAGTCATAGCCTACATCCACGGGGGAATGAGTTTGAGATCTTACCATGTATGTGGTGAAATTACAAGGTTCAAAGAACCGATATGTATAAGAAAATACAAGTTTTGAGTGTTTTCCTCTCTCTATGCGTAGCTCTCCTCTCAAATGTCGAACCCCTCATTAAGCAAGTGAGTCTGCTAATTATAGGCAAATATTGAGGGTCCACCATTCTCTGCACGGATCGCTCGTCGCTTCTCGTACCACATCATCTGTTGCGACTCTTGATCTACGAAGCCATCTTCTTCTTCCCTCGTCTTGACACGTTGCAGATAAGGTTGGGTGGGATTGTTGAACGTATTTATTGCTGAGTACACCGTTCCTGCACGCGTGTAACGGCTGTTTACAGCTGACCCATCACATCACTGATACGGGGGAACTCCTTAACCGTCCATCGAAATTAGCCTCGTGATCTGTGCAAGTGGTTTTTAGGGGAGATATGCTGCAACGTAACCACATACTCTTATCTTGAGATCATGCACGTATATGGTGTATATTTTGGAGTTACAGACTTACAGTATATATGATGCCCAAGCATCGTAGCCGAGTGAAATAATAGTTAAAGTCGCCCTTTGTTACTGCTATTCGGATTGAGCTACTGCAGGTACAGTGATAGTTTCCATTTTGGGTTATAAAACACAAGCTCCCATAGTGACTTTACCGTTGCGTGCTTACATTTATACCATTATATTAAGGGGTATATCATTAAGTCTGGCATCTTAATTCCACAAGATTTGAACTCCATGGACTTGTACCGACGTTTAAAAATTGCATACATGATAATAATAACCAAACTCGTACATAGTAGACTACTATTTGTTGTAACAGAAGTCGTTGGCGCTTTGCTGGTAAATCAACAAATGCAATAACATATATCACCAATCGAGTTTTTTTTTATTTTATTTTTTTTTTGTAAATCTTTGCTCAAAAAAAAAAGTTACATTATTATATAGAAATGGGTAACAAGATGATGCTAATACTAATAATTTAAAAAGAGAGGGAAATACCGGGAAATACGGCAGGGTTTGTAAATTCAGATCATTGCTATAAATAGGAGTAATGAGTGGATGTTAAATCTCACAAATCAAATTTAGCAATCATATTCATTACAATCATTACTGCAAGTAGAAAAAAGAAAACATAAGCGTTATTAATTAGAGCTTCAATCCTATTCAAAAGTCATGGCTAAAATTTCTGGTTCAACATTTGTTAGCTTCATCTTCGTTTTGGCCGTTTTATCTGCTTCCCGTAAGTATATCTCTTTTGCAAAAATCACACACTAGCTGCTAGCTTATATGTATAACTTTCTAGCATCGTTTTGAAAACACTAAGTTGCATTTACAGCTACTAAATTTATGTCAAAACTTGTCCATATTTCATTTTATCGATCTACATGTTCGAGATAATGATTGTTGTTATGACATATGTATGCAGAGATGGAAACGACGGAAGCTCAACTAACATGTGATATTGGAAAGCTAGTGATACTAGGTGGTCGTTGCACTAACTGCTCTTCTAAATGTTTGAAGAAGTTCCCAGTCCCGCTCGTTGTCACAAGCCTTTGTGTCCCAGTGCTAGGAACATCCGTCTGTGCTTGTTGCGTTGTCGAGCAGGCTGCCTAAAAATCAATCCCTTGATGTCGTATTTAGCTGGCAACAAATCTTCATTTGCTTGCCAACCCAACTTATCTACTACTTAAATAAATTTGGCTACTCGACTCCTTCGTGGGTCTAGTTTAGCCAATGTTGTTTTTCGGTTTATGAATGGGCAAATAAGACCCATACTGTGATGTTTTACGTTTGCAACGTGTTTCTATGAATGAAATATCTATGTTTAAGAATGAAAGTTTAAGAGACTATCAAAAAGTTGTCTCTAAAATTATGCTAAGTTTGTTCTTCTGTTTTACATTGCTTCATGTAGTGCAATACTGTTTGGTTAAATGTGACTTAGCAGCATAATTCAGGAAGCGAGATTGGATTTTTCATGTCTGCTAATCTTAAATTAAGAACTATTAGCAATGTAAATAAGTTATTTTCCACTGCGATTTTGCCACTCTGGACCAATTTGTTCATTCGTACTTAATGCAACTCTCAGAGATTAAAATGTACGAAGAAACAACAACATCACATTAGTAAAAGAAAATAACAACTTGAACTAGTCTTAAATTATGAGTTCTTGTTAATCTCTTCTTCATTCATATACAAACTGAAAGGATCTGTACTAAAAAATAAAAGACTAGCTAAGTAGGGTTTGATAATACAAATGTCTAATTTTTAACCAAAATACATCCTAAAAATAACATTTCAGGGTAACAAAACTGTCCTTCCCCATCCTTTAACGAGTAATTCATCGTTGAGATTCTTACTGTCAAGAAGAAACTGCAAATCTTTCTTCTAACAAACTTCGATCTAATAATCGAGGTACCGATTGGAGATCCTCCCTAGTTCTTTTACCGGTACATAAAATAAATCCTCCTCTGGTAGATATCAGGGATTGTCTTTCGATTGTCCAACACCCTTTCCTACAATAATCTAGAGGTGTAAAATGTGCCGGCCCGGCACAATCCGGTACACGAAGTCGCGTGCTTCACGTGCCATGTGTCGTGCTGTGTTGTGCCAACGATTTAAACGTGTTGCGCCGTGCTGTGCTTTACTAGTCAAAAGCTAGGTACAACAAAACCCACGGCACAACACACGAATAAACGTGATGTGCCATGCTGGCACACGTGTTATAAACAATTTGAAATCACTTAATTAATAATATACATTAAGTCGGACATTATCACGAGAATCTAAATAGATAACATATAATTAAAATTATTTTAAAAATTATTACAAGTAAAATTAACAAGTTTATTCAATAAAAAGAAATAGTCCATCAAATATAAAATTGGATCATTGTCAAGTAAATTAATATTATATTCAAATATAGGTAACGACATTATAACAACGATATTGAAATATATTTTCCAAATATTTAGTCTTTATATGTGTTGTTTTCAAAATAAGCCAGCATAAATTGTCAAAAACTGGCTAGAATATACACAAAATGTGATGTATTACGCCTTGTTATATGGTGTACTTGTGCATGTTATGACGTGCTTTCTTAACGTGTTGTGTTGTGCTGGGCTACGTGTTTATCCGTGCCGCGTGCTGTGTTGTGCTACTGTGCCGATTAGACTAACCCAGCACAGCCCACGAAATTAACGTGCTGGGTCGTGCTGGGCTAAATCACGTGCTGGGCTGGGTTGTGCTCGTGCTAGCACAACCCAATTTACACCTCTAACTAAATCAAAACAACAATTGTTCGAGATCTAAAAGTAAACATCACACATATACAAGGGAATTTTAAATAAATGACCATGTGGAGAATGCATTTAAGAAAATGCCCACGTTTTTTCTTAAAATATTTAAGCCCATGCTGTTTGGTTTTCCGTCCGGATCCGTCACACCAGTAAAATCTCGTGACTAAGTCAATTTCTCATTTGAGGATGAGATTTTGGTGGGCGCGATTACTAAACTGCCCAGTATCATATATCATCTTTCACCGTCCATTTGGTTAATCGACGGTTCAAATATGAGAGCAAATCTTATGGTGGAATCCAACCTATTCCAAGTGTGGAAAATTCATGGAATGTCAAGTCTAGTGGCTTCCAAGTTGGGGTTTTCCACAGAAAATCCAAGCAACGTTCCATGGTTTGGTGGAAGGGTTCGTGAAATCCATCGAAACGCCAATAAGAATGGCGTTGAACGCCAATAAGATTGGCGTAGTAGAGGACAAGAAACGCCAATATGAATGGCGCTTAACGCTAATCAAAATAGCGTAAGTCAAGCGCTAATAAGAATGGCGTTCAACGCTATTAAGATTGGCGTTTTTCAGCGCCAATCTTAATTGCGCTAACCAAAAAAAACATCCAGGAGCCACTCCACTTCTCGAATCCTATACTTAGTTTTTTTTTCTACTCTCTCATTTTTTTTCCTCTTGAACAAACTAGTTTTTTGGTTTCATATATTGAATCAAATCAAATCAAAAAGAAGATAAAATTGATTGATACTAAAAATACTTCAACTACATTGATTCCACTACATCAAATTGCAAAAAAAAAAAAAAAAAAAAAAAAACATAATTGAAGCTACATAGTGCTAGGATAATCAAGTGTTCTAGGAGGATAACCATGTTTTTCTAAAATCTTATTTTGTTTATCCAACATAAATTGCTGCTTCCATTCCGGCAAGGTCTCAACCACCACATCCAACACTTCGAGTTCATGTTTCTCCAAAGCCAAATCCACGGATTTCTTTTTTGTCTCTGCAATAGTTAATAAATATTATTCTTTTCCATCCAATCTTGCCATCTTCTTTGCATTCTCTTCACTAAAATGTTTCAAAATACGCTCCGTTCCGTCGTTGATGGCCGATAGCTCTGAAGATTTCCTTTGATGAGCCCTTTTCCCCCTTGGTCGATGAGGGCCATCCTCTTCATGCCATCTTGGGTCGCTTCTTGCGGGAGCACTACTTGTTGAAGCATTAACACTATGAGCATCTGATTCATCTTCCACGTTTTGAGTAGGATCAATTTCTTCGGGATTGAATCCGAGAACATGGGCTTTGAAAAGTCGGTACACCTCTTCATTTTGAAAAGGTTTTCCCTTGATAACCTTACTATATTCCATTCTAGCTTTTCTCTCCTACAAAAAACAAACAAAAACCCAAGTTAGAAATCCTTCAATAAAATAAAATGATATGCATTAAGAAATCTTAATAAAATTTACAAGATCATCAATTCCGCATTCGCTTGCATTGTTTCTATGCAAATTTCTTAAGATACCAACCCATTTTTTGACATCTTTTTTCAAGGTACCAAATCTATTTTGCAACTTATGAACAGTTCTGCCATTTTTATTCCCAAAGCTTCTTACATATGTATCGAATACCCGCTCCCAAAACTGGTTTGATTTTTGATCAACTCCGGCAACACCATCAAGTGTAATGCTTATCCAAGCTTTGGTGTTTGCAACATCTTCGGGTGTAAGATATTTTGCCATGGTTAAAAAAAAAGTTTGAATTGCAATGAATTTTAAGAAGATGGAGAAAAATCTAGAGAAGATGGAGAAAAATATAGAGATTGAATTGTTTTGGTCTGAGTTGAGCTGAGAAGTGATCAATTTATAAGGAAAATTTCGAATTCAAAAAAATAGTCGTTGAAACGCTATTGTTACTGGCGCTTCTTTGTGAGTCGTTGATTAGAAGGAGCCGTTACAGATCTAATGGTTAGGAATGAAACACAATTCTTAATAGCGTTTGGCGCTATTCTTAATAGCGCTAAACGCTATTCGTATTTGCGCTTTTCTTGAAAAACATCCAGAACCTACGCCAATTCCTCAAGTTCCATACTTAGTTTTTTTCTTCTCTTTTGAAAATCCATAACTTCTTCTCTTTTGAAAACAATGAAAACCATAAATAATACAATGAAAATCTTAATATTTCTAAATTTACGAAAAAAGACTAAAGATATTCGAAATCTTACGAAAAAAGACTAAGGATTGCAACCAAGTTTCATTCGAAATCTTACGAAAAAAGACTAAATATGTTCTTCGAAATCTTACGAAAAAGACTAAAGTTGTTCTTCTGGTGGGTAAACATTGGTAGGATCGAATTCACCATCCGAACCGTCAAGATCATCTGGTGGCGGAGGGGGAGATTCTGGTGGCATTTCACCGTCTCTGAGACCTAGTCCATGTCGTATCCAAATATGTTGAACAAGATCATTGCGGAGTTGGAGATATGCCACATCATTCCTTAACTCGTGGTATGACCTCGGTATTCCAGTAACCTGTCGTATTGGTTCGTTCACGACTTGACCCCAATCTAAGTTACGTTTTTCATTCTCAATGACCATGTTATGCAAAATAAAACAATCCTTGATAATAAAGTTTATATCCTCCTTATCCCAATATATTAATGACTTTTTTGTTATTTGGAACTTGTTTTGGAGAGTTCCAAAAGCCCTTTCAACATCCTTTCTCTTCGCTTGTTGGTATCTATTGAACAACGTATTGGCTGGCTGATTTGGAATAAGAATTTTGAATGACTGCACAATACAAGACAATCGTGGATATATATTATCCGCCAAGTATTAACCCTTGTCGTAGTTGTGGCCATTGATGCGGTAATTACAAGGAGCTGCTAAACCATTAACCATCATATCAAAAAGTGGAGATTGAGCCAAGACGTTCAAGTCGTTGTTCGACCCTGGCGTTCCAAAGAAACCATGCCAAAACCACCGATCATATGATTCCACAACTTATAAGATGATGGTAGGTTTTTTCTCATGTCCACGGAACGTACCTGCCCATGCTGTTGGACAATTCTTCCACTGAAAATGCATACAATCAACACTTCCAAGCATTCCAGGAAACCCTCTAGCTGCATTTTCTGCCAATAATTTTCCCGTGTCTTCTCTTGTAGGAAGTCGCATATACCTTGGACCAAAGTGCCGAACAATTGCCCTAGTAAACCTCTTGACATACATATAGACGGTCGACGCTCCCATACAGACATAATCATCTGTGCTATCAGCGGCTATGTCTTTACACAAACATTTCATTACGGCATACATCTTCATGTGGGGAGAGTGGCCAAGTTTTCCGGTGCAATCAACTTGGAAATCAAAAGCAGGATCCGCAACAACTATTTCACTTAGAATACGTAAGAAAAGAGGTCGATACATACACAAACGTTGGTGGGACTTCTTAGGGCCCCAAGTACAGTTAGGTCCAAAGTAGTCATGCATCATCCTTGCATCTTCATCCTCTTGTTGCCTGTCCACCATTTGTCGCGTCAATACTTCTTGAGGCACCGGTTGGAAGAGCCTATGCATTCTTTGAGTCATATACTGGTACAACACAATTGCTCTCTCCTCGTTATCATCAACAATGCTAAGATCGATACCATACGTCATTAGTACATACCTCCTTAGCGGATTTTCATCGTCCATATTCCACCTATAAAGAAAACTCAAATAATGTAAGCATTCCAAGATTTTTGAATCCATAAAAAAGAGAAGACATTCATGCACACATTCAATAAAGAAAAGACATCCAAGTTTCATACAAAAGAAAAGACATCCAAGTTTCATACACATTCATTAAAGAAAACACATCTATGTTCCCCCAAAAATTAATCCTAACATCCTTGCCATTTCGTCTTCACTTAAACCAACCCCACCATTATTCAAGACTTGAGTTAATTGTGACTCTGGAACTACTTCATCTTGTGGAACATAATGACCATGTGCATCATCTGATTGACTTGTGACTGGTCTTTTACGGCTTGACCATTGAGAGTTGTCTCCAAGATCATAACATGATTGGGTTGACGTCGATCCTTCCTCAAGAGCACGTGCACGATCTATTTCAAACTAATACTTGTCCTTTACAATATTTAACGTAGCCAACCTATGCGCTAAATCTTTCCATTGCTCCTGAAAAGAAACACCAAGATAGAAAATATATGAAGGAACTTCTAATGTGTAAAGAAAATCATAATAATGTGGCAAACAAAATAATTGAAGGAGTTAAAATCAAAAATTACTAACCCTTGTTCCCCAATTAGCATCATACGTGAATGGAGGAGGATCGGGTGCTTGCAAAGGCACTTCAACACGGTTGCCTTCACTATCTGAACGTACGGTACAGAAAGAAACTCTTGGAAATTCAGGTGAAGCTTGTGAGACGTTGTCATACTTATACCGTGATGGATATATTGGGGGGACCTGATTTACTAGAAATGTCGGATCTTGAGTGCTTGCAGCTCCAACTTCATCTCTGTTTTCTTGACGATATATTTCTGGGAGCAAAAATCCAATAGATTGTTGCTTCCACCACCACACATACATGCTCTCATCAACATGCTTATATTCTCGTCCTTCAACCGCATCAATAGGATCATGGGGGGTATCAAGGTCTTCCAAACGTTCACGTGGACTTCTTGGAATTGTTATAAATCCCTTTGTTTGCCTTAAAAACCGTTCACCAAGATACATGATACTAGTATCGCTTTCCGGATTATAGAAAGCCACTCTTTGATTGGAGATTTCACGAGCATGCACTATATCAGGATGATCTCTATACATACTAGTAGACCATGGTTTCCATTCCGTTCCAACAATTGTCCTCAACTCAATTTGTTGGCGAGTTGTATTAAGAGAGTGTTTGGAAGTACCCCTTTGCAACTTCACTAGACTATCTTTCTTGAATATCATAATTGTTAGGCCATAAATCAGTCGGTACACCTTCTTGGAGAAAAGGCGTCAAAGTACGAAAATATATGTAAAACCAATATTCTAAAACCATCGCCAATCCACACATGTTTTTTCCACCTCTAGCAACCGCACTCATGCTACTATACAAGTGACTAAAACAAGCCCAACCCCAATCATAATTACCAATCGCATTCAAATCACGCAAGGAAGCGATTCAACCTTTGCTTGCTCTTGTAGTGGTACGTGCCAATAAAACTTTTGAAATCACCCATAATAAGAAGTATCGAGTCACAATCTCCCAATTTTCATCATTAATTGGATTTTCCTTGATATAGTTTACGAGGCAACTAATAGGAAATTCAGGTGAGTTCTTGTTGTACTTTGCATACCCATGCAAAGGTCCAAAGTAGGTATCCTCTAGTTGTTGGTTTTCTCTACTTTTCCATTTACTTGTAGCGTCGTGTTCCAATCTTCTACGACCATTTCCAATAGGAATTCCAGTTAAGTGAACAAAATCTAAAGGGGTGAAACCAATTGCAAAGTTTGGGAAATGAAACGAATTGGTACTATACCACCACCTCTCTATGATTGCATAAGCTAGTTATTGATCAGCTCTCTTAATTCTAATTTCAAAAAATCTAGCAAGGCCGGAATTTTGAAGAACTTGACTAGCACTTTCATGAACCACCACACGGTCATATAAATCCTCAAGGTCTTCTAGATTACTTCTAAACGTGATACCATGTTGTGTATCAAGTGGGTCTATACTTGTAGAAATATGTTTCTCATCCAGTTATTTTGAACTCAAGATCATTAACACATCCATATCCACAATCTATACAAAATCATCAAATTAAAATCAATATAGTCACACAATGCACTTAAATTGTTTACATAATGTAACTAACACATGTTAATTCATTATCTCATGGAAATTTCACAATGTTCATCATCTAAAACCCTAAATAACACAATGTTCATCATCTAAAACCCTAAATTTACATGTCAAATTCGTCATTATGAATCAAAATTGTTATCATTCATCATACAATCGAGTATCATGCATACAATCAACAATAATATCATCTAAGGCCCTAACATTTCATCAAACTATAAAATAAACTCAAATTATAATTCAACTAACCTCTCTTTGGATTCTCAATCAAATTGAGAAATTTAAGTTTGATTCGATTCCTTATGCAGCATAGAACAAACCCTTTGAAGCAATTTGATTTATTTGAGCTGTGCTATGAGAATCAAGAAAGGGGGTTTTAGGTTGTTTTTCTTCTTTTTTTCAGAGAAGATGAACTGTGAGAGGAAGAAGAAGAAGGGGTCGATGGTGTTACTGGATATATGAACGAAAAAGCGCTAATAAGATTAGCGCTTAGCGCTATTAACAATTGCGGTTGACGCTAATAAGATTAGCGTTTTGCGCTATTAATATTGGCGTTTTGACCGTTGACTAAAGTCTAACGCTATTATTAATAGCGTTTCCCTGGCGCTATTATTATTCGCGTTTTACGCTATTCTTATTTGCGTTTTCTGTGTTCCACGATTAGACTTGTGCTTCCATCAATAGTTCCAAGTGCTGAGGTGGCATACAAGATGGAAGATGGATGGATTCCGCAGTAATACTTGCTTCTTTGAAGAGCTTTAAATGATGGAAAATGTTAGTTGCGGTACAAACAGGTGAGTGAGTTAAAAATAAGTGTAGGACGTGTCAATCTACCCCACCTTATTAACGGTCCGCGGGTTATAACCCCAAAGGGGTTATAACCCATCTACAAAAAAACCCATCCAAACAAAAGTGATAAAAAAAACCCAAATATCATAAACTGTCTAAACTACCCTCCCCTAATTCAACCCAAAATAAACTGAGAAAGAAAACGACCCACTAACGGAAAAAGTTTCTTAAAACCTCCGCTCCTGTTCGTTCAAAATCATTCTGTTCGTTCAAAAATCAATCCGCTCCTGTATTCATTCAAAATCAATCTGCTCATCCCTAAGCCAAAATCGTTCAAAATCAATCTGTATTCGTCATCATCTTCTCGATTTTACCTTCTTCTCTTATTCTAAGGTTGCGTATTTCAACCACTGCTACAAAATCTGACCTAATTTTTCAACCACAAATGGTGAAGAAACAAAATCAACAGGCGAAAAAGAAAGATGAAAAGCTAAAGAAAATAGCGAAACCATCTCCTAAAGGTAAGAAATCGAACTTGCTTTCAAGTTGATTTCGAGTTTGAATTCAAAAGATTATTAGGTTTCATTTGATTTATGGGTTGGTTTTCTGTTTGCTTTTAGGTTTCATTTCTTAGGTTAGGTTCTGTTTTCATTTGGTTACATCGTTTCTTTGGTTTAGGTTTAGGTTTCAGTTTGTTTGATGTAACCAAATGAAAACAGATTTCAATTGTTTGTATACTTGATGCAACCAGATATTTTTTTTCTATTTGATGAAACCATATTTCATTTGTTGTTTATTTGATGAAACCAAAGTATAATCTGTTTTTTTTTATGAAACAATTCTGGGTTTCATCACTTTTCATTTGTTAGGTTTAGGTCTGCAAGAATGATGTAACAGATTTGCGATGAAACCAGATATCATTTTCTGTTTCTTAATGAAACCCAAAATTGGTTTCATCATTTTTAGTTATTGGTTTACTTCTAGAGTTGTTATTGGCTGTTGATTTGAATTCAAACTGTGGAGATTGGCGCTATGTTACGTAATCTTATGGTTTCATACAAGTTTCAATTATGCTTATGGTTTCATCACTTTGTTCGTGCTTATGGTTTCATCATTACAAGTTTATGTCTTATGGTTTCATCATTATTATTTATTATTCTCTTATGGTTTAATTTTGGTTTCACAATAGGTAAAAAAAGAGATAAGGAACCATACAGGTGCTCGTTGCATCATTTGTGCGAGCTAGCAGTGAAAATTAAGGAGTTGATAAAAAATAAGCAACTGCATTTGAAAGCTCTTAAATCATGTCCTTTCTGGCGTTTCTTTGAGCCGTTCTATGATGGCGTAATGAGCAAAGATGAGCTCATCAAAAAGACAAAAGCAGTAATAATGTTTTTAAGTACAATTGAAAACAGACTTGATGGTAAGCTCCCGTATTGTTTCAAATTAGCAAGAAAGGAAAATGATTTTGCGGACAATTCCAGAACATTTTGCTGTGACTTTTGGTTTCCAAATGGTGAATTATGTAGAAGCAGACGACATTGATGAAGATCTGGTTAAAAAGGTTAACGTCTTTGTGGCTAATTATTTTGCTGGAAATAAAAAGACAAAAAAAACCGATATTGAAAAGCGTATGCTGGAAGCCGCAAATGATGAAACCAGAGCGGATGACTTTGTCAAGTTTTTCGTAATGTTTCTGTTGGTTTCAGTATTTGTCCCTAACAAATGTGGGCAGACTCTCGCAGCAAAGTACTTGTATATGGTGTTTGATATGAACAAGGTGTGCTGGCCGGAAGTCTTCCATGACTATGTACTTGATTCGATAATGACAAACAGAACAGACGTAGAAAATGTTGTTGGTTGTGTAATATACCCTCTGGTAAGTTAAGATTTGTTCTTTTTTTTCATAAGTTCAGTTTTTTTTTCAATAATGGTTGTTGAATATTAAGCGACTTGTTTTTGATGATTAATTTGAATATTGGTTTTTTTTTTTTTTGCAGTATTGGTTGGCAGAGATGACAAAGATCGCACAAAGAAAGCATGGGCTAGACAAGTATCCGAGGTTTGCTAGATGGAACCTTAGCAACATCTGTCAACAAGTATTGTCTAACTTTGAGAATCTTGAAGAAAAAACAGAACTTTGGTCTAAGGTAAATATTTACTTAGAAGATTTACTTTTCTGATGGAACCAATTTTGGTTTCATCAAAAATTCTAGCTGAATTTTTGTTTCTTAGATAACTTCGAGGGTTTTATTTGATATTTTTGTTAGACAATATTCGAAATCTTCGAGGGTTTTATTAGATTATTGCTATGAGTTGTTACCATTACTTGTTACCATTAAAAATGCTATGCTTGGTATGTCGTCTGTTTTATTTTAAACGAATTTTGGTAAATATTTTCTTGTTCAGATTTACTTTTTTGATGAAACCAGTTTTGGATTCATCAAATTTTTTAGCTGAAACCAATTTTTCTTGTGTACTGCAGGAGAATATTGGTCACCGAAAGGGATCATTCTTGCTTCAGTATGACGAATCAGAAATGCGCTTGGCTGATCCCGTAGATGAAGTGGAAATTGTTGTGCCAGATGAAGAAAATGAAGTGCCGGTCAAAGTGCAAGATGAAGAAAATGTTGGTGCTAGCAGTGAAGCTAACTCCTTCAAAGCCAAATACCAATTTGCGCGATCATTGATTGAAAAGCTTAGGACCAATGCTACATATGTTCTTTCTGAAGAAGAAGAATCACTGCTAGCAAAATATGATGCCGAGGACAGGGAACAACAACTGGTACAAAGATAGATTTGATTTTTCTTAGTAACAATTGAATTACTCGCATATATTACAATTTTCTTATACATTTCATCATTTTTTTGATGAAACCAGATTTGGTTTCATCATTTCAAGTTAATGTTTGTTTGATGAATTGGCCAGTTCTTTTTATTCTTTCAGAAGTTTTTGATTTTTACAGCATTAGGTTTTGACACAGGAAGATGAAAAGTAAAATAACTTAGGTATCTTAATATTGCAGGTGATAACAAGGGATGTTAACATGATAAATCAACAAGAATCTGAACAAGAGCAGGTCATATCTTCTTCGTCGAAGACAGTCACCGATGATGAACAAGAAGGAGATGGTACTGAGTTGACTCCAAATAATATCGAGGATATCAAGGTGGCAGAGCGGGTTGAATCTGAAATGGAGAAAGCTACTTCATCGATGCCAGTCACCAATGATGAACAAGAAGGAGAGGGTACTGAGTTGACTCCAAATACCGTTGAGGATATCAAGGTGGCAGAGCGGGTTGAATCTGAAATGGAGAAAGCTACTTCATCGATGCCAGTCACCAATGATGAACAAGAAGGAGAGGGTACTGAGTTGACTCCAAATACCATTGAGGATATCAAGGTGGCAGAGCGGGTGGAATCTGAAATGAGCAAAGCTTCTTCGTCGATGCCAGTCACCAATGATGAACAAGAAGGAGAGGGTACTGAGTTGACTCCAAATACCGTTGAGGATATCAAGGTGGCAGAGCGGGTAGAATCTGAAATGAAGCAAATTATTGAACAAGAAGAAAACGAAACTCAATTTGTAATTGATGAAGATGTTATCAGGAAAATGGAATATGAATACAATAAGAAAGGTTGTTCGTCGTCAAAGCCAAATGTTGGAAGCGTATACTACTACTCAGCTGTAAAGATGGCGAATGATTTACTTGAGTTAGAGAATGAACAACCTGGATTTGATTTAGGACTGTCGCAGTGTGACAGTCAAGAGAAAGGACATGGAGAACTCAGTGCTGCGCAAAGGATGAGTAACATGGTTACAAGAATGAGGGAAGACAGAAGGAATTTGGTTCCACCTATCAGAATGCAGGATTACAACACCAGTGTGAAAAAAAGAAAAAGGTTACAGCTCGTAAGTGCAAGGAGAACAAGAAGGTGCAGGAAGTACAGGGGGTGAAGTTGAAACCAGTTGATAACTTGAAGATCTTGAAAGTACTCAACAGAAATGAGAAACCCCTCGTGACCACTTTTTTCAGAAAGAATAATGAAAGGTAATTGGGAAATAACTGATGTAACCAAGACTGGTTTCATCAAAATTTTGTTCCAAGTTATGCATTGTTTCTCCTTTTTTTATCCATCATTGACTAGCTTTTTAAAAAATAAAATTAACAGGTCAACGGCGTGGGAGCATTTAAATCTTCAATTACATATATCGGGGAAGATGATGGATAATTTGATGAGAGAGGGTGACGTCGCAGGAGACATTATAGAGTTCTACATTTTGAAGCTGCAAAACAACATCAAAAAAAATAAGTTGAAACAAGATGGTTCTCCAAAGTACCAGAGAGCTGTGTTTATAAGCACATTTGCCTATGTAAGTTTACTCCGAAATTGTTTAATGTAAATTTTTTGGCATAAAAAATAGTTGTGGAAAACAAAAAATGATGTTGTTTATATGGTTAATTTTGATGGAACAAAGTTTGGTTTCATCAAACTTGCATGTCTGTAACTAATTAAGGAGCTTTTATCTGGTATTTTGTTTCAGACATGTCACTCATTAGGAAAGAAATGTGGTGCTGTAATAGAAGGCTTCATCGACAAAATGGATTATAGCGTGCGGTTTTTGTTCGTTCCGTTGCTGACATCACTTGGAGATGTAAACCATTGGACATTGCTTACTTTTGATTTTGAAACCGGGGAATTTTATCACTACAACTCCTTGGCTTCCACGGGAGAGGAATGCAGAAAAAGTGCTGAAAGCATGAAACAACGTATAGTATCAGCATTTGCACAGCACGACGCAAAGCTCCCCTGTGATCAGCAGGCAAGTCAGCCAACAACATACTCTTTGCACAACCCTACATGTTGTGAACAAATAGGGTAAGTTATGTTTGGAAGTTTATATTTCACATATGCATATGCTTGAAATCATTACATCACTTGTAACCGAATGCTTTACATATAGATACTAATATCAGAACACTCTCAGCTAGTCACTTTGTAACAATTGAGACATTGTTTTGGTTTTTCAGGAACGATTGTGGCCTGCATGTTTGCTATTACATGAAGAGCCTCTTGAAAGGAAACATGTCTACAGATGATATACGAGAAAAGGTGCATAATATGAGACCAAAGTTGGCGTTGAAGATACTCCTTGACAATATAGAATAATACTCGCATGTCGTGCCAGTCCTATTGAACATTCAGTTTTAGTTGAATTTTAAATTACTTTTGAAATGGTTATTGTAATGATGATACTCCTTGACATACAGTTCTCCTTGCAGATTCAAGTTTTAGTTGAAGTTTAATGTACTTGTGAAATGGTTACAGTTTATATAAAAAACGATTTCGTGCTATTTCAGTTGTATTTCCTTAAAAGCTTATGTCTACAAAATATGATGTCTCATTTTTATAAAAACTATCCATAAATGATGTGTCATATATTTGCGGCACCAATAAACAGTAGACAAAACATCATCTACTGTGTTGTCAAAAAATATAGAAGAAAAAGTGACAGTAAAACAATGGTTCCACCAAAAATAAGATAAAACCCTTTCTGGTTTCATCAAAAAAATGATGAAACCCTTTGTGGTTTCATCAAAAAAATGATGAAACCTGATTCGGTTACACCAAACTATAAAGGCCTGTAAAAATTCTGAAAAACTTAAACTTAATCAAAATTATTATTCTTAGTCAAAATATAAAATGAAAACACCTGCAGCATATTAACTTCTAAAACAAAAAATATGAAATAGTAAATGAAACACATATTGTAGTCTAGCAAACGAAACTAAGAGTAAAATTCGATGACTTGCAGGAACCACATATTGTAGTCTAGTCGAAATGACCCCAAGTTCTCATGAAATCTGACGAGAAGGGCATGTCCGTTTATTATGGGTGGTCAAAACCTTGCAGGAACCACAGGTTCTCATCTTCTTATTGGCAACTGAACCTGTATTAGGAATCCTCTTCTTCTTCGATGGACGTCCTGGTTGTGGTCCATTATTCGGACCAAAAACCATCGATTTCGGCGACACTGTCACGGGCTTTTCGACTGTGGGAACAGGATTGATTGCATGTTTATACGATTCTCGGTAGAACTTTACTGTAAAATAGTGCTCAACATAATTGTAAGGATCTTCTCCATTCACCATGATGCAACGGATAGCATGGGCACACGGGAAACCGTCAATACGCCAACGGTTGCAAGAACATGTTCTTCTTTTCAAATCGACAGTCTGTGTTAATGAAGCATGAACTTCAAACACATATTCCGACGACTTGGTGACTTGGTAGTTACATCCATGCATCTTGTTGTCGTGGAGTAGAGCTTCATATTCTGGACATAGAGTTTGACGCCATTTCATTAAGTTAGCAGAGTCCTCACGACGTTTACACATTTGGTCCATTAGCTTCACCCTGATCTCATCAACCATGATGGCTATAGGCTTCTCTCTCTCTTCAACGACCGAACCATTGAAACTCTCAGCAATATTTGAACACAACCTACCATGATGGCTATAGGCTTTGGTAAGCATGTATTGATATTGCATTCCATATGCCAGTAGCACCAACCATGAAAAGCCTCAGGAAAAACAATAGGAATTTGTGTTACCAATCCAATACCTCGATCACTCACAAAAGTAAGCTTTGGTCGCAAAGGAGAAAGGACTTTCTTCAAATTATCCAAAAACCATTTCCAGTTCGCTTCATTCTCCGATGAAACAACACCATAAGCAAGAGGGAAGATTTCTGTAACATGAACAGAAAGCATAACACAAGCATAAGATGGTATGAAAACCAAACATAAAAAATGATGAAACCAACATAAAAAAATGATGAAACCAACATAAAAAAATGATAAAAACCTTACCATCATTTCCGGTTAGACCTGTTGCTGCCATCATATGACCAAGGTACTTGCTTTTCAAGTGAGCCGCATCAACGAATAATACAGGACGACAGAAATTGAATCCACGACTACAAGCTTCAAAACAGATAAACATCCTCTGAAATTTATGGGTCCCTTCTTCAACTTCCAAAACCACGTGAGAACCAGGATTAGTTTCAATCAACTTGTTTTTATACCAGTTCAAGAACATAAAAGATTTCTCGTTCTCTCCCCATGAAGTATTCAGTGCATGCTTCTTACCTGCGTATGCATAATAACGACTAATGTCAAAGCCGAAGTCTCTCGTAAAAGATTCCATAATATGCTTAGTTTTCTTATTAGGATCCTGTTTAATTTCATCAATAATCAAGCTACTAACTAGTTTCTTCGATATCCTTGGCATGTTAACAAATCCACCAACACAAGTATGCTGATTATTTAGTTCCTTGATAATAAAAGGACTTCCTACAACACCATCAACAGACACAGCATATAAATGCCAGTCACATTTCTCCTCTTTGTTCTTATTAGCACAACGTGCACCAATCCTCAACTTCTCATTCCTATATACCATGTATTCATAACCAGCTGCTGCGTGATACTTCTGTAAATCACAACGAACTTGTTCAACACCTCCCGGAAACAACTGTTCAACTCCTTGAAAAAGATGTAACCAGTGAGCAGACTTCAACGGTTCCTTAATTTTATCTGTAACATCATAATCAATCCGTGGCTTCTCAAAAGGTATAATTCCAGAACTTTGTGGCTGGTCATCAAAAGCTATAATTCCTGAACTTATTGAACCAGAACTCTCAGCTTTGTGACTTACGAGTAACTCCATAATCCCTTCTTTATTATACATACTAAATAGAGCAAAACATTGAAGATCAAAATCAGAATGAATGACCTTTTGCTGATCATCAACCATGTGAAAAATTTCCATAGAAGGAGGAGAGAATTCACACCAACTTGAGCATATACTAGTCTTCAAATTAGCAAAAGACTCTTGGAGGCCAATACGAAGAGTTAAACAATCTTCTTTGTGACATACAAGTGCGAGAACAGAATCCATAATCTACAGAACAAAATGATGAAACCAAAAACAGTTTCACCAGATGTGAATATCAACAACAATTTTTTTTTTTGAAAAACAGTTCCAAAGAGATGGAATCCGTCATAAGAACATCAACACAAACATAAAAAATCATATGCTAACATCAATTCAGTTTATTCGACAAGAGTGACTAGCAAATTCACACACACAAAATCAAAAATTTCCATAGAAGGAGGAGAGAATTCACACCAACTTGAGCATATACTAGTCTTAAAATTAGCAAAAGACTCTTGGAGGCCAATACGAAGAGTTAAACAATCTTCTTTGTGACATACAAGTGCGAGAACAGAATCCATAATCTACAGAACAAAATGATGAAACCAAAAACAGTTTCACCAGATGTGAATATCAACAACAATTTTTTTTTTTTTGAAAAACAGTTCCAAAGAGATGGAATCCTTCATAAGAACATCAACACAAACATAAAAAAACATATGCTAACATCAATTCAGTTTATTCGACAAGAGTGACTAGCAAATTCACACAAACAAAATCAAAAATCAACACAAAAAAGAGAATTGAATACCTGAAAAGTTGATTGATTCTTTGAAGACGAAGATGATCAACACGAAGTTGATTGATTGTTCAGCTGGATTCTTCAATTCGAGATTCAATTTCAACTTGAAAAGCGGAAATATGATTTCAGCTAAACTGAATTGCAACCAGATCTCGAATAACGAATTGGATTCTTCTCTTCTTCGAACAACTACGTTTATCTTCTCTTCTTCGAACAACTGAATTGGATTCTTCTACGTATCTCGAATAAACAGATCTCAAAACTTGTAGCTTCTCCTCCGGTTCTTCAATCAAACAAACCTAAAATTGCTCTCTCAATTTTTGAATTGAAATTGGGAGAAGATGATGACGAATCTTTGAATTGAAACGAAAAAAACGAAGAAAACTAGGAAAGAAGAATCACACTTTCATCTGATATGTTCGGTTCAGAGAGGAAATTTTTTTCTTTCTTGTTTCCGCCAAACTTTCCTTTGAAGGTTAATTTTGGAATTTAGAAATCAAATAAAAACTGAATTTTAAAATTTTTATTTGAATTGGGGTTTTTGTCCCAGTTTTGTTTGAAATGGTTTTTATTTGTTAAAAATAAAATGACCGGTTTTTTCTTATCACTAGTTTGTTCACCTAGGGGTTTTGTCACTAGTTTTGTCTTATTAATTATTTTTTTTTGCTTTTTTTTTTTGAAGCATACCTTAGTCCTTACTAAGTTGCGATGCAAATTTGATGAGTCAAATTTTTTGTTCATTCTCTCATCTTCCAGAGATGTAAAGATGGTTAAACAAAGGGGGGAAATGGATACGAAGTTCGTGGATCGTGGTTATCGTCTTGTTCTTAATCTCTTGACTAATTGTAGATTTCTTTTCTGATTCCAACAACAACAACAGGTTTTGGGGTTTTTATACACGGATTCACGTTGGGTTTTGTCGACCTGGATTTGCTTAGGAGTATCAATTTTGTTCTGGGGTCGATTGAAACGAGCTATTGTTGTTTTCATTGATTTTGATGGGTGGGTTCATATTCAATTAAAATTCAGAGCAACACAAGATGGAATTTGAACGGGTTTACAACCGTACGAGTTAACTAGGTAGTGTATCGGGCGGTCTAACCAGGTGCTAGGCACACGATTCAGGGGATTGGATTTGGATGTTTTTTCCCAAGCCTCAAATACTGCCACGTACACAGTAACGTCTGTTAGCCGTTTATTCAAAAAAAAACGGGACCGAAAAGGTCAAACCATGGGCATTAAATAAATTATGAAAAAAATGTGGCCATTTTGTTAATTGCTTTTCTCCACATGGGCATTTTATTAAAAACCCTTATATATAATTATAACATCGAAATTATACCCAGGCCTAAATATATATATATATTTATTTATTTTTTTGAAGGAAAAAAAGAGGATAAACCTCTTTAGATTATATTAATTAATTGGAAGCCATGAACATGCTAATTCAAGTACATTGAGAGCGACTGCAATGGTACGACTAAACTCAAAGATCAAAGACCAAAAAAAAAGACTAAATATGAGTTTAATATGTATTGTGACGTTATGGGGAGAAGACCAAATTTGGTCGCGCGTAAAACAATTTTACGCATGAAGACGGGCGGAAGTATTAGTTACGTTTCATTTCTGCGCGGAATATAAATTACATTTCAAACGGGCGTAAATATAAATCACGTCTGTTATCGAGCGTAAATATAAATTACGTTTCGTATGGGGCGGAATCTTAAATTCCGCCCGTGATCAGACGGATTCCAAATGACCGCTCGAAGAAACGTAAAAATAATTCGCCCGAGTTAAACACGGTCACACAACACGTGTGAGATCAGACGGGCGAACATCTGGAGTCCGCGTGATGAATTGTACGGACGGACTTGCGGTCCGCGTGATGAATTTGTCAGGGTAAAATATTTTACGCCTGAGACGGGGTCGTATCCAAAATTTCCGCCCATTAGGTTTCATTAGGGCGTACTCTCCTGTCCGTCTGATTGAATCGGGCGTACTCTAAGCAACGCACATTCCACAAATACCGCCTCTCCTTCCAACCACAACCCATCTTACACGAGCTTCTTCTCTCAGTTCATATTCTTCCACAGTTCATATTCTTCCACAGTTCATATTCTTCTTCTCTTCACCGCCCCTCTTCAGTTCATATTCTTCTTCTCCATTCCCATCTACCAACCGCACAAAACCCTAAAAACTCCACAAAAACCCTAAAAACTCCATTATAAGGTATGTATTTTCTACTTTCTTTATTCAATTTGTGTAATAATATATGTATTGTATTTTTTGTTCGAATTTATTTAGGGTTTTTACGTTGAAAATTGAATCAGACTTTATTACTAATTGGATATTCATATTGGGTTAATCAAATCTTATTAAAATTGGGTTAATCACATCTTAATCCAATAGTATGTTAATGTTAATGTTATTACTTTTGTTACTGTTTCGGAATTTAATTTAATTTTTTGTTTTATTTAATAGTTATAAATATTAATAATTGGATAATTATTTTTGTTAATTTAGTTACGTGATTTAATTTAATATATTTTTTTGTTAATTTAATTTCGTAATTTAATTTATTTTTTTGTTAATTATAAATAGTTATAAATATAGTTAATTGGATAATTATTTTTTGTTAATTTAGTTACGTGATTTAATTTAATTTATCTTTTTGTTAATTTAGTTTCGTATTTAATTGAATTTTTTGTTAATTATAAATAGTTATAAATATAGTTAATTGGATAATTATTTTTTTGGTTAAATTTATGTTTATGGAATTTTATGATGTTGAAATTTTGTTCGGTTAAATTTATGTCTATTATGGTTCGTGGATTGGTCTTTTAATTATGAAATTGTATTTAACATGTTTGTGCGTAGAATGAACAAGTTTATATCGAGGTTTAGTGGTCGCCAAAAGACCAACAAGAGACAAAAATCTACCGAAGCTGATTACAACTTAATCTCTACCGGTCAAATTGAGGAGGTCGACGTCCCGGGTTAGGGAGGTTTCCTATAGTGGAAGATGATAAGCCGCACGCTACTGAAGACATTACATTTTCAGACGCACCAACATTTAAGTTTAAACATCGTGGATGTCTGGCATCGGTAATTCATTATTATAAATTTATTTCAATACATTGTCCTAGAGTTAAATATTTGATTGAAAAAGCGGGGTGGGAAAAATTGTTGAACATAGAGTGTAGCGTTACCCAACATGCCGTTGTTGATTATATTGTTGAGAGGTTTTGGGATACAACCAACACGTTCCATTTTCCATTTGGTGAGATGGGGTTCACGCCATTAGATTGGGTCATGTTAACTGGACTGAGTATCGGTGATGGTTATGTAGTTCCGTATGATTCGAGCCTATACCAATTTGACTATGTCCGTGAGAAGATTTTTCCGGATATCACACAGGGAACAAGAGGCGCGTCGTGGTATCAAACTCAATTACAATTACATATTTAAGCTCATACTTCAAAGAAGATAAGTTGGTGGCGGCTAATGAAGATTCTCTCCTCGCCCATAGAATAGCAATTGCCTTTTTTATGTATGTTTTGGGTCAATTTTTCTTTCTAATGCAAAGAACTATATTGATGCTGGATGGTTAGCTGCTTTCGAAGAAATTGATAAAATACAAGACCTTGACTGGGGCGGTAGTGCCTTTTCGAGATTGTATGCAGGTCTCCGACAAGCTTGTAGGAAACAACAGAAGGCACTAAGCGGGCCCTTCCAAATATTAGAGGTATTTTGGTAATCGATTTTATTTTAATTTTCAACGTAAAGTATATTTTCATTAAAGTTTATTTCCTTGGATATATTAATTTGATTCATTAATTTTATGGACTAGTTTTGGGGGTATGAATACCTAGGCGTATGTCGACCAGACATCTCAATGACCGGTAATGAACAGAAATGGCCTGTAATTTCTAGATGGAATGGAAGGAGGTGTCAGAATGATATTATTCGTTGTAGGATTTTACTGAATCAGCTGACGATTGACCAAGTGACATGGCACCCATGGGAATCATACACCGACGTCCTCAGTTCTGAGATGGGAAAGTCCTCGAGATGGATATTTTCTTGGAATGGCGTTGTGAGTTAGACATGATTTTTTATATTATATCATTAATATTAATCGTCAATAACATAGTTTTTTATTTTTCGTTATTTATCTAATTAATAACGTACTCGCTACAATTATATTCCCTTTTTGGTTATACAGCATAATGTTAACATGGGAGAAAGATGTTGGAGGCAAAACCATCCCTCGTTTGCTGTTCCCATAACTACATGTAATTATTGGGCATTTGGGTGATGACCAAGCAAAACTCCTGCTAGCGGACGGTTTTGTTGATGCAACCGAGGTGGTGCAAGTTGTGCAGTATGAAGTATATTTAGAGTATTGGAAAAAGGTTACTAATTTCAGAAAATATGTGACACATCCTGATTGGGAGGTCCAAACATTTGGGTACAGCGGTGACTTCTATTCTACCGAACTTGGAAAACCAGATGAACATGTTCTTATTCCACCGCAACAACAATTATCGCCCGTAAGTGTTCGTTCAACTTTACATTGCTAATTCCAAAAAAAAAAAATCTCATCTATCTCATTTTTTCATGACAGGGCGATAGTTATGCATTATTCCAAGAATATGCTGATTTTACTAAACAATTTCGAGATTTTACATTACGAGAAACGAAAGATAGGATGGAGTGTCTATTAGCGAAAGATGAACTTATAGGAAACCAGAATAATAAGATCACGGAATTGGAGTATCAACTGTCTCTTTTCCGAACGCCACACACCATCCAACCTTCCATTGGATTCGGCGCCTTTTCCCCCACATTGCCACCACAAGTGTGGAGTTCTATGAGTCAAGGATCATCTTCAACGTCCTCGGTCAGGCCCATTCCGAGAACGGCTTTTATCCCACCGCGATCGGCGCCTCCGGATACGGGAAATGTTTAGCCTGTGATGACTATTTATATGGTTTAGCTTTGAATTTATTATGTTATTTATCTTTGTTATGTGTAGTCATACTAGACATTTATTATGTTATTTATCTTTGTTATGTGTAGTCAGCGAGTAGTCATTTCAATACTCAATCAAATTTCTATCAAATTTCAGCGAGTGGTTATTTGAATCCTTTATCAAATTTCAGCGAGTAGTCATTTCAATACAATCAAATTTCAGCGAGTAGTCATTTCAATACTTTATCAAATTTCTATCAAATTTCAGCGAGTAGTTATTTGAATACTTTATCAAATTTCACCGACTAGTCATTTCAATACGACAAACACCTCACTGACAAACAGTTTACAAAATTTGTCAAATACTTTATTTATTTTATTTATTAATCCTGATGGAAAATGGAAGCATGTGATCCCGTCACTCACTCTATAAATACCAACACACCTCTTTTTACAATCACACACTTATTCTGATTCGGATAGAATATGGAAGCATATGAGAATACCGCTCACTATTGTTCTTCTGTTTCATCTTCTTCTTCTTCTTCTAATAGTAGTTTTTATTCCTCGGATGATGATTCAATAGCAATTATGCAAAATAACATGGCCGTTAGTATGGGAGTCCTTGTTACCAATTCTAAATGGCCTCAAACTCGTATCAAAATACCAAGAGATCGTGAGACTGGTGCTGAACTTCTGTGGAACGACTATTTTTCTCCGTATCCAAACCAACCACCTAATGTTTTTCGCAGAAGATTCAGGATGCGTCGACAATTGTTTAACAGAATAGTGGAAGGTGTTACAGCCGAAGACAGATATTTTGTGCAAAGGCCCGATGCGTGTGGAGTTTTAGGATTAAACCCTCATCAAAAAGTAACTGCAGCGGTGCGAATGTTAGCTTATGGATGTGCGGCAGATGCAATAGACGAGTACTTACGCATAGGCGAAACCACGGTGTTGGAAGCAACTCGGAGGTTCTGCAAGTCGATTGTCAATGTGTATGGGAAAGAATATTTGCGTGAACCTACGGCTGGTGATGTTGAGTTGTTGCTCAACCAAAACAAAGATAGAGGATTTCCAGGGATGATAGGTAGCCTAGATTGCATGCATTGGAAATGGGATAAATGTCCATCTGCCGAATCAGGGGCTTACACCGCGTATAAAGGGAGCGAAAGTATCGTGTTGGAGGCGGTGGTGTCGTATGATCTATGGTTTTGGCATGCATTTTTTGGTATGCCAGGCTCTAACAACGATATTAATGTGATGAACCGTTCATATGTTTTTCGAAGTCTGGTCACGGGAAAAGCACCACCGGTGAACTATGTGGTAAACGGTCATTCTTATGACATGCCGTATTATCTAGGTGATGGAATATATCCAGAAATTGCTACTATTATTATGGCGTTTAAACATCCGCTTGGTAGGAAAAAAGAGATATTTTCAGCGATGCAAGAGGGTGCAAGAAAAGACGTAGAGCGGGGATTTGGTGTACTTCAACAACAGTTTGGAATCATCAAACAACCTGCTAGAATGTGGAATCCAGATGTGCTTGCCTATATCATGAAAACGTGTATTATCTTACATAATATGATAGTCGAGGATGAGCGTCTACCCGGTGAATGGCCACATGTTTATGATCATCGTAGCAACCCGACACCGGTTAATATATTAAGAGGCAACAGTGAGGAGTTTTCCCAAATTAGAGCTGAGCAACGCCGACGTCATATGCGCAGCAAAGATAGGCATATTCGCTTGCGCGATGACTTAATCGAACATATATGGGCAGAATATGGGAATTAAAAGGTTGGAGACGAGGACAAAATATTGGAATTAAATGTTGTTTCCCATATGAAAAAATTATGTGATTTTATTTTAACGAATAATTTTATTGAAATGTATTAACTCTATTTCATATACTCATCACTTGGTAAATTAAAGTAAGATGTTACAAAATAAGTTAAAGTTGATTAAATTAAATGAAGATAAAATTAAATCCCAAATATTACATAATAATACGACTAATGACAAAATTAATACATATTAAAACGTAAATAAACTACTAAAACTATTATCACTTATTATTAGACTTAATACTTAAGGTTCGAACTATCCCGTTTTGACGATTATAATTGGCTCCTTTTGTCCCGTACTATTAAAGCCTTTCGAAGTTCGAAGTACTCCTTTTGTACATGATCCAATTTGGAAAGATCCATCATCATGATGCGAAATTCATCGTCTGCGACCTCCTTGGCTATTTTAGCCGCATGCTCAGCTTGTTTTTGTGCAAACTCGGCCTTTTTTTGTTCCATCTTGAATCTTGATTGTTCCCGGTAATGAGAATTGAAATTTTCTTGCTGTGTAATAATTATTCCCATCAATTCCTCTTGGCGGTTGGATTTCTCTCGCCCGGTTTTCTTCAGTCGTTTAGCTGCTTTTTTTCCCATCTGACGAAGGTATGTATTCTCTATGTCTCCTTTATCTGTGTCGTTACCGGACTCGACTTGAGTGCCATCTTCCTCGGTATTCACGCTACTATCCAAATCGTGCGTCATATCAAAAACAAAAGTCGATCGACGATTATATTTTATATTTTCTATGACAATTGGGTAGCACTCTTCGTGCCTAAATTTTCTTCCATGATTGCATTCCTTAAACCGTTTGTTTACTTCTTCGAGCTGTTAATGTTTTTAAAAACAATTAGGTTCATGGGCATCTCAATATTAGAAAATAATTGTTTCAAAACAGAGAGAATACTCACGGTCATTTCCGGACCCCATCCCGTATGATATTCACCTTCCACTTCCGCCTGTTTTGCCGAAAACAACGCAACTTCTTTACTTATTCCCTGAAATCGTTTTTGCCAGGAACTCCAAGACCGCTCTGGTTTATCCGGTAAATGAGCTTCAATATCATCCTTGATACGAGTCCACAACGCAATCTCTGATTGATCGGCTCCAACACCGGGATCTTGAGATATTGATAAATGAATTTTACACATCGTGACATCTTCGATTGGCGTAAAATTTGGACCTCTTGCTATTCGTGGTGGTGCCATTAAAAACGATTCGATGAAAATTTTCAAAATGATTTGAAATATGGAAAACTATTTTTTCTTCCTGATACTATTTTTTTCTTGCCGAATACAACGAATGATATGAAAATGTTAAAGGAATTCATCTGGTATATATAGGTATAAAATAAACCCGTTATTAACATTCAATTTCAAACGTTCGAAAAAGATAAATATCTTACCAACGGTCAAAAATCTGCTACGCAATCTCCAACGCCAACGTTCGAAAAATTTATCATTCTAACGTTCGAAAATTTTCATTTCATGTTTCATAATTTTTCTGATAACAGTTACTGGGCGTAAAAAAAAAGTCCGTTTGAGAGGGGCGGAATTTTGGTGTCCGCCCCAGAGAGGCGGAATTTTGGTGTCCGCCCCAGAGAGGCGGAATTTTGGTGTCCGCCTGGCAACGCGCGGAATTCTGCTGTCCGTCTCATCAGGCGTAAATTTATGTTACGCCCGCAACAAACGTAAATTTAAATTCCGCCCCACCAACATACGTAAATTTGGTTTACGCCCGTTAACAAACGCAATTTAAGTTTACGCCTGACAACAAACGGATTTTAAATTTACGCCCGACTATATTAGGATTTGGGATTTGGTCGCGACTAAATATGGTCTGGGTTTTGATCGTGGGCTGGGTTTTGATCTTTACTCCGTCCCGCTGCGTTAGATGTGTCCATTGATGCGGTAATTACAAGGAGCTGCTAAACCATTAACCATCATATCAAAAAGTGGAGATTGATCCAAGACGTTCAAGTCGTTGTTCGACCCTGGTGTTCCAAAGAAACCATTCCAAAACCACCGATCATATGATGCCACAACTTCTAAGATGATGGTAGGTTTTTTCTCATGTTCACGGAACGTACCTGCCCATGCTGTTGGACAATTCTTCCACTGAAAATGCATACAATCAACACTTCCAAGCATTCCAGGAAACCCTCTAGCTGCATTTTCTGCCAATAATCTTTCCGTGTCTTCTCTTGTAGGAAGTCGCATATACCTTGGACCAAAGTGCCCAACAATTACCCTAGTAAACCTCTTGACATACATATAGACGGTCGACGCTCCCATACGGACATAATCATCTGTGCTATCAGCGGCTATGCTTTTACACAAACATTTCATTACGTCATACATCTTCATGTGGGGAGATTGGCCAAGTTTTCCGGTGAAATCAACTTGGAAATCAAAAGCAGGATCCACAACAACTATTTCACTTAGAATACGTAAGAAAAGAGGTCAATACATACCCAAACGTTGGTTGAACTTCTTAGGGCCCCAAGTACAGTTAGGTCCAAAGTAGCCATGCATCATCCTTGCATCTTCATCCTCTTGTTGCCTGTCCACCATTTGTCGCATCAATACTTCTTGAGGCACCGGTTGGAAGAGCCTATGCATTCTTTGAGTCATATACTGGTACAACACAATTGCTCTCTCCTCTCTATCATCACCAATGCTAAGATCGATACCATACGTCATTAGTACATACCTCCTTAGCGGATTTTCATCGTCCATATTGCACCTATAAAGAAAACTCAAATAATGTAAGCATTCCAAGATTTTTGAATCCATACAAAAGAGAAGACATTCATGCACACATTCATTAAAGAAAAGACATCCAAGTTTCATACAAAAGAAAAGACATCCAAGTTTCATACACATTCATTAAAGAAAACACATCTATGTTCCCCCAAAACTTAATCCTAATATCCTTGCCATTTCGTCTTCACTTAAACCAACCCCACCATTATTCAAGACTTGAGTTAATTGTGACTCTGGAACTACTTCATCTTGTGGAACATAATGACCATGTGCATCATATGATTGACTTGTGGCTGGTCTTTTACGGCTTGACCATTGAGAGTTGTCTCCAAGATCATAACATAATTCGGTTGACGTCGATCCTTCCCTAAGAGCACGTGCACGATCTATTTCAAACCAATAATCTTCCTTTACAAGATTTAACGTAGCCAACCTATGCGCTAAATCTTTCCATTGCTCCTGAAAAGAAACACCAAGATAGCAAATATATGAAGGAACTTCTAATGTGTAAAGAAAATCATAATAATGTGGCAAACAAAATAATTGAAGGAGTTAAAATCAAAAATTACTAACCCTTGTTTCCCAATTAGCATCATACGTGAATGGAGGAGGATCGGGTGCTTGCAAAGGCACTTCAACACGGTTGCCTTCACTGTTTGAACGTACGGTACAGAAAGAAACTCTTGGAAATTCAGGTGAAGCTTGTGAGACGTTGTCATACTTATACCGTGATGGATATATTGGGGGGACCTGATTTACTAGAAATGTCGGATCTTGAGTGCTTGCAACTCCAACTTCATCTCTGTTTTCTTGACGATATATTTCTTGGAGCAAAAATCCAATAGATTGTTGCTTCCACCACCACACATACATGCTCTCATCAACATGCTTATAGTCTCGTCCTTCAACCACATCAATAGGATCATGGGGGGTAGCAATGTCTTCCAAACGTTCACGTGGACTTCTTGGAATTGTTATAAGTCCCTTTGTTTGCCTTAAAAACCGTTCACCAAGATACATGATACTAGTATCGCTTTCCGGATTATAGAAATCCACTCTTTGATTGGAGATTTCACGAGCATGCACTATATCAGGATGATCTCTATACATACTAGTAGACCATGGTTTTCATTCCGTTCCAACAATTGTCCTCAACTCAATTTGTTGGCGAGCTGTATTAAGAGAGTGTTTGGAAGTACCCCTTTGCAACTTCACTAGACTATATTTCTTGAATATCATAATTGCAGGCCATAAATCAGTCGGTACACCTTCTTGGAGAAAAGGCGTCAAAGTACGAAAATATATGTAAAACCAATATTCTAAAACCATCGCCAATCCACACATGTTTTTTCCACCTCTAGCAACCGCACTCATGCTACTATACAAGTGACTAAAACAAGCCGAACCCCAATCATAATTACCAATCGCATTCAAATCACGCAAGGAAGCGATCCAACCTTTGCTTGCTCTTGTAGTGGTACGTGCCAATAAAACTTTTGAAATCATCCATAATAAGAAGTATCGAGTCACAATCTCCCAATTTTCATCATTAATTGGATTGTCCTTGATATAGTTTACGAGGCAACTAATAGGAAATTCAGGTGAGTTCTTGTTGTACTTTGCATACCCATGCAAAGGTCCAAAGTAGGTATCCTCTAGTTGTTGGTTTTCTCTACTTTTTCATTTACTTGTAGCGGCGTGTTTCAATCTTCTACGACTATTTCCAATAGGAATTCCAGTTAAGTGAACAAAATCTAAAGGGGTAAAACCAATTTCAAAGTTTGGGAAATGAAACGAATTGGTACTATACCACCACCTCTCTATGATTGCATAAGCTAGTTGTTGATCAGCTCTCTTAATTCTAATTTCAAAAAATCTAGCAAGGCCGGAATTTTGAAGAACTTGACTAGCACACTTTCATGAACCCACCCACGGTCATATAAATCCTCAAGGTCTTCAAGATTACTTCTAAACGTGATATCATGTTGTGTATCAAGTGGGTCTATACTTGTAGAAATATGTTTCTCATCTGGTTCTTTTGAACTCAAGATCATTAACACATCCATATTCACATCTATACAAAATCTCAAATTAAAATCAATATAGTCACACAATGCACTTAAATTGTTTACATAATGTAACTAACACATGTTAATTCATTATCTCATGGAAATTCACAATGTTCATCATCTAAAACCCTAAATACACAATATCATCATCTAAAATCCTAAATTACATGTCATTCGTCATTGTGAATCAAAATTGTTATCATTCATCATACAATCGAGTATCATGCATACAATCAACAATAATATCATCTAAAGCCCTAACCATTTCATCAAACTATAAAATAAACTCAAATTATAATTCAACTAACCTCTCTTTGGATTCTCAATCAAATTGAGAATTTAAGTTTGATCGATTCCTTATGCAGCATAGAACAAACCCTTTGAAGCAATTTGATTTATTTGAGCTGTGCTATGAGAATCAAGAGGGGGTTTTAGGTTGTTTTTTCTTCTTTTCCAGAGAAATGATGATTGTGAGAGGAAGAAGAAGAAGGGGTCGATGGTGTACTGGATATATGAACGAAAAGCGCTAATAAGATTAGCGCTTAGCGCTATTAATAATTGCGTTTGGCGCTAATAAGATTAGCGTTTGGCGCTATTAAGATTGGCGTTTTGACCGTTGACTAAAGTCTAGCGCTATTATTAATAGCGTTTCCCTGACGCTATTATTATTCGCGTTTTACGCTATTTTTATTTGCGTTTTCTTGTTCCACAATTAAACTTGCGCTTCCATCAACAGTTCCAAGTGCTGAGGTGGCATACAAGATGGAAGATGGATGGATTCCACAGTAATACTTGCTTCTTTGAAGAGCTTTAAATGATGGAAAATGTTAGTTGCGGTACAAACAGGTGAGTGAGTTAAAAATAAGTGTAGGACGTGTCAATCTACCCCACCTTACTAATTATCTTTATTTTCTTTTGAAGCATACCTTAGTCCTTACTAAGTTGCGATGCAAATTTGATGAGTCAAATTTTTTGTTCATTCTCTCATCTTCCAGAGATGTAAAGATGGTTAAACAAAGGGGGAAATGGATACGAAGTTCGTGGATCGTGGTTATCGTCTTGTTCTTAATCTCTTGACTAATTGTAGATTTCTTTTCTGATTCCAACAACAACAACAGGTTTTGGGGTTTTTATACACGGATTCACGTTGGGTTTTGTCGACCTGGATTTGCTTAGGAGTATCAATTTTGTTCTGGGGTCGATTGAAACGAGCTATTGTTGTTTTCATTGATTTTGATGGGTGGGTTCATATTCAATTAAAATTCAGAGCAACACAAGATGGAATTTGAACGGGTTTACAACCGTACGAGTTAACTAGGTAGTGTATCGGGCGGTCTAACCAGGTGCTAGGCACACGATTCAGGGGATTGGATTTGGATGTTTTTTCCCAAGCCTCAAATACTGCCACGTACACAGTAACGTCTGTTAGCCGTTTATTCAAAAAAAAAACGGGACCGAAAAGGTCAAACCATGGGCATTAAATAAATTATGAAAAAAATATGGCCATTTTGTTAATTGCTTTTCTCCACATGGGCATTTTATTAAAAACCCTTATATATAATTATAACATCGAAATTATACCCAGGCCTAAATATATATATATATTTATTTATTTTTTTGAAGGAAAAAAAGAGGATAAACCTCTTTAGATTATATTAATTAATTGGAAGCCATGAACATGCTAATTCAAGTACATTGAACAAATACAACAAAAAAGTATAAAAACAAAATAGTACAACAACATAAGAATTGTAATATAACAAAAGTACATGATTGTTGATCATAGAAGTAATCGATGTAATCGGAGGGATGGTGTTTTGGTCCTGCATCCACTATTTGGAAAATTCTTCTTCTTCATTAAGAGAAAATCCTTTGTAAAAAGGATAATTAGCACTAAACATCATTATTATAGCGAATTACAGTAGCCATTGATCTTGTTTGATTGAATCTTGATCATCGTCACACCGAAATTGATTACCTTCGAAGATATACTTGAATATATCATCGGGTTCCAATTGAAATGTCCGAAGCCTATAGAAAATCGCATTAATGGCAAATACTGCATGACATAAAACAACCATGAGATATCAACAGTAAAACTAGAATCACAAATAATGTGATTTTTTATTGGAAACATTAAAAACTAGTTACACAAACCCAAATCTACTCGGAAAATCTGATATCTCAAATAAATCCGAGCAAATCTAGGTTTGAAGATGGAGAAGATGGAAGAAAAGAAGTTAGAATTATTTGGGAAATACGGTTATGCAGAGAAGAGTGAGAATTTTTTGGTTCTTTTCCGTAGCCCCAAATGTTACAAATAATTTTAACTATTTTTTTTCTAGCCTAAATAGCTCCACCTATTTATCACCCTCACTTTTCCTATTTTCCACCCTCATTAATTTTCACCCCCAGTTCTCCTATTTGCTACATATGTGCTTTTTCATTTCTCTAAATACTACCTCTTTGACTTTTTGTTTACACCCCCACAAAGAACCACCCCAATAATAAACTCTAAAAGAAAAAAAAAAAACTAAATTCTATTCACGGGAGGCACTTCTTCTTATTCGTCTCTTCCAAGGTTCTTCAGCTCAACTCTCCCACCGATCATCACTTCCATGTTTTCTTTGATTTCTTCTTCTGATTTTTAACTTCATATCAAATAGATGCCCCCAAGGAAAGTAGTGAACGTTCAATCAAAACTAAAATCAAAAAAGAGGTAAAACTAAACCTAATTTACGATTCTGAATTCAATTGTTATCTCAAATTGTTAATTTCATATCCTCAATTAAATTTATTGGTACTCTATACACGCCGATTCCGTAGCAGGCTCGTATGCTAAGGTTGTTCATATTTAAGCTTCAATGATGTTCTTGTATGTTTTTGGTGAAAACCCATCTTTGGTGATTGTTTCTTATTGATTTTAGATTATTTATTTGATGTATCTGTTGTTTGATTTCAGCTTAAGTTTGTGCTCAAACGTTATTGCATGTTTTATATAGACAGATTATTGCTAGTATTTGTAGTGTTTGTTGAATTGCCTCAATAAGACTTTTTTTTCCCCTGTTAATTGTGGCATCAGAAATATGTAGGAATTAAACTCATTCAGGGCAAGTTTTGGGTTATGTTATTAATTTTTATGTCTTTTGATTTTTAGGAATAAACGAGACAATGGAACCTCGGAATGTCGAGATGAAGAAGAAGTTCCACATGCCTCTAATTCATCTATCTCACTTTCACCGGCATCAATTTCAAATGAAAAACATGGAGGTCTTCAAAACATGTCTTTACTGATCACTTATAAAGACCATATTGTATCACGTATATGGAGCGGAGAGGTAACATTTTGGTAACTAATTGTGTTATAAATTACAATGATTTTATTGCATTTATGCAGTTGTGTAAACATAATATGCTTGTTATGCAGAAAACAAGTAGACTACTTTCTGTACCTAATCATGCTAGAACCCATAACGAGTGGAAACTTGAATCGTGTGACTTCCTTAAAGATTTATTGAGAAAAAACGGTTTACTATTGCTGAAAATGCCCATTTGATGCGTTATGTAGTGGATTTACCGAGAGATTTTATCCTGAAACAAACACATTTCACTTACCTTTTGGTGAAATGACGATCACTTTAGACGACATTAGTAATATCACTGGCTTGAAAATTAATGGGTCAGTTTTACAAGCAAAAGGTCCTAGAGAACTTAGCTTTCATGAAGCAAGTAGCCTAGTTTCTAAGTATTTGAACATTGATGAGGATAAAGTTAAGGCAGAATTTGCGAGCAACAACAAGCAAACACTTAGCTTGTTATGGTTGAAGAACGGTTGGATGCATATAGACCAAATATTGTATTGCTATTAGGCGCAATGCATTAAGCAAATCATCGAAATTGCACTATGTCGGAACATTGATGCAGATGTGGCATGGAAGCTTCAGAATTACCATAGAGATGAGCCACTTGCTGAATTCGGAGAGATCAATGAAGGTCCATCTCAAGCAGTAGACAATCAAGGAGAAAGCAGCCAACAAGATGATGAAAACGAAGATATCGAACAGAGGAGAGTTCGAAGATCCACGAGACCACCAAAACCAGTTGAAAGACATGCATCACGAGTTTATAAGAGAAAAAAGAATACCAATTAGATTTGCCATGTCATAATCCTTTGGGTGGCATGTCATTGACAGTTAAAAAAAATGCAGATAGTCTTTGGATGAGATGATGTATGCTCAGTCTTCGCTGTTTTTCTTTTTCTTTTTTGATCGATTTTGTATCTGATACAACAGAGTTTTTGGTTAGTGCGTAACCATAAGATTTTTTGTGTTCTCCATTTTCATGCTTGAGTTGTTTTGTGTTCTCCATTTTCATGAGTTGTGATTCATGAACTGTCCAGAGGTAACAGTCAGAATTAGTCCTCAGGTTACAGACGTCTAAAATTCAGGAACTGTGCAGATGTAGTCGTCAGTTTCTGAACGCCTATGGATGTTTTCTACCACCATTCCTAGTCGTTCAGATTTTTGCGACTAAAGTTCACAATCACAAGCTATGGGTGTTTTATATTTCATTAACCAAACTATTTTAGACAACTTGAATACTTGTATTAGTCTTCATAAATTAAGTACGAATAAGTGTCTTAAATTTACACTAACCAAACTATTTAATTAACAACTACTGGATTTTTAGGATTCGTATCTTTAAAGTTCATCCGCTTCTTGTATGTCTTCATCTTTTCGTCGTATTTTTTTGGCCAGACTTTCGCATCTTCGTATGCATTTTCAATCCACATGTTGCACGGAGGTGGTATGGGAGCACCTAACTTTAACTTCATTGGAACAAAATGGTCGCCGTTCACAAAAGCCATCACAATAACTCTATGTATTTTTACCTTTGATTGGCCCATGTCTTGATGGGAAAAAAGTTGCACAAATTCCTTTTGAAAGCCAAATAAGAACCGCCCGGAAAGTTTGTGCCGCTACAAGACCATCTTCGGGAATTTTGAACCATTTACTGGTGTCCACTTGATCTCCATCTTCGAACCTTAATCTTTTTAGCATGTTAGTGTACCTTTCTTCAGAGCCCAACACTTTCTCATAAAATGTCTTGTGATTAAAAGCTTCGGAATGCATATTGTAACGAATAAGAATCGCTTTAAGACACTATCCTCACCTTCCACGATTAGAACTTCCGACTCCAAAATGTTTTACTTCATTAGTCCATGCATATACGAAAAATTCCTTATTCACAAGAACTGAATCAAAGATGTATTTAACGGCTACAGGATACCTCTTCTCATATTTACGTACGAAGGACTCCAAACCCATTTCGAATAAAGACACTGTTTCCATCCGAACAACACGTCGCCAACCATCTTCTAAATCCTTTAGAGGATCTTCTGCCTCTTCAGCATGTCCTTGATTCACTTTTCCCCGGTCCTTATTAAGAATCGTATTTTCGGCATCATTATTCTCCTTCGCTTTTAATTTTTTCGCGATTTTTTCTTCTTTACTTGCCTCGCGGAAATGAGAATACACATTCTTTTGAATATGCCATGTACATAACAATCTTCGTGCATCTGGGAAAACAATACCAATACCATTGATCAATGCATGTTCGTTGTCGGTGACAATTGTTGGGTGCAATAACCAAAAATAAGGAAAAAAACAAATAAACAAAAGTTATTGATACTTAGCTCCTTTATAGTGGAAGTGATCGATTTGATGAAACAGACGAGCTCCCCAAATCCCCGCAACAGCAACAAGGCAAAACTTTGGAAAAACAGAGTGAGTCACGTGTTCAACACGTTTCCCTTAAGACATTAGCGCCCGGCTACACTCAAGAGTGATGCTATAGCCCTCACAGGACGGATATAGGATAAAACACCCTACTACACCTACTACTAGCATATGTAGTAGATGCTCAAACTTGAGCTTGGCAACTCCGAAAAAAACCGTTAAGGAAAATCGCGAACGCTTAAGAAACGCTATAAAATATTTTCCCTTTAGGGGTCCCTCTAAAATATAGAGCAACCCCTTTCCCATAGATTTTACAAAAGTAGTGAATTTGTTTATATAATTGACAAAAACAACTTAAGAAGAGGAACTCCCCGATGTGGGACTAAAAGGTTTATATAGTCTCTTAAAACTACTAAAAAACGGAAACTCCACAATGTGTGACTAATAAGTTTCATTCACAAAGAAAACAAAATTAAATTTATTTAGTTAAAACTTAAAAAACAATTATTAATATTGTTTCCAACAATCCCCACATGAATGAAAACTCAATAAAACATGAAAGTACACAGATAGATCTTGGTAAATCAACATCCCAATCTCACGATCAAACATACTGAACTATACGGATCGTGCAAGTGTTGAAACATACTAGTCCTCTACGTCCTCTCCCTACACAAAGTGTGTTGACCCCAGGGTCATACTATGGATTGCAAAATCATATAATATAGAGAGCTTTCATCTTTAGTTCTCACATGTGAGACTAAGGTTCTTTCACCAAAGTGAAAAAGCATGAACTAGTGAACCCTTAGTGACCTTAGGTCCTAAGTTCCAGTAATACCAAAACCATCAAAACGAAAATCACATAAAAAGCGCAGGAAATACCATTTTAGGCAGAGGTGTCCATGAGGTCTTGAACCTTTGCTTAGTGAGATATTACCGGAATTACTTGCTAGAGACAGTGAACTATGTCTTGAACTGCTAGCATTTGATGTAATTCGCGATAACAACCACGGGTGATATCTCCAAGGTTGCTGCCAAGCTCGTGCCGTTTTGTCCAATTTGGCCCTGGACATATCCTGTTTCTCAGAATGCTCTAGAGAATCAAAGCTCATATTCTCATAGGAAGCGGCCCACTTCCTCATTCAGATAGGTGAGTTTCCATAAAGAGTGTTACTGCTACACCCCACTTCAATCTTAAATTGAAACTATAGAACTCATTAAGACTTCTTAAAAGTCATCCTTCACATGCAGTCACACTATCACGTCTACACATAGGGAAGGGACAGAGAATAAATTCTCTGATAGTGTTTACCTTTACCCACCACAATTAGTTGTCTCATTCGAAACCTTGATCTTGGGATCTCCAGTCAGCAAGGTTGAGTATCCTTCATGGAAGTTTAATTTATGAGCTTAAGCCCCTCCCCTCGATGCATTTTAACTATCTCTTGGATAAACCTTTCGTCAAAGGTTGCGCGATATTCTCCTTGGACTTTATCCAATCAATGGAAATAACGCCGATTGAGATTAGTTATTTTTAGCTTTAGCTATTATAGCTTGGCTAACACAATGTATAGATATAGCTGGCACAGCCTATGCCAGAGAGGAATGTCTTCTAAAAAGCATCTTAGGCACTCGCCCCTCTCGTGCTTTATCTAACGCAATACTCTCAGATTCCATAATGAATTGAGCAATATATGTTTGTTTGGAAATCTTCCAAAAACAAACCCTCATGCTAGAGTGAAACATATCCACTCGTAGACTTAGACTCCTCTGAGTCAACTATCCAGTTTGCATCACAAAGTCCCTCAAGGACAGCAAGATACCTTTCATAAATCAAATAAAAGGTAATAGAGTATTTTAGGTACCATAATACTCTACTCAGTGCATCTGAATGCTCTGCTGGACTACAAGTATATCTACTTAACTTACTCACAATATAGGCAATGTCTGGACTCTTACAGTTCATTAAATTCATCAGACATCCTATAACTCTTGAGTATTCAAGTTAAGATACTCCATTACCCTATTTTCTTGAGTCTACAAGAAGAATCGTACGGAGTAAAGCAGGCTTACAATCACACTGATTGTATCTCTTAAGCACAAATTCAACATAATGAGAATGACTAAGACTACAATGTTGATTATTTCTAATCCTCATCCCTAAGATTACATCAAAGGGCCTAAGTCTTTCAAGTCAACGTTCTCATTCAGCGCATGTTTTTAGTGGAATTACATCTATGTTTGTATCAAGTATAAGCATATCATCAACATACAAGCATACAATCACACAGGCATCCTTAACAAGTTACTTGTAAATATACTTGTCAGATTCATTAACTTAAATCCACTACACATTATCACATGATCAAATTTTCCATGTCACTGTTTACGTGCTTATTTTATAAACCATACAAAATTTTGTTCAACTTACAAACTTTGTCTCATAACCTTTCACTACAAAGTCCTCAGGTTGGTCTATGTAAATTTCTTTATCTAATTCACGATTTTAGAAAGCTGTCTTAACATCCATCTGATGTATCTTAATTGTTTATGACAGCAATCAATTAGCATCTCAACAGAAGTAATCTCGTCACAAGTGAATAAGAATCAAGGAAATTACACCTTCTTTTAGTTTATAGCCTTTAGCTACCAACTTAGCCTAATATTTTTCCACAGTTCCATATACCTAAGTTTCCTCTTAAAGACTCATTTACATCCATGGTCTTACTCCTGAGGTAAACTAGCAAACTCCCAAGTCTGGTTCCGACGGACTGAGTCCATTTCACTAAATGAAGCTTCTTACCAGAATGGGGTTTCAGTAGATATCAAGACTTCTTTACAAGTCCAGGGCTTAGACTAAGCTAGGCAGTTATGAAGTCGGCTTCATAAGAAGTCTCAAGTCTAATTGTTTTACTTCTCTTAGGCTCAACCTTAACTTCATCTTCCTTTAAGATAAGTTCTGACTATTTGAAAATAAATCTAGGGGATCAACAACACATCTCTAGAGGTACAGGTTTAGAATAAACATGTTCAAAGAACTCAACATCCCTAGATTCCGCACAAAATCACACCAAAGTTAGAAAAATAGAACACAAACCAAAAATCTATATGTAGAAGTATACTCAGCATACCTATATAAGACACAATCACATTTTTGGTTTCTATCTAGTTCTTTTAGGAAGAGGAATGACAATCTTAGTCAAACACCCCCACTTTGACGCATTCATAAGAAGGTCATCTACCTTTCCATACTCATCTGATCCTTAAGGGTACTCTATTCAGGATATACTAGTTAAGAGGACTGCCTCCCCCCAAGGCCGCAGGTAATCCTGAACTAATCAACATGGTAATTGTTCTCCTTAAGGATACAATTATATGTTCAAGGCTTCTAATTGGTTTTCAACTTCAAGTTTATACATCTTAAGGCTTCTAAGCATCATCCTTATCCCTAAGAAAGTATACAAGATAGTACCTCGTACAATCATCTACGAAAGTTATAAACCATCTTTTACCACAGAGGTTTTGGGTTGAACTCATGTCAACTAGGCCTAACTGAATTAATTCTAAGGGCTTAGAATTACTCTGAACATTTGTGCTAAAAGATTTTATAGCATATTCATTTACTTTTGTGTTCAAGATCCAAACTAAATTTGGGTATGAGCCTATGCTAGGCAGTTTATGCATTGACTTATAATTTTATGGTTCCAAGTCTACCATGCAAAACATTCAAAGACACACAAAAGAAAGCACAAGAATCAATATGTTCACTTCATCAGATTTTCCTTTAAACTTATATAGACCCTAAGTCCTATAACTGTTGCCTAAAAAATCGCTGCCCTTAGTTATAACAAGTTTTCCACATTTAATTAAATCTTCAATCTTTTACCATCTTCAAGAGAACAAGATACAAGATTCTTGCATATGCTCGGAATGAAAACTTCATTCAGTGTGAGAATATTACAGATATGATCTTATGCTCGACCTTTCCCTTTTATGCAACCTCTGTCGCAGATGAGTTACTCATAGAGTTTCTCGACATCCCTTATCCTCTGATAAGAGGTGAACAGTCTCTGTTTCAACAAACATACTTAGTGGCTCCAGAGTCCACCCACCAGTCTCTCACATTGGTTATTAAAATAACTTCCGACATCATGTCAATGAACTCGTTTTAATTTGTTTCAACTAAATTAGCATTAACTTTCACTTATTAAGGTTTTATGTTTCTACACTTTACTGTCGTATGGCCAGGAATTTTACAAACATAACAATCACCCTTATTAAAGTAATGCCGGATTCAGTTTTACATTTCCTATGAAGACGCTTAAGTTGTATTTGATGTTCTCGCCTTTGTCATCTTTGGAAGACTTGTGTTCATCACATGCGCCTGGTAGCCATGTTCCTTTTCAATTTCATGTCACAATCTCGTTTATACTCTGACCACACACGGTAATTTCCAATCACCTAATACACCACATCTCACAAACCTTAGTTCCGAATCGAAAAATATATGAGTTTTGAAGATAACATCTAGATCTACAAACTTCGTTTGAATCACCATTTCAAAAAACTCATGGTTACCCCATAAAAATTACTTTAGTTAACAACAAATTTCTGCCCGTCAGAATTTTTCAGGAACGTTTCTCTGCTTTGTAAAATATCAAAAAAAAAAATACTTTTACAACTCCAAAAATTCTGAAATTTTACGTGGGTAACTATCAAGATAGCTACTACGTTGTGTCAAAAGGGTTAATCGAAATTACTTCTAGGTTGATAGATAAATTCGAAACTCTACAGCTGACCGAAAATTGGTTTTTTGTTTTTCACTCCATAATTAACTTCCATGATTATTACAAACTGTAATGTCTTAAGATTGTTGGATGCAATAACCAAAAACAAGGAAAAAATAAAATAAGCGTTATTGATACTTAGATCCTTTATAGTGGAAGTGATCGATTTGATGAAACATACGAGCTCCCCAAATCCCCACAACAGCAACAAGGCAAAACTTTGGAAAAACAGAGTGAGTCACGTGTTCAACACGTTTCCCTTAAGACATTAGCGCCCGGCTACACTCAAGAGTGATGCTATAGCCGTCACAAGACGGATATCTCCAGGATAAAACACCCTACTACACCTACTACTAGCATATGTAGTAGATGCTCAAACTTGAGCTTGGCAACTCCGAAAAAACCGTTAAGGAAAATCGCGAACGCTTAAGAAACGCTATAAAATATTTTCCCTTTAGGGGTCCCTCTAAAATATAGAGCAACCCCTTTACCATAGATTTTACAAAAATAGTGAATTTGTTTATATAATTGACAAAAACAACTTAAGAAGAGGAAATCCCCGATGTGGGACTAAAAGGTTTATATAGTCACTTAAAACTACTAAAAAATGGAAACTCCACAATGTGTGACTAATAAGTTTCATTCTCAAAGAAAACAAAATTAAATTTATTTAGTTAAAACCCTCAAAACAACAATTAATTAATATTGTTTCCAGAAGGCAAGTTTGTTGGAGAGTAAAGTGATCTCAGATTCTGCAAAGCCCATTCGTAATTTTGTGTTACCTCGGCACTCATGAATGCAAAAGCAATGGAGAACATTGCTCCCATAGATGTCATACCCGCCACATGAAATAAAGGCATTTTCCATCTGTTAGTCTTATATGTACAATCAATAATGACGGCCGATGGAAAATATTGAGCACATATGGTAGATTCTGGATTCGCCCAAAAGATATCAGTTACATCATTTGTATCAGGATTTCGCCTATTATATGTCACATAATGGGCTTCATCTAGATATTTGTGAAGTAGTTGCATCCTAGTCCTTCCAGCACCTTCACTTCGCCTATGCTTTTCTATGCAATTATCAATGGTCTTCACAGTCGAAAAATTGTTTTTAAATTCTTTCTTTAAAGCAACAAGAGTCTGTCTAGGTGGCACCCCGTGTTTGTGAAAAAAAATAACATATTTCTCTTCATCTTTAGTTAATCTACCAACGAATGCATGACCCACAAGATCATCTGGATGAAAATGGTTATGGTGTCCAACTTTGAGAACCAAGTTCCATTTGGAAGCGCCTATGCAAGTCGACCTTAACTTAAATGGACATCCACATCTTTTTGAGCCAGTTCCTTTTATACATTTAGAAGGACTCACTGTTTGCTTTGCCTTCCTATGCTTTCCACCTTTCGCGCATCCAAATACAATGGACGAACCCTTGCCACCTTGATTCTCATTCTTATTCACCGTCTTAGCAATCACAACAACTACGTTGTTTTGTATACCGATCTTATGACACCATTCTATAACGTCTTTTCTTGAGTCAAATGTATACACATGACAAATAATATATATATCAACATGACCATTACAAAACGAGAAAAATAGCTGATTTATCACTTGCGAAAAAGGACATACACTACCTTATCTGTAGTAAAGTATTCAGTAGAATCGAAGCCAACATCTTTGATAGGTTCTGGTTGCTCCACATTATGTTGGTCTGTGGCATCTAAATCTGTCTCGTCCCATTTTTCTTCATCTAAAATAATTTGTTCAGCTGATCCAAATTGGGAATGACATCTTAATGAGTTGTAAAGTACCTGTGAAAAATAATGTCAAACAGTTAAAGTCGTTCGCTTAAGAAGGATCACAAGGTACTACAGTCGTGCAGAATGATCTCGTTTCCAAGTATAAAGTCATTCAGTTAAAGACGACGATTTCTGTACACAGTCGTCCCTGATTGGAAGACTGAAGTGCTTTGTGGTCGTCCAGTTTCAACGAAAATTAGAAGAAAATAAAACCGGAAAAAACACAAATCAAACGGAAATAAATCAGTTACTTACCTTCGTATCTTCTTCAATAGATGTATTTTCATCTAAAATAGCAAAATCTTGTTGGTTATTTCTTTCATTTAAGGTTTGGATAGTTTGCCCTAGATTTTTGATCGTAGAATCTTCCATAACAATGATTTACGGATTATTTTCCGATTAAATCGTTGATTTCTACTAGTTAAATGATAAGAATTAAAGAAATAGTAAATGGTTTATACATAATAGGGATCTAATTGAATAGAGTTCTAACGTAGGGTTAATATTTTTTAATGGGTTTTCAGTGAAAATAAAGATTAACGGACAAGAAGACAAAATTAAAGGAAATAAAAGTGGTGGTAGTTATAGTCAAATTGTATTTGACTTGTGTAGGTGGCAAATAGGAAAAGTAGAATTGAAAAGTACAATTACTTTATAAATTCTTATGAGAGTGGAAAATAGGAAAAGTGAGGGTGGCAAATAGGTGGAGCCAAATTGAATTCATGAAGAGCAATTCAAATTTGATGTCAAAACGGAAATCTGATATTGATCCGAAATACATACATAAATCGAGAGAGAGAAAGAGGTACCTGCTGCAACATCAGTTTCTGTTGATTGTTACTCGTCACCTTCTCTTGTTGTACTTGCGAAGTATTCGCTACTGTGTTTATTATCTTGGGTAATAAGCTTGCATTCGCTGTTTGTGAGCTGGTGTTCGCAACTGGATATGATTCCATTTCATTTTTCCTTTCCTCTAGAGCAATGTATTCTTCTTGAAGTTCTCGCAATTCAGTCATTGTGATCGTATTCTTGACTCTGAAAATTTGGACATACAATAGGTTTGTTGCAAACATAGCATTGATAAATGATAATATAAGATATCTCTCATCTACACGGCCAGCCATTTCGCTACACATAGTTCTCCATCTTTTAGTCAGGTGCTTCAAACTTTCGCCAATCCTTTTTTTTTAATCCAAACACATCTTCTATACCAGGTCGCGAGGAATTTTTACTTATATACGCCCCCAAGAATGTAGTCTGCAAATGATTGAAGGATGTTATTGTGTTCTTTGGTAGACCTTCAAACCATTTTAACGCCTCTCCTGTTAAGCTGGATGCGAAATATTTGCACAATACGACATCATGATTTTCCCATTGTAACATGCACCTCACATAGGCTTTAATGTGTTGAATTGCACAAGTTGTTCCATCAAAAATGCTGGTTAATGCGGGAAAATTGCATTTCGGTAGTATTCCTCCTAATTGTACTTCCCTTGTAAATGGAGTTTTCGAAGCTTCTTCTATTGCTTCATCCAATTGTCTTCTGCCTACTTCTCCTCTATTATTTAGCATTCCTCTCATGTCTTCTAATTCTTTCAAGATTTTTTTATTTACACCTGAATCTTGATCCATTGGTCTTTTTAATTTCGCCTCTCTTCTTCTGCGTTCATATCTATCTTCTCTCGCGAAATTTTGCATTTCTTCTTCATTATCCTCATCTCGTCTTCTTCTGTGATTCTCTTCCTCATCTCTATCTTGAATTCGCATATGATGATGCCTTTCATTTTCCCCTCCATGATTTTGTTCATTTCTTATGAATTCCATCCGATGTCTTTCAGCCATTCTCTGTACTCTATCATACTCCTCATTGAGATTACCGTTATTCCGGTTTTGTGTACACCTTCTTTCTCGATTTTCGTGATTGTTCTGGCGAATTGTCTCCCGAAGCTCTTGTTCTTCCATTTCCGCTCTCAATCTTTCACGTTCGCAGATCAAACGTGCTTGTTCAGCATAATGTCTTTCAATTTCTTCTTCAATTGTCTGTTGATTTCTTTGATTTTCTCTTTCATGTAAAATTCTTCTTCCTTCCTCCCGATTTCCTTCGCCATCTTGGTCATTTCGTCCCTGACGTTGTCCGTTCTCTTGATTTCCTCCATTTTGCCCATCATCAAAAGTTTCATTTTGTGGAACGTAACGATCATCAGCTATTTCTCTATTTTCGCGATATTCTTCATTAGGATTTGATATTTCTTCTTGAATATTGTTTCCAACATTGATTGTGGGTGAGTTTCGCCTCATTTCTCTTCTAGTCGATCTTGAATATGATTTTGTAATACTTCTCGATCTTCTATTCTGTAGTCTTATATTCTCCATCCTTAATTCGTGATTTTGCTTTGTTAGATTTGCACGTTCTTCTGCCTCAGCTCCTTTCTTCATGTATTCTTAGTCTCAACGTTTCTAACGCTCCAATTTCCTCATCTCCATGAATTATTCCTTCATCTGCTTCTTGATGTCTCTCTTCCTATCTATAATTTCTGTTTTGTTGCTCCTTCTACTTCTTCTGCCGAATTTGATTGCCAAGTGTGCATACTCACCCTATCATAATCTGTATTCCTCCCTTGAACTAGTGTTTGTTGAATTGGTGGTTGAATTTGATTTTCTCTATTACTTCTCATTCTAGTAGGTTCTCCCATTTTACTTATTTCTCTCCCAGCAATTCTCTTGCTTCTTCTAACAGTAGTCGGTTGTTCGGATGTATTTCTTCTTCTAGCCATTTCTTCAATGTTAACAATATTGCAAGAAATTATGGAAAATTCTTAATCAATCACTCTAAATTTTCACAAATCTCAATATTAATTTTCAGCTTTTCTCTAGAATAATCTTCAATAAGTTCCCTGTTTATAGCGCCATTATGTAGTTGCAGGAAATCCTACACTACACCCCTCATATGATTTCATTATTAATCAACTCATTTTTAGGTTTTCACTCTTAATTTTATTGATCAATCTTTAAATGTTCTTACAAGAAAAGATAAAGAAATCTAGAATCACCTCTGCTCTAGACTTTCTCTCTCCTATTTACTTGTTTTTTTTACTCAAAAAAGATCTCTCTCCTCTTTACAACTTGAACGACTATTTATAAGGAAATACATAGTGGATGACAGCTATTTTGTCCTTTATTTTCGGGTATGGTCTGCGACATTCTCGCAACCTTACAAATGTTAATTTCGCAAGCTCTCTAATTTTCACAGGATTATTACATCTTTCTCGTGATCCTAGCTGACAGCGTTTATCGTATCATTTTTTAAATTGTTCTGCGACGCTGTTGTGTTGTGTTGTTGATAATTTCGCTGAGATATTATCGTTGCGATATTCTGATCCTACATCTTGCCTCTTCTCATATCTTCTCTGCAAAGTAGAGAATGATGTGAGAAATGCCGCACTGTTCATCTTTTCATATTCTGCATTTATCACACGTATTCTTTCTTCCATTTGTTTCTTGACACGTCTTCTGTAATCGCTCCTTTTCAACCGCTCACGTCTTTTCGTCTTAATGGTTTTTATTTCTTAGAGTAAAAATCATCTCCTTTAATACTCTTCTTACTCTTCTTTCTTTTACTTTCTCTTTTATTTTTATTCTCTCATATCTGCAACTCTGTTATTCTTCTGCAAGTTCTGCTGCTGTAATTTCCCCCCCCCCCCTTCAATCCTCTTACTTTTTTTCGTTCCCATACTACCTTGTGACCTCCTTGTCCTCTATTATAGTTTTGTCTTTGAACTCCATAAGTTCTTGTGGTTGATCGAGTCTTTGAATCTTGTTATTTCCACCACGATTGTAGAAATTTCTTTCTATTTCACACTCTTCTTGATCTCGGCTTCCCATAGCCACCAGTTTCTGTTGATTGTTACTCGTCACCTTCTCTTGTTGTACTTGCGAAGTATTCGCTACTGTGTTTATCTTGGGTAATAAGCTTGCATTCGCTGTTTGTGAGCTGGTGTTCGCAACTGGATATGATTCCATTTCATTTTTCCTTTCCTCTAGAGCAATGTATTCTTCTTGAAGTTCTCGCAATTCAGTCATTGTGATCGTATTCTTGACTCTGAAAATTTGGACATACAATAGGTTTGTTGCAAACATAGCATTGATAAATGATAATATAAGATATCTCTCATCTACACGGCCAGCCATTTCGCTACACATAGTTCTCCATCTTTTAGTCAGGTGCTTCAAACTTTCGCCAATCCTTTTTTTTAATCCAAACACATCTTCTATACCAGGTCGCGAGGAATTTTTACTTATATACGCCCCCAAGAATGTAGTCTGCAAATGATTGAAGGATGTTATTGTGTTCTTTGGTAGACCTTCAAACCATTTTAACGCCTCTCCTGTTAAGCTGGATGCGAAATATTTGCACAATACGACATCATGATTTTCCCATTGTAACATGCACCTCACATAGGCTTTAATGTGTTGAATTGCACAAGTTGTTCCATCAAAAATGCTGGTTAATGCGGGAAAATTGCATTTCGGTAGTATTCCTCCTAATTGTACTTCCCTTGTAAATGGAGTTTTCGAAGCTTCTATTGCTTCATCCAATTGTCTTCTGCCTACTTCTCCTCTATTATTTAGCATTCCTCTCATGTCTTCTAATTCTTTCAAGATTTTTTTATTTACACCTGAATCTTGATCCATTGGTCTTTTTAATTTCTCTCTCTCTTCTTCTGCGTTCATATCTATCTTCTCTCGCGAAATTTTGCATTTCTTCTTCATTATCCTCATCTCGTCTTCTTCTGTGATTCTCTTCCTCATCTCTATCTTGAATTCGCATATGATGATGCCTTTCATTTTCCCCTCCATGATTTTGTTCATTTTATGAATTCCATCCGATGTCTTTCAGCCATTCTCTGTACTCTATCATACTCCTCATTGAGATTACCGTTATTCCGGTTTTGTGTACACCTTCTTTCTCGATTTTCGTGATTGTTCTGGCGAATTGTCTCCCGAAGCTCTTGTTCTTCCATTTCCGCTCTCAATCTTTCACGTTCGCAGATCAAACGTACTTGTTCAGCATAATGTCTTTCAATTTCTTCTTCAATTGTCTGTTGATTTCTTTGATTTTCTCTTTCATGTAAAATTCTTCTTCCTTCCTCCCGATTTCCTTCGCCATCTTGGTCATTTCGTCCCTGACGTTGTCCGTTCTCTTGATTTCCTCCATTTTGCCCATCATCAAAAGTTTCATTTTGTGGAACGTAACGATCATCAGCTATTTCTCTATTTTCACGATATTCTTCATTAGGATTTGATATTTCTTCTTGAATATTGTTTCCAACATTGATTGTGGGTGAGTTTCGCCTCATTTCTCTTCTAGTCGATCTTGAATATGATTTTGTAATACTTCTCGATCTTCTATTCTGTAGTCTTATATTCTCCATCCTTAATTCGTGATTTTGCTTTGTTAGATTTGCACGTTCTTCTGCCTCAGCTCTTCTTTCTTCATGTATTCTTAGTCTCAACGTTTCTAACGCTCAAATTTCCTCATCTCCATGAATTATTCCTTCATCTGCTTCTTGATGTCTCTCTTCCTATCTATAATTTCTGTTTTGTTGCTCTTCTTCTACTTCTTCTGCCGAATTTGATTGCCAAGTGTGCATACTCACCCTATCATAATCTGTATTCCTCCCTTGAACTAGTGTTTGTTGAATTGGTGGTTGAATTTGATTTTCTCTATTACTTCTCATTCTAGTAGGTTCTCCCATTTTACTTATTTCTCTCCCAGCAATTCTCTTGCTTCTTCTAACAGTAGTCGGTTGTTCGGATGTATTTCTTCTTCTAGCCATTTCTTCAATGTTAACAATATTGCAAGAAATTATGGAAAATTCTTAATCAATCACTCTAAATTTTCACAAATCTCAATATTAATTTTCAGCTTTTTCTAGAATAATCTTCAATAAGTTCCCTGTTTATAGCGCCATTATGTAGTTGCAGGAAATCCTACACTACACCCCTCATATGATTTCATTATTAATCAACTCATTTTTAGGTTTTCACTCTTAATTTTATTGATCAATCTTTAAATGTTCTTACAAGAAAAGATAAAGAAATCAAGAATCACCTCTGCTCTAGACTTTCTCTCTCCTATTTACTTGTTTTTTTACTCAAAAAAGATCTCTCTCCTCTTTACAACTTGAACGACTATTTATAAGGAAATACATAGTGGATGACAGCTATTTTGTCCTTTATTTTCGGGTATGGTCTGCGACATTCTCGCAACCTTACAAATGTTAATTTCGCAAGCTCTCTAATTTTCACAGGATTATTACATCTTTCTCGTGATCCTAGCTGACAGCGTTTATCGTATCATTTTTGAAATTGTTCTGCGACGCTGTTGTGTTGTGTTGTTGATAATTTCGCTGAGATATTATCGTTGCGATATTCTGATCCTACATCTTGCCTCTTCTCATATCTTCTCTGCAAAGTAGAGAATGATGTGAGAAATGCCGCAGCTGTTCATCTTTTCATATTCTGCATTTATCACACGTATTCTTTCTTCCATTTGTTTCTTGACACGTCTTCTGTAATCGCTCCTTTTCAACCGCTCACGTCTTTTCGTCTTAATGGTTTTTATTTCTTAGAGTAAAAATCATCTCCTTTATATACTCTTCTTACTCTTCTTTCTTTTTACTTTCTCTTCTATTTTTATTCTCTCATATCTGCAACTCTGTTATTCTTCTGCAAGTTCTGCTGCTGTAATTTCCCCCCCCCCCTTCAATCCTCTTACTTTTTATTCGTTCCCATACTACCTTGTGACCTCCTTGTCCTCTATTATAGTTTTGTCTTTGAACTCCATAAGTTTCTTGTGGTTGATCGAGTCTTTGAATCTTGTTATTTCCACCACGATTGTAGAAATTTCTTTCTATTTCACACTCTTTGATCTCGGCTTCCCATAGCCACCAGTTTCTGTTGATTGTTACTCGTCACCTTCTCTTGTTGTACTTGCGAAGTATTCGCTACTGTGTTTATTATCTTGGGTAATAAGCTTGCATTCGCTGTTTGTGAGCTGGTGTTCGCAACTGGATATGATTCCATTTCATTTTTCCTTTCCTCTAGAGCAATGTATTCTTCTTGAAGTTCTCGCAATTCAGTCATTGTGATCGTATTCTTGACTCTGAAAATTTGGACATACAATAGGTTTGTTGCAAACATAGCATTGATAAATGATAATATAAGATATCTCTCATCTACACGGCCAGCCATTTCGCTACACATAGTTCTCCATCTTTTAGTCAGGTGCTTCAAACTTTCGCCAATCCTTTTTTTTAATCCAAACACATCTTCTATACCAGGTCGCGAGGAATTTTTACTTATATACGCCCCCAAGAATGTAGTCTGCAAATGATTGAAGGATGTTATTGTGTTCTTTGGTAGACCTTCAAACCATTTTAACGCCTCTCCTGTTAAGCTGGATGCGAAATATTTGCACAATACGACATCATGATTTTCCCATTGTAACATGCACCTCACATAGGCTTTAATGTGTTGAATTGCACAAGTTGTTCCATCAAAAATGCTGGTTAATGCGGGAAAATTGCATTTCGGTAGTATTCCTCCTAATTGTACTTCCATTGTAAATGGAGTTTTCGAAGCTTCTTCTATTGCTTCATCCAATTGTCTTCTGCCTACTTCTCCTCTATTATTTAGCATTCCTCTCATGTCTTCTAATTCTTTCAAGATTTTTTTATTTACACCTGAATCTTGATCCATTGGTCTTTTTAATTTCGCCTCTCTTCTTCTGCGTTCATATCTATCTTCTCTCGCGAAATTTTGCATTTCTTCTTCATTATCCTCATCTCGTCTTCTTCTGTGATTCTCTTCCTCATCTCTATCTTGAATTCGCATATGATGATGCCTTTCATTTTCCCCTCCATGATTTTGTTCATTTCTTATGAATTCCATCCGATGTCTTTCAGCCATTCTCTGTACTCTATCATACTCCTCATTGAGATTACCGTTATTCCGGTTTTGTGTACACCTTCTTTCTCGATTTTCGTGATTGTTCTGGCGAATTGTCTCCCGAAGCTCTTGTTCTTCCATTTCCGCTCTCAATCTTTCACGTTCGCAGATCAAACGTGCTTGTTCAGCATAATGTCTTTCAATTTCTTCTTCAATTGTCTGTTGATTTCTTTGATTTTCTCTTTCATGTAAAATTCTTCTTCCTTCCTCCCGATTTCCTTCGCCATCTTGGTCATTTCGTCCCTGACGTTGTCCGTTCTCTTGATTTCCTCCATTTTGCCCATCATCAAAAGTTTCATTTTGTGGAACGTAACGATCATCAGCTATTTCTCTATTTTCGCGATATTCTTCATTAGGATTTGATATTTCTTCTTGAATATTGTTTCCAACATTGATTGTGGGTGAGTTTCGCCTCATTTCTCTTCTAGTCGATCTTGAATATGATTTTGTAATACTTCTCGATCTTCTATTCTGTAGTCTTATATTCTCCATCCTTAATTCGTGATTTTGCTTTGTTAGATTTGCACGTTCTTCTGCCTCAGCTCTTCTTTCTTCATGTATTCTTAGTCTCAACGTTTCTAACGCTCAAATTTCCTCATCTCCATGAATTATTCCTTCATCTGCTTCTTGATGTCTCTCTTCCTATCTATAATTTCTGTTTTGTTGCTCTTCTTCTACTTCTTCTGCCGAATTTGATTGCCAAGTGTGCATACTCACCCTATCATAATCTGTATTCCTCCCTTGAACTAGTGTTTGTTGAATTGGTGGTTGAATTTGATTTTCTCTATTACTTCTCATTCTAGTAGGTTCTCCCATTTTACTTATTTCTCTCCCAGCAATTCTCTTGCTTCTTCTAACAGTAGTCGGTTGTTCGGATGTATTTCTTCTTCTAGCCATTTCTTCAATGTTAACAATATTGCAAGAAATTATGGAAAATTCTTAATCAATCACTCTAAATTTTCACAAATCTCAATATTAATTTTCAGCTTTTTCTAGAATAATCTTCAATAAGTTCCCTGTTTCTAGCGCCATTATGTAGTTGCAGGAAATCCTACACTACACTCCTCATATGATTTCATTATTAATCAACTCATTTTTAGGTTTTCACTCTTAATTTTATTGATCAATCTTTAAATTTTCTTACAAGAAAAGATAAAGAAATCAAGAATCACCTATGCTCTAGACTTTCTCTCTCTTATTTACTTGTTTTTTTACTCAAAAAAGATCTCTCTCCTCTTTACAACTTGAACGACTATTTATAAGGAAATACATAGTGGATGACAGCTAATCTGTCCTTTATTTTCGGATATGGTCTGCGACATTCTCGCAAACTTACAAATGTTAATTTCGCAAGCTCTCTAATTTTCGCAGGACTATCACATCTTTCTCGTGATCCTAGCTGACGTCGTTTATCGTATCATTTCTGAAATTGTTCTGCGACGCTGTTGTGTTTTGTTGTTGATAATTTCGCTGAGATATTATCGTTGCGAGATTCTGATCCTATAGAAGGAATGTGCGATATTATGTGTACGATGACTGATGAGGTGTGCCTCTTTGGTTGTTTTGTTTGTTTCGATTAACTCTTTTTTCCCCTTTCATACTTGGTTCATTTTCAGCAGTAGGCTCATTTGTTAACATTAGGCTCCCATTTCACTATATTTTCTTTAAACGACCCATTTATCGAGACAAACTGGATTGCCGCTGCTATGCGCGTTTTCACTGTATTCTTTTTCGGCAAATGTAGGGTTATCAACGACACTAAACGTAACGGATATTGGTTCTGTATCTGTCGTTGTCATTAAAATTATCGGTTAACCGATATCCGTTAAGTTCCGATGGAAATCTGAAATTCAATTCCATTACCGTTACGTTGGACTTACCGGATAACGAATATTTTCCCGATAATTTCCGTTATCAAACTCTACAGCTGCACCACCATCTTCAGTGAAGATTCTTCACAACCATTTCAGTTCATCAACACCACAATTTCATGAAACTGCAGCTGCAATTAGCACCACCATATCCCTGTAACCGTTCAACTAACATCATTAGACCACAACAGACCCATTTGAATCATCTTTGCCATTAATCAAGAAGAGATGATGGATAGATAAGTTTTCTCTCGGGAGTAAATATATGAACGAGGAAGAGAATGGATAGGTAAGTTTTCTCTCGGGGTATAAGAATTTACATATGCTAGTCACACGTTAGCGGATAACGGAAATAGCCCAACCAGTACCGTTACGGTAGGATAAAATTAACCGCTACATTACCGGTTACGGCTAACGGATAACGGATATAATAGAACTAAACCTAACGGAAACCGGGAAATCGGATTCGGCTAACGGATAACGGATATCCATTGACGGGCCTAGGAAAATGTTTAAGGTACTCGAGTATAGCATGCCTCACATGTATTGACTTGGTTTGATGTTATTAAATGTGTGTAAATGCTATCATGACTTTTAATCAGCAAATTTGATGATTACGATGTGGAAAACAAGAAAAAATTGTATCTCAGGTACACGAGATGCACATAACGTATACTTGGATAGAAGAAAAAAATGTTTTGCTTAGATGCACCTGAGTGCATAATGTATAATTCTGACGGAAAATAAGTTTTAGCTGGTCGCCACCGAGTGCATAATGTATATTTTTGTACGAAAAATGTTTTGGCTAAGTTATACCTGCGTCATAATGCATGTACTTATAAAAAATAATTTTTGTCTAGGATGCACCTAGGTGCATATGCCTATTTTTATATGAAATAAATTTTGGCCAAGTTGCACCTGAGTGCATAATGCATATTTTTATAAGAATTAAATTTTGGTAACCTGGTGCATAATGTATCCTCGGTCTAGTTAATTTTTTTTTGAATTTCATATCAACAATGGATCTTGTTTTATAGAGATTTTCGAGCCCTTTCCAAAAATATAAATTTTATTAAAATCAAATTTATATTTCCGAAGTTAAGACATTTTTCATGATTAATTTTAAATTAGAGAGAGAAAATAAATAAGAGAGAGAAAGGGATATAATAAAGAATAAAATTTAAAGGAAAGGGCATATACGACTACATTTCCAATGTCTTTTTCACCAAGACCTATATTTGTCCATTAGACTGTCTTAGGCTTAGTCCTATGGGCTAGATATCTAGCTGCTAGATTGTCCATCCACGTCAGCATGGGAAACCTCCCAAGTCCTATGGGATGGCCAATCTAGCAGAGAAACGCTGATCAGTGCAGCGTCGACCGCTGAAAAGTGTAGCGTCCAAAGAAACGCTGAACAAAGCAGCGTTTGACTTGGTCAGCTCAGTCAAAACGCTGAACCGTGCAGCGTCTCAGAATCGGGTTTTCTTCTGCGCTGAAGCCCTTCTCCATCAGTTCTTCCCCATTCCATTTTCTTTCTCATCACACCCGAAAATGGATTTTGTAGATCAATAATTCTTGAAAGTTTTTTCTCAATTCCTTACAAGGGTTTATGCTCCATCTAATTCTTGATCGTTTGAGCCTATTTTCATTCAATTCCATCCACAAAATTGATTGAGGTAAGGATTTGAAATTTTGGATTTTTTTTTAGTTGTTTTTTGATTATGATAAAAACTTGATGAAATTGATGATTGATAGCTGATACAATGCATGATTTAGATGATATATTTACGTGATTTTAATGATATGTGATTGAAATTGATTTTTAATATTTTTAGGGTTTAATTTCATTATTTGTGATGGAAAAAATGAAATTGTTGATAATTTGATTATTTGTATGATGAATTGATAATTATGATTTAGTTTGTGTGGATGAAAATGAATGATAATGATAATTTAGTTTGTATGGATGAATTGATAATGATCATTTAGTTTGTATGGATGAAAATTAATGAAAATGATAATGATATTTTTGTTCATTTTTGTTATTGATTGTAGTATGGATGAAATGCTAGATCGGTTGGATGTAGTTTCATCAATGGAATGTAATGAACATGTATGTCGAGATGTTCTTAAATCCCCTCGCAAAGTAAGTTTTAGAGGTAGTTTGAATGATATCGAAGAGTATTACAAAATTGTAGTGAAAGATAATCCGAAAGCAAAACGATATTGTGACAATTTTGGATTTTCTTCTGTTTTTGAGTTTGATTTCGCTAATGGGGATAGAACCTTAGTTGAAGCCATAGCTGTGAGATGGTGGTCAAAAACCAAGAGTTTTCACTTTCGGGAGTTTGAAATTGGCATCATTCCTTTAGATTGGTACATGTTAACTGTAATTCCCACTGGAGACCCTAGTAAACAACCAGTACTTATGCTGCCGATGGGTAGTCATCTAACGTATCCCGCTCTTGATGATTTATACTTTTCGGATATCAAAAATTTTGGTTCATGGGACTCTAAGAAAATACATTTTCCTTAGCAGTCTTGACAGCGTACATGGATAGTAGAAAAGACCAGGATAACACTGGGTGTGCACAGACATTGACACGATCATTCTTTATGTGGTGTTTTGGTCATTTTTTTCTAGCGCATTCTACTGGAAAAGTAGATAAACGTTGGGTTCTGTTGTTGGATGATCTAGATAGAGTTGGGGAGTACGATTGGGGTCTAGCTTCGTTAGGTAGTACCTATAAATATCTCAATAAATGGTCAACCAAGGTTACGAATATAGCTGGTATGGCTATGGTACTTGAGTATTGGTACTATTACTACTTCTGCAACATGCAACCCTTGCTTTGTCACTCACCTGAAGGTCATTATGATGTTTTCCCAAAGATTTCTCTCTTCAAGAAGACTAGGATTGTATCAAGGAAGAGAGGATATAAAGGAGGCCAAAAGGATACAATGAAACACTCGGTCAAAAGCGCAAGAATTCAGATTGACACTAGAACAAGGGAAACATGTATTTGGAAACCATGGGCATGTAGTAGGTATTCTGTGGGAGACTAATATGAGCAAGCACTAGATATATCCACAAAAAGAGTTCTGTTTTTTGACTTTGAAAGTCGCAGAAAAGTTAGTTGTTACTTGGCAGAGAGATTCCAGAGGAAGATTAGAGGTGAGACTGTGGTCCCAACAAATCCTCCAAGTTTGGATCAAATTGTGACAGATACATTGTAGATGTCACCGACTACTATGCAGTCACTGAGGATCAATATAAAACTTGGTGGATCAAGAAGAGTGTTGGACCTTATGTCACTGAGTCATACCATGCACAGAACGTCGATGAGATAGCAGTGAGTAGCTCAGCTATTCCTCGCAGTTTGTTTCCTAGTCATCTTCCTCCTAACATGATGTCGCAGACATATACCTATGGCACACAGAATGAGCCCCCACCACAACTGCCGGAGATAGATTTCAGTTTACCATTTTCCGATGAAGCCGGCGTAGAACGTCTAGTACCAGTTCCAAGGGTTCCTTGTCCGTATAACTTTCGGAACATGAATTTGACAATGGTAAGTACATTTACATTTTTGTACTCATTTTAATTTTAAGTTTCTTGAATATTTGACTAAAATTCTCTAATTTATATACTTGTAGGATGATTGCATTAGGTTTATGGAAAACTCATATTCATTCAAGCTTGGAGCTCGTCAAGTCGCACGGGACGAATCATATAAAATGGCTACAACTTCATGTTCCTCATCCGGCAGATCCACATCGTCTTCAGTGCCATCTATCCATTCCCATCCCCCAAACAATACAAATTAAGCTAATAGATCACAAGACCTCACATTACGTGGTTCATATGAATGGGCTACAACTCAAGGGTTTTACACTCCTAGGGTCGAAGATGGAGCTACTACATCACAATATCAATAAGGAGGATATGAATTTACTGCATTGTTGACGGAAAGCGAGCGTAACATTGTTTATGATACTCAACCCCCTCAACAACAATCCCATAATTTCTTTGGCCTGAATTATCAAAACTTGTCGTAGTGTTTATGAAACCATATGGAGTGTTTTGTGTTTATTTATTTATTTTATGGAGTGTTATTTGTGTGTTTATGGAGTGTTATAATTTTTAAGTGATTTTTATTTCATGGAGTGTTATTTGTGTTTTTCTTTATTTATTTTTATGGCGTGTTTTAAGATTTTTTGCGTCATGGGGTGTTATAAAGATTTATGTTTTCGTTGTGTTAGGTACATTATGCGGGGAGCTTTAAGAAGAATTTTGTTAAGCCGTCGGGATGATGAAGATGATATTGAGACGAATGTTGTAGCAGTGGCTACACTTTTGGAGACGCAGAGGAGGCAGGGAATACGTCAACCCATCCCGAATCAAGTCAAGACACGTCAGAGGGTGCACAGAAAACGTGTAGATGCAGATGCTTGTATGATGCATCAGTACTTCAACTTCAATTGTATGTATGGGACAAAGAAATTCAAAGGTCGGTTTGCTTTGCCTCGTCCACTTTTTATGAGAATTTTAGAGCAAGTTTGTGATTTTGACCATGATTTTCACCAAAAAACGGATGCTTGCGGTATTCCTGGTCATTCTCCATATATGAAAATGGTTGCCGTCATGAAACATTTTGCCAAAGGTATTGCACCGGATTCCTTAGATGATTACACACAAATGGGAGCGACCACTATTTATCATTATGCTATGAAGTTTATGGATGCAATTATTTGGATTTATAATGGTCGATACACGCGTTAACCTACCGCTCAAGATACAGAAAGGATTTTAGCAGAAAATGAAGCTCGGAGATTTCCTGGTATGCTTGGTGGTGTCGATTGTTTTCACTGGGTGGAGAGAATATCCTATGGATCAAGCATGATCCCACAGCGGCTTGGTAGTGTTGGTACTTCCACTCAACCTAGTCAACATAATCAAGCTACTCAAGAAAATGAAGATGATAATATGGATGAAGATTTGCAAATTATGGCAAGGTTTGGTGGCACTTCATCTACTCATAATTCTGAAACCTCAGACAAATCAAAGAGAAGACGCTATTTCGAACAAACAGATGACGTTAGAAGTGAAGGGAGAGATCAAGCGAAGAAAAGGGCTCGTGAGGCTAAAGCATCGCAGAAATCAGATGAAAAAATGGATAAACTCATAGAACTTTTTAAAAACGCACAAACACAAAGAATGACCAAATATGAAACAGAGGAAGAGTATCTAAAGAAGGACATGGAAAACTCTTCAATTTTGGGACAAACACATCAAAGAGAATCGGACATGAAGATTATACGTCAACCCTTGGATGAATTACAGGAATGGGAGAAACCCGTCTACAAGATATGGAAGAACGAGATTTTAGCCCGTCATGGATTGCCACTTATCCCCTAAATTAAAATGATATATTAGTAAGAATTTAAGTTATTTAGAAGTAGGATTTCAATTCCAATGTACTTTTTTATGTTTTAAGTTATTTAGAAGTAGGATTTCAATTTCAATGTACTTTTTTTATGTTTTAAGTTATTTAGAAGTAGGATTACAATTTCAATGTACTTTTTTTATGTTGTAAGTTATTTAGAAGTAGGATTTCAATTTTAATTTTTTTTTTTATGTTGTAAGTTATTTAGAAGTAGGATCTCAATTTTAATGTATTTTTTTTATGTTTTAAGTTATTTTAATTTTAACCTTGTTTTTTAATGCTAATGTTAATGTTTTTTCTTAATTTCTTCAAAAAATATTGTAACCTTGTTTTGCAATGTAATTAAAAATTTCCCTTTGTTTTGGTAAATTCTCAAATTTGAAACAAGCAACCATTGGAACAAATTTGACAAACATTTAGAAGATGGAGTTCTCATATTTTAGAAAATGGAATTCCGAAAAAAATAGCCGTTGGGGGGAAAACAGTCAAGCGCTGCACGGCTCAGCTTTGATTCCATGGAATATTCGCGCAACGCTGGATTGTTCAGCGTTTACATCACTTTTTGAACGCTGAACGGTGCAACATTTCAATTTCGCTGATAGTTGAACTGCTAGCAGTTGCCAGGAGAGAGAAATATCCAGATAGAGTGATAACTTTTTTCCCACACTTTTTTCTTGATTTGCAACACTTTTTAGCCAATATAGCAGTCCAATCTAGCCCATAGGGGTTAGCCTTATGGGGTGCTAGTCTAGTAGCTAGATTAGCAGTCAGGACTACCTCCTAAGTTTTATGGGAGTGCTAATCTAGCAGCTAGATTAGCACTCCACGTCAGCCCAGCACTAAACCATTCAGCCCGCGACGCTAAACCATTCAGCGATCAGCGCTTTAAATCTCAGCCGTCAAATCAAAATTAAATCTCTCAGCGCTGAAACATTCCGCGAAAAGGTGATTTTTCAAGCGCTGAATCATTCAGCGTAACTATCTAGCATGCTAGTTCACATTCTACCAACTGGTAGGAGAGAGAAATAGTGTTAACTTTTTTGCCACACTTTTTTTTTTGAATTGCAACACTTAAGTGCTAATCTAGCACCTCCAATCTAGCCCATAAGACTTAGTCTTACTCCCATACTTTATATGTGTTGGTCATATGACCCATTTTCTGAATAAAAATTCCTCCACGGAAATTTTCAAAAATCTAAAATTATATAAAAAAAAATTAAATTCTAATTTGAAAAAATTATGTAAAAAAATCTAATCTAATTTTCAAAAATTTCGGACGTCAAAAAATTGCGTACACAAAAAGCATAACTCAACTCAATCAAATCTCTACTGCTTTGAACACCATCTAGGATTTTTTAAGAAACAAAAACCACTTGGAAATTTTTGGTTGAATAAGGGAAGCCGTAACCTGCACCCGGACGGTTTATTTGGGGGTGCACGAATTTCGACTCGGATTACGGGGCATTTGTTTCCCTTAATATCAAGCTAAAAATAATATGCTTATTTTTCACCACTTGCATAAGGCGCGGGCTGGGGCACGCTGCTCACTGATAGGTTCCTCATCTAGTGCGAGTTGTCGAGCTAACAATAATATATTATCTCTATTAATTTTTAAATATAGGGCTGCTATCCTATTTCATACTTAAAATTCTATGTAGGTGTTGCTGAAAATTAATTCGTCTCGCACTCTCATGTTGTCAGAATATCCGCATCACCAGCTTATTAAACTGGGTATGATCAGCAGGTCGCGCATTTGGACAAAGACTAGATTGGGTATAAAACAACAAAGGAAAAAAAGAAAAACAGAAAAGAAAAATTGTAGGATACTCGAGTTCTATAGGGGTTTGCCAGAAAATAAATTTATCTAGGTTGTAAAACAAGGAATGTTTGAAACTTGAGAAATGGCTAAATCACTTTTAAAAAAATTTACCTCACTTCTTTTCCATATGAATTGGAAGATGAATTACTCATTTTAGTATCGAATACTTATTGGAAGATGAATTACAGACCCATCAGGCATCAGCGATTGGATCGAACATGAATTTTCTAGTCGTATCTGGATTTCACATCATAATTAGTCATGAAATGATGAAGCCATAATCATACGTATCTAAACCAGATGCGACACTTTCTTGTTGCCGACAGGAATATTACGAAAAACTAATCCTCCTACGGTTAGGAAATGTGATTGTACAACCTAGCAGTAGACAATTTATTTTATGTCAGAAATTTGCAAGTCATTGGATGTGTTTCTTAGCCATACATAGGTCTATTTATATTTTTATGTCAAAAAATTTCTAACCGTAGATTGTGTTTCTCAGCCATAGTGGGTGTAATTTGCATAATTTTTGTAGTGTAGTATACATCCTCGAAAAATTTCATGCGAAGGCATTGAAACAATTGACATGTAGCTTGCTGGACTTAACCCTAGACCATTTATTCCTTGGTAATCAATCAGAAAACAGATTCTACTAAGGAACCGCAAGCTCAAGCACTCACTCCAGGAGTCGATTCTAAAGCCCAGGAAGTTAGTTCTGAACTTAAAAGGTGACACCAGATTCAATATATGACGTCCATATAACAAAAGTCTAGAGATACTTTCAGCAAAGATGCAAATTACAATAATTCCATTTACGGTCCGCGAGTTATAACCCCAGGTGTCATCATTCTTCCACAAAAAACCCATCAAAACAAAAGTAACATTAAAACCCCATCAAAACAAAATTAATACAAAAACCCCAAATTTAAATGTTGGTTTCATCAATATTTTGGTTTCATCAAATTTTATGATGAAACCAACATTTAAATTTGGGGTTTTTGTATCAATTTTTAAAAATTTGGAATTTTTGTATCAATTTTGTTTACGATGAAGTTTTAATGGATCCCAACATTTGAGTGAGGTTTTTGTACCACAAGTTTGGTCACCTTAGATTTTTATGACTAGTTTTATTCCATTTATTTTAAATTGTCACTTATAGGAAATTATCTATGAACAATGTACATAGTATGAGAAACAAAGATGGTTATATTCAGTGAATACTGAAGGATTCTTTTTTTTTATTTCATTTTCTTTGAGGCTCCATCGCGATTTTTTTCTACGGAAAATGGGTCATTTGTCCAAATATTTTTAAATCACGGTTAAAATGGACGAGTAAAAACTAGTTTGGATGAAATGGCCAAAAAAAAAAAATAGTAAGGTTTCATCCTTAGCTTAAATTTAAAAAATAGCAAGGATGAAACTGGATACATATTGTGTAAATTAAAAATCAGAAAAAATATTTGAAAATGGGCACAATGAAACTGGTTACATCTTGACTATTTTTACATTTTTGTCCATTTAAACAGTATCAAAATCTAACCGTCCATTTGACCCAAGAATTATTGATTTTGATCTTTTTAACCAATTTTGTGTTTTTACTAGCAGTTTGAGTTCTATACGTTGATTAGCCAATCCGCCGGCGTATGCAGAAGCCCTGACATATATCAGGGAGAATATGCTTCTCTACCACTGTCCGAGTTGGGGCTGCGATGTGAAGTGGGGCCGAAATCTACCTCGACTTTGGATAACCGAGACAACCGGATTGGGAACAGTTCTCTCACTTCCCAAGAAATGGATTAAACTACGAGATTTACAGCTAATGACAATGAGATGATCGGAGAGAGCATCCCAGTTGATACATACGCGAAACCAACTCTCGTCGACACCAAAATTTGTTAGTCTCTTCAAACTTTTGTTACTTTTAATGAGGTTAATTGTTACATGTAGTGAACACGTGCGATGCACGTCGGCAACATTACTTTTTCTTAATTTTCCTTCCATTTCTGAAAAATAGTACTTTCATTTTATTTTTTCAATTTGGTTTATTATTAGGTGAAAAATGAAAGAATGAAAATATCACTTTAATTGAAACAGAGGAAATCTTTTCAGGGGGGAGCCAGAATTTCAAAAGAGGGGGTGCAAAGAAAAAAAACCTGGCGTTTTTAGGGGCCACCCCAAAGGATTTAGGGGCCATCAATTTATACCCAGCCAAAGACTCTAGTTAAGGGGTACCCTATATGATATTGAAGTTACATAAATGCCCTTATGGTAAAACTGTATAAAAACCAAATCAAAAACAGTTCTACTCATTTCAATTCTTCTTCTTCCAGTTTCCTATTATCTTCCGATTGTGGAAAAAAAAAAAATTCCGCTCCAAAGTCAAATGGCCCCAATTAGGTAACAATCTATCATTTTTGGGGTTTATTTCGCTTTAATTCGACGAATCGAGAAAAATAATTCTAGGGTTTTCGGTTATTTATCCAGATTCGGGCGATATTCATGCTCCTTTACTTCCGAATGTAGTCGTGTTCTTCATTTCTCAAGAACATCGACAGTATTCGTAAGAAATATTTGATGGTTATCGGCCGAATATTGTTGGTCATATCTTCCTGGATACAAACTGGTATTAATCGGTAGTTTAATGAATTTTTTGGCTTTCGAATATATTTAAGTAGATACACAGTATTCGGAAGTACACTCACTACCGAATATATATATATATATTGAAAAAATCTCAAAATTTCTGATATAGGAAAAATCCCATTTTGGGGCCAGTATTTATTCGGAAGACGATATAATGTTATATACTTCCGATTATTTCAATTTCAAAATTTGAAAAGTATAAGTTTTTCCCAAATTCCGATTTTTGGGCCATCGTACATTCGGGACTTTACAAAACAATTATCCTCCGAATATAGCAAGTTCAAAACAAACCACGCCTTGGCTCTAGGTGGTTCCAAGGGCCAATATAGAATGTTAGACAGCCCGTATTCGGATGTTTGGGTAACTAATTATACTTCCGATTATTTCAATTTCAAAATGTGAAAAGTATAAGTTTTTCCCAAATTCCGATTTTTGGGCCATCGTACATTCGGGACTTTACAAAACAATTATCCTCCGAATATAGCAAGTTCAAAACAAACCACGCCTTGGCTCTAGGTGGTTCCAAGGGCCAATATAGAATGTTAGACAGCCCATATTCGGAAGTTTGGGTAGCTAATTATACTTCCGATTATTTCAATTTCAAAATGTGAAAAGTATAAGTTTTTCCCAAATTCCGATTTTTGGGCCATCGTACATTCGGGACTTTACAAAACAATTATCCTCCGAATATAGCAAGTTCAAAACAAACCACGCCTTGGCTCTAGGTGGTTCCAAGGGCCAATATAGAATGTTAGACTGCCCATATTCGGAAGTTTGGGTAACTAATTATACTTCCGATTATTTCAATTTCAAAATTTGAAAAGTATAAGTTTTTCCCAAATTCCGATTTTTGGGCCATCGTACATTCGGGACTTTACAAAACAATTATCCTTCGAATATAGCAAGTTCAAAACAAACCACGCCTTGGCTCTAGGTGGTTCCAAGGGCCAATATAGAATGTTAGACAGCCCATATTCGGAAGTTTGGGTAACTAATTATACTTCCGATTATTTCAATTTCAAAATGTGAAAAGTATAAGTTTTTCCCAAATTCCGATTTTTGGGCCATCGTACATTCGGGACTTTACAAAACAATTATCCTCCGAATAATATAGTCGTGTTTAGAAATACCAACTTAATCAGTAGATAAGAATTTAAGTTTGCCACCGAATGTCTTATTCGGAGGGAATACGTGTATCGTTAACAACCGATTGTAGTGCACCAATGATACGAAACCTCAACGGCCATATTTTCAAAAATTAGATCCGTTGGAACTCTAATCTAAATAAGGAGGGTAACCCCTCTCAGTTATTATTGAGTAACAAATCTGAATGAAAAACCTTTTCAATGGCAAGTCCATCATCAATCGACAACATACTTCGAAGATGCAAGCGAACAACTACATCAATTGCACCAAGGGAAGAAGAAAATACAAAGGAAACAAACACCCAAAAAATTAAACCATCGTTAGTGGCAACGGAGGAGGAGGAAGAGGAAATCAAGGCTAAGAAGCGAGGTCAAGAACAATTCCATCATAGAGAAAGATTAAAACAAGTTGAGGAAGAGACCGAATGGATAAAAAATTATTACATTGTGAAAGATCTACCCAAAGAACAGCAGGACGATCGTATATTTTGGATTAACGTTTCATTGGGTCCTTTTGTTGGTAAGTACAAGAAGCCACGCCACAATTATGAACCATCCCATGTTTCTTCAAGGGTGCACCATGTTATAAAATTGTGCACCGAGTACAACCGTATTCTTGCTAGGCACAGAGACGACAGGTTTGCGGCACAAGATGCTTATTCCAAGTGGAGAGGAGAGTCGTTTCTACATTTCGAAGCCGCGTTGATTGTTGCATCTCGGACTGGGAAAAAAGAATAACATGTGATGTTTGAGTGCTGTAAATTCAAATTTTTAATATTAATCGGCGGTTTGATAAAATATGGAATTCCCGAATATGATTAATCGTATTGAAGTGTTATAATACTGTTGTTCCGATTACATAGTTTCAAAAAAAATTATAATCGTGCCTCGAAAAAAAAGATCAAACATCGTCATCATCCGAGGGGATCAATTCGAGTAACTCAGCGGGAAAGTTGTTGTCCATAACACGATCCCAATCAACCATGTTGGACTCATATTGTTTCACCTTCACCCAATCCTTGCAATGGTTCATCGGGAAGTAATCGTGCCACTTACTCAACGGAGGTAACGGACAATCTTTCTTTACTCTTAAACCGATAAAATGCATTTCATTCACAAATGCCATTACGATTCTTCTATCTTTAACCGACTCGTCGCAAGCCGTTCTTGTGGGTGCAAACGTCATGCTAAGTCCATACATAGGAGGAACGAAGAAATGTACCACGCAATTCAAAACGTCCGCTAGGAGATATCCAAATTTAGGCATTGTCATCCAATACTTGGATCCGATTGTCTTCAATCCCTTTCGACACTTCACACGCGCAACTAAGTCTTTGAACTCTTGTTCTTTGTCGTATCTATCTCCTCGCCTCATCATCTCCATATAAAAACCCTTGTCCTTCACTAGTTGTACCGCCATCTTATTTCTTAAATATTGGCATTGGGTGACATCTTCGATATCCGCCTCTCTAAAGTAACCCATTTGTTCCGTAGCAACGTGAAACCCACAATTTCCATCCCCATCAACCTCGTCGGTCGACAAAACAAATGGAATGATAAGTGGAGGGAGTTGTTCCAAATACTCTTTGTATATTGTATATGTGGATCGATTTGGTCTTCCATTAAGATCTCTAGGGCAACGAAGAGTACCTTTGTCCTCTTTTATAGTAAGAATTTCCATTGGTTGGGTTTGTTGCGAGGCGTTCATTTGCTCAACAACTTCTTCGACAACATTGGGTTGACTTACTTGAGAAGGCTCTGTAGAGATCTTTGGCCTTACTTGTCGGGTGGTTGGTCCACTTTGATCATTTCTTGGACGACCTCTTTTCTTAGGTTCCGGCTCATCTTCAAATTCGGCTTCCGAACACTCGTGCCTAGACAATATTCTTTTATTAGACAAATACTCTTCAACTCTTTTTTTGGATGGTCCTCGACACTTCGGTGTTCGGCCTACCGGTGTTCTTTTGCTTAATAGGTTCATCAACCTCCCTTAAACAAGGGTGAAGGGCTTCCTCCAAATTATGCATCAATATTTGCTTTTTGGTGCCGTTTGATGTAGCGTAACGCTCGGCTATTCGTGCATACAATTCCGACTCGAAGAAAGACGGACCATCAACTACCGGGGTGTTCGGAGTGAAATTTAATTGCTTCCAAAATGGGTGAATATCATCGATGTCAATCACTTCAACATACCTACCCAACTTATGACGACATGGGAGTCCAATACCTATCATATCCTTGCAAACACAAACCGTATTCTCGTCATCATAAGTTTTATATAACTTCAATTGTTTCATCATGCGATTTATTGCCCATCTTGAAACTTTATGAACAACTCCCCTTAGAAGCAATTTTTCCTTAATATGTTCCATCGGGAATTGGTGTACACTAAATTGCATACATTTCCTAATCTTTACGAGATCACGATTGGTGAATTCATGGATTGCTTCTTGGATCGACACAACTCCATTTTGACTACCAATTAGTATTTTCTTTAGTCGACCATGAGACCCCCCGCAATGCTTGTCGCCTCGTTCTTGAAGTTACGATATTCATATGTCCATGCAAACACAAACCTCTCCTTAATCGTTAACCATTGTGTTTTACAATACTCAACCGGTTTTGGGTAGTCCGTGCCGTATTCATCCTCAAATTTCTTCAAGTTACATTCGTAAATTTCCTCGGTCATCGACCAAACGATTTTGTCCCATGCTTTCATGAACATTTTCCAAATTATTCCATCCTCCTTCCACTTTTCTTCAAATAGCCTATCCTCTTCCTTACGTTCTTCCAAGGTTAATTTACTAATGCGCTCATCCTCTTCCTTTGACCTCTTGGTACCCTTCCTTGGTCTTTTAGCTTGGAAATGATGATGGCAATTGGTTTTGAGATTGCATTGAATGTGCCACGTACATTGCAAGTTTTGGGCTTCCGGAAACACTACCGCTATTGCATGCATTAAGGCTTGATCGTTATCCGTTACAATAACCCTTGGAAAATTATCACCGTTATAAATGGACCTCAACGTCTCCAACATCCAAATGAAACTCACATTGTTCTCATGATCCATTAAACCCCATGCAATCGTAAACGTGTTTTTGTCCGAAGTATGGCAAGCAATGTTCAACAACGGCATGTTATACTTGTTTGTCTTATAAGTAGCATCTATCAACAAAATTTGATGAAAGCATTGAGCCAATTGGATCATTTCGGGATGTGCCAAGAAAATACGAACCACTATACCATCCTTTTCTTCCCTTCTCAAGGTGTAGCCGTGTAACTCCGCTAACCACTCCGATTGTTGCATGACCGTTCTACCATCCCAATCAGTCCTTTTGATCGTAGCTAGGGCCGACTTAATTGTAGACAAAGAAGACAAGTTGTCGGGATCGTCCGCCTTTATTTTACTTAAGATCGCACTCGCTTTTTGGATCCGCATAGACCTCACCGTCTGCATTTGATGTGGTTTTAACTTGGCAACCATTACATGTCCAATTAAATCCAACGGATCATCATGGTTGTGACAACCGTTATCAACTTTATACATTTTATACTCTTTACCTTTAATACCATCGGGCTTATAGAAGACAATCTTAAATGGGCATCCTATCTTCTTGGTATTGCTTCGGTATTTCCTATTCGTCTTCCGTATGTACTTACTATTCTTTCCCTCGTGACTCTTTCGCGTCCCACCTCGCTCACAAATCATTTCAAATCGAGTGTCACTAACATGATTATTTTGAACTACCACGCACATGTTATCTTTTGCCTTGTTCATAAGCCATTCCTTTGCCTCCTTCTTACTTCCAAATGTCTAAACGTGCATAAAACAAAACAAACCTAATAAGCATAACCATTTAACATATAAATTTTGAAAAAAAGAAAAAAGTAGTAATGAGTATACCAAATCGTTTGCATAGTATAGGGAAGTGTCGGGCCTCAAATAGAAGTCATCAACAAACTCTTCAACGGCCTGCATATGAAAGCAACAAATTATTATACAATAATCGGAGGTTATTATATAAGTCAAACTTCCGAATATTCTATATTCGGAATCCTATCGGTTACCCAAAACACCCGATCTATGCAAATGAATGTACACAGTTTACTGAGTGAAAAAAATGATATAATCGGAGGTAATTAAATAAGTCAAACTTCCGAATACTTTATATTCGGAATCCTAATCGGTTACCCAAAACACCCGATTTATGCAAATGAATGTACACAGTTTACTGAGTGCAAAATATGATATAATCGGAAGCTAAAATATATAGTAAACCAGCCGAATATAAATAACCGGAAGATAACTTTAATCGATAAACATCCGATTTTCAAGTTTTCGGAAATTTTATTTTGAGGACACTGTTATATTCGGCAGTCAAACAATGTTAAACTATTACCGATTGTAAAGGATAAGAATACTGAGTTTTGAAATTTTCTGAGGAATTCGTTTTTGGGGCCATTCGGAGGTAAATAACTCTACATAACTACCGAATGTAGATATTTTTGGAAAACCAGTTTGGGGTTTTTCTCATATTCGGCGGTAAACTAGTATCTTGTAACTACCGAATACACATATTGGTACTCATTGTGTTATATTCGTAAGTTTAATCTAGAAATTATCTACCGAATCTGGGTAGTTCATGGCATTCAATGCATGCAATAATCGGTTTTTCTTGTTTACAAAAGCACACAAACCATGCAAATCGAGTATTTTAGTTTCTTAACACAATACCTGTGTTTTACATGCATCGTTAGCTTCAATATCATGCGATTCTCCATTTTCTTCCATGAAAGGGTCGTCTATGTTTTCCTCTCCACAAAAGTTTGGATCATTCAACATATACCCCAAATCGTCTTCTCTAAACGGTCGTGAACCTTCAACATTTTGTTCTTCGTCATGATTCTCACCTTCTTCTTCGTATCCATCCATTTTTGTAGTGATAAAATGGGTTTTCTCTTTTTTTCCTTCACCTTCTTCTCTATAACTCTAACAACTCAAAAATGAAAAAGAAATGGAAAAAATGAAACACAAATCATTCTAATACTGCACCGACTACAATCGGAAGTATGGGAAATATTTTGGCTTCCGATTTCATTCGGAGGGTAACAATGTTATCATATCCTCTGAATATATAAGGGTAATTTCGCCATTACGAATTACGCGAGATAAGGGCTGGCTACATTTTCCCTTTGGGTGACCTTTTTTGTTTTATTGTTGGCCCCTAAATCCTTTTGAGTGGCCCCTAAAAACGCTAAACATTGTGTACATACGCTAAACATTGTGTACATACACAACAATAAAAAAGGATATAGAAAAATAAATGCTAAACATTGTGTACCTTTTAAGTATGTTATTAACGATCATCGTCTTCGTCTCCAGCGTCGTAGTATACTAGCAGTCTCCAGCAAATCAAACTGTTAATCACAGAAACATACATTTTCGACCATACAACATGATCTAACTTTATATATATATATATAAAGTTTAAATTATAAGAGAATATAGAATCTGTAAGTGTTGTGTCATAATCAAATTTACCAACAACTACTTGCAGCAACAAAAAGAGAGAACATAAAACTGTAAAAAAAATATTTTTCATTATCATAACCCCCAAGCGTTCAGTAACAACAAAAAATTTACACTATAAGAGGTATGTTAGATAGTTAATTCTAAAATTTCTGATCATTTTCTCTAAATTTATGTCTTTGCATCATGTAGAAGTGCTTCAAATATCCACAAAAGTCCCCAAAAAAACTACCTTATATGCAGCATTGTACCCAAAAGAACACCTTATATGCTTTACCAAAAAACCCAACTCTTACTATATTCAACAATACCCACGACGTGGTGCCATATCTTGAAATCATTTTCTAATCTTGTTGGTGCTGATACTGCGAAAAATTTCTCGTTCAATATATGTGAGTAAACCGTTATTCATATACTCATCACCAATACGACTTAGCAAACGACTCTTCACTATCTTCATAGCGGAAAACACTCTCTCAACAATAGCTGTAGCAACCGGCAATATCAAAGACAATGTAATCAACAAGCAAACAAGAGGATATACTATATCTCTTTTGGTCTCAACCATTTTCTTGGCAACCCCACTAATTCCGTCCAACTCAAAAAATTTGTTACTAGAAAGCACATCACGAAGAGAAAATACATCGATTCAGCAAATACATCGATTCATCATCAATTAAGAAGAGAAATTAGATACCTAATATCTTAATTTACCGTACAAGACGAATTAAACTAAACACCCATCAATTTTAACATGAACCCTATTTTTAATTTTGGTCAAAACTCAAATCTTGGATGAGAGAAGAAGGTACCTGCTAATGGCGATGTGATTTACATAAAGTGATTAGCGATGCGATTTACAACAACCCTATTATTAAGAAAAAAACGTATGAGAGAATAGAGAATGAGAGTTGATGTGTTTATGGCTTAGTCTCTCCTACTGTGAACTGTGAACGATGATAGGAGAAAGAAAGCCAAAAATGGACTATTCTTTTGGGTCTGTTTGTTTTTGGGGTGCAAATATTCAGGGGTGCAAATGTTAATATTCAAGGGGGTGCAAACCTGTTTTTTTTGGCTTGAAATTTCTATATGCTCTATTGATTTTGAAAATCCAAGGGGTGCAACTGCACATGGTTGCAACATGGTACCTTTGCCCCTGAATCTTTCGTATCCGAAACTAAAATCTATAACTAATCTTATAGTGTATATCAACGAAGTATTAGAACATCATATAAGCAACAGAATTTCTAGCTTCAAACTAATATGAGTTTTTTTGATATAAAAATAATTTATGGGGTATATATTTAACTTGATTCCCTTAATAATTAAATTAGCGATCTAGATCAAATAAATAGAATTTGTTAATCTTTCAGTTCTTGCAGAAGATGTGGGCGGGGGCACGCTGCTAATTGATTGATTCCACATCCAGTGGGAGTTGTCGGGCAAAAATGCCATTTGATTGATTCCTCGTCCAGTGCAAGTTGTCGAGCTAAAAATAATATAGAGGCAATAATATATTACCACTATCTATTTAATTATCGGGCTGCTCCTATTTCACAATTAAATATACGAAAAATGAATCATTTGTCCAAATATTTTTAAAATATGGTTCAAATGGACGAGTAAAAATTAGTATGGGTGAAATGGACACTAAAAAAATAACAAGGATGAAAATGGATTCATCCTGACTTAAACTTAAAAAATAGCAAGGATGAAACTGAATGCATTCTGATATAAATTGAAAATAAGAAAAAGTATTCGAAAATTAGTAGGATGAAACTGTTTACATCCTGACTATTTTTAAATTTTTGTCCATTTAAACAGTATCAAAATTTAGATGTCCTTTTTATCCAGAAATTGTTGATTTTGGTCTTTTTAACCAATTTTGTGTTAAATATATACGTAATTGTTGTTGGAAATTAATTCGCCTCTCACTCTCATGTTACCAGCATATTCGCACCCGACTTATTAAACCGAGTATGATCGATAGGTCTACCATTTGGAGAAAGACTATATTCGGTATAAGACAAAAAAACAAAACAAAAGCGAATCTGTTTCAACGGATGCTAGAATCCCAGAGGGTTTGCAAGAGGATAAATTCATCTAGGTCGTAAGATAAGGGATGTTTAAAGAGATTTTTTACTGGCCGTAGACTACACTTGTAAAAGTTATGCACACTACACTCACTATGGCTGGAGAACACAATCTGCGGCCAGAAAGTGTTTTTGATAAAGAAAAAAGAAAAAAAAAAACAGATCTATACACGGCTAGGAAACACAACTCAATGGCGTGCAAAGATCTGAAATAAAATAAAGTATGCACCGCTAGGTTGTACGACGACATTTCCTAACCGTATCTGGTTTACTTCTTCATTTACCAACAAACTTATCTGCAACAACGAAGTGACGCATCTGGTTTAGATGTGCACAATTATGACTTCATTAAACTGTTAGATAATAGGAAATTTCTCTTTGTTTTATGTTCTTTCTGTTTATAGTTTTCGCTTATTTTTGTAGGAGTAAAATATTGCACACGTTAGTAATCAAGCGAAGAAAAGAATACAATCTAAGCGAAAAGCATCGCACACAGCAAAGTTGAGATGACGCACCAGATGATGACATCAAAGTCACGAGTAAAATGCGAAGAATTGTGCAAAGAGGTACGCTATGCGAAGATGAGCGATTATATATGAGCGAATGTGTCGCATAGTGATCCCGAAAATAGTGGGTTTCTTAGTTGTCATCCACTATGTAAAATCCTATATAAAGGAGAGAGGTCATTACTTGTGAGAGAGTTCTAGAGTGAGTCTTGGTCAAGAGAGAGAGAGAGAGAGAGAGAGAGAGAGAGAGAGAGAGAGTAAATCTAGGGCAAATAGATCATTGTAATAGTTGGATCAATCTTTGTAATTCTATCTACAGTTCATATAATAAGAAGATGATTACCTAAATTCTCATTTAATGATAGTGGAATGTAATTGTCAGATTTATGACAACTACATTTTTGGCGCTAGAAACAGGGATGGATGATATTTCCTGATAGTATATCATAGATTTTAAGGAAAAAAGTGAGATCTAAAAATTTAGAAATGGTAAGGATTGAATCTGTTGTTGAACAAGGAATGACAACTAGAAGAAGTAACAGAATTGCTGAACGAAGACGAATTACAAATCTTGAGCAACAAGAAGAAAGAGTGGACGAACATCAAAGAACAGAAATTCCAATTAGATCTCAGCGAGAACAAGGACAGAATAATGATATAGATTATGATAGGGTGAGTGTCCATACTGAAATAACGAATTCTACAGAGGAAGAACAGAGAATTGAGAATGAAGGACCAATCACAGCGAGTGAAGGAAATGTGACGATTGTAGAACTTAGGCAAAGATTACTAATTGAACGAAGGAGAGAAGAAGAAGAGCGTGCGAATCTAATCCGTCAAAATGATGATTTACGAGAAGAGAATCTTAGACTACAAGAACAAAGGTCAAGGAGTGCTACACGCTCAAGGTCAAGATCCAGTAGAAGTTCTTCCCGACAGAGTCAATCTAATCGAGGAAATGATAGGCGAAGGCAACACATGGAATTCATTGAAGAAAACTCGCAAGAAAATGAAAATTTGGAAGATCAAAGGGAAAGGAAACATATAGTTGACTTAGGAACTAATCGGTACGAACATCCACGTAAACTTCTTCGTCGCGCACATATTAATTTTAAAAGGGAAGAAGAGGATCCAAGGCAAGGACAGATGATATTACATGGCAGAGAAATATTAAGAGACGAATATGAGCGCGAACGAGAGACTGCACGTGCGAGAGATAGACAGAGAAGAAGGGAAGAATTAGAAGAGAGAGAATTACAAAGAGGATTGCGTCAAATTGATTATGATAATCGAGTTAGGAGACGCGAGCGTCATCTCATAAATGATACAGAACAAGGTCGAGTTACACCACAAGAAAGAGAGATATCAAGACATCGATATGATCGCAAAGGCAACGAAGAAAGACATGATAGAGTACAAATTGAAGCAAATACTGAAAGGCATAGGCGAATAAGAGAAGAAACTAAACAACATGAGATACAAGAAGCAATACACCAAAACAATCATGAAAATAGATTGAGACAAGCAAGATTAAAAAGACCCATGCGAGAGGATTTAGATCAATCATTAAGCAAAGAAATTCTTAAGGAGATGGCAGAATTAAGAGAAATGATGACTACAAAAAGAAATAATGGAAGAAGACAACTAGAGGAAGCAGTGGAGGAAGCTGGAAAAACTCCATTTACAAAGGAAAATCAGAGAGCACCGATATTATCTAAGTGAAGTTTACCGGAATTTACAAGTATATTTGATGGAAGTGCATGTGTAGGGCTGTTCATGGTCGGTTTTGGTTCGGTTTCTAGCCAAACCAAAACCGAAACCAATATTATTGGTTTCTAAAAATCTAAACCAAACCAATCCATTAACCATTGGTTCGGTTTCCAAATGGTTCCAGTTGTTTTCGGTTTGTCCCAGTGGTTTTTGGTTAACCAATAATTATGTAAAACCAAAAAAAAATACACAAATTTACAGATAAAAAAATCGTAGTTGCCGATAGTATTGGTTTACACAAATATACAGACAAAAAAAAATCAAGAATAGTTAAAGCTTACTCTAATTCTAGAGATCAAATGAAGATATATAATATATCTTAATTTAGATATTGACAAATAAAAAAGAAGGAAGACGGGAAGAAAAAAGTCGAGTAGCAGCAGCTGTAGTTGGGGGTGGAGAAGGGAGGCGGCTGAGAGAAGGAGAAAGAGAAAGAGGGAGAGTATCATAATGAAATATTAGATTTAAGGTTTCTATTTATCCTCTAAATTAATGGGTAGAATCTAATACTTTTAAATCGACGGTAGAAATTAAGTTTAAAAATTAATCGGTTCCCCAATGGTTTTTGGTTTGGTTTTCAGGTCAAACCAAAACCAAACCAGTAATGTCGGTTTTTCAACATTTTTTACCAAACCAATCCAAATCTAAATGGTTTGGTTCGGTTTCTTGCTTATTGGTCTGGTTCGGTCGGTTTCCAACGGTTAACCGACACCATGTTCAGCCCTATGCATGTGTGATATAACATGTGAAAGCTTATGCAAGATCTTTATTGCAGTGGGAAAATAATGATGCAGTAATGTGCAAATATTTTGTTGCAAGTTTAGCAGGTGAAGCTTTGAAGTGGTTTGAAGGACTACCTGTAGAATCCATTGGTTCGTTTCATCACTTACAAAATGTCTTTCTGGGGCAATACATAAGTAATAATCTATCCATACCAGGGATTGAGACAGCATTCGTACTTCGCAGAAGAACAAATGAGAGTTTGCGTCATCTAACGACACGTTGGAGAACCATATGTAGTGAAATGGGAAGACGGGTGGATGAGCGACATCTTATTCTTGCATTCATTAATACTCTCTTTGCAACAGATCTATTATATACCCAAATCTTCAGAATAAAGGATACAATTACAATGTCGGAGTTACGCGAATTTCAAGAAGAATACATAGCACTTGAGGAAAAACAAAGAGATATGGAGTCTTACCCAGTCGCAATATTTGATTCGAAAGGTGGAAATACAAGTTTACTTCCGAGGCTGACAAATGATGTTGCGAGTACATCGCAGGGAAATCAGGGAAGGAATAATGCAGAGATAGAACAAAAGTTGGTGGCTATGGACAGTACAAATCAAGCAGAGTTTGATAAAGAGTACAAAGACAGGCAACTTCAAAATCATGGAGGTACTGATACAGTTCAACCAGGAAGTTCTGTAGGACAACAAACACATTATAACAAGAAAACTGGAAGAATAGTGTGGGAGCAGATAAATTTCCAAAGTTGAATAATACAGTGGATAAAGTATGGGAAGCCGCTCTCCTAATGGATGATATTCCAGAACCACATAATGTAGGAAAATAGGCACCGCCAGGGAGGAGGAGTAAAGAATTTTGTGTCTATCATAGATTCCATGGTCACACAACAAGCAACTGTATAAATGTGAGGAAGAATATATTGCGAATGATTGGGCATGGAAAGTTGGACCATTTCTTACTAAAACAACCAAGGAATTTACCAGCACCACCACCTCAAGGAAATACATATGCAAAGGAGAAAGACATGAATACATTTATTATTGAAGTTGGCACGATGGCAAAGAATTTATATTGTAACTCGATCATACACTCGTTCAAAAACATTGAAGATTTTCAAGATAATGTCTTAAGTGAAGTATATGCAAGAGATGCTGAAGGTACGAAAATTCTTAACCTGACAAAAATATCACCCTTGAAGGAATGACAAAAGCAGAAAATATCGTTCAGCGCAGATGAAATACCGGGAGGAGGAGAATCACATGAGTGCCCACTAGTGGTGCGATTGGGAATTAATCCAAAGCCATTGGAAGAAGATGAGGAAAACACCTGGGCGATAAATAAAATACTTATAGATACTGGAAGTTCTGTAGATATTCTGTTTTATCATACATATAAAACCATGGGTGGAAGAGATGATGAGTTAATCCCTTCGCATACAAAATCTATGGCTTTAATGGTTCTGCGAATAAACCAAAAGGAGAAGTGACTATGCGAATTCTTCTACAAAATTTACCAACAAATATCACATTCTGTGTAGTGGATATCGAATCGCCTTATAATGCTCTCATTGGAAGACCATAGATGCATAGTATATTAGTTGTTGCATCAACATTTCATCAATGCATTAAGTTTCCTTTACCTCAGGGTGTTGCCATTATAAGAGGAGATACAGTTGAAAGTAAAAATTGCCAAGAAATTGATGTTGACAAATGCGAAGCAAGAGAATTCAAGCGACGAAATTGGAAAACATATGCGACAGATAGTCCAAGAGCAGAGAGACTGATGGTTAATGCGGTGTACGATGTTGGGGGAAAAGTATGCGAAGTGCTGGAATAGATTCTTCTGCCAATAAAGAATGTTAATCAAGATTAGCAACACAGTTTCTATGGAAAGAAAAAGCGTAGACGCAAAATATCAAGAATTGGAGGGTACAATGACTTTCGCACAAAGCCAACTAAATGGTTATGCGAATGAATATTCTGGAAAACATACGCGAACTTAAGAAGATTCAAAAAGTGAAGAAGACAAATTAGTAGAATGAATAGTGTATCTGATTTTCTTTGAGCAAGATGATTCGATAAAAGCATTTATGTACTAGAGTTGTAGGAATTAAAAGATTGGAATGAGAAATTTTAATTTCATATGGTAAATCCATAATAAGAAAAAAAAAAGAGAAATCTTTATAATAAGACATTTATAAAAGGCTACAAAAAATGATATTTATTATCAGATTGGCTAGGAATCCGGATGTGGTGTGCAACCTAGTTCGCTTATATGCAAGAGGCAATATAGTAAGACCTATCGCACGTCATAATTGGAGAAACCTAGAAGGAATGACTCAAGGGAAGGCTACACTGACCCTGAAACTTGACTTTTGGAGATTTGGGGTGAGAATAAAACGATAATGCCCATCCGGGAGAGATATCTTAAATTTTCAGTCTAAGATAATAATCTTAGATTGAGAGCCTAAGGTGAGAAAGGCTCTCCCAAGGAGTGTAGAAACTCGATCAGGGCGTTGAGCTACAAGGTTGAGTCAAGAGTGCCCGGGACGTCTGGAGCGTACCTTGCCACTCTTGACAAGTCCTGACTATGATGCACTCGGTCCAAAGAAACCCCACTTAGGGTGCAGTCTTGTAGCTGAAAGGTTACAAGACTGCGAAATCAACTAGTTGTTGAAAAACTGGATGGGAAGAGCCATAATCTTAACCCGATAGAGGTAAGCTTCCTTGAAGGGGCAACCAGGTGGAAGATAAGGACGACACCCTCCATTAGGGAGCTGAATTGTGTCAAAAGTCGTAAATGTCACAAGACTTTTAACTCATACGAGTATTAAGACTTGTGATATTTGTGCGAATTAACCTGAAGAGGAAATAATACAAGAAAATGATAAGACGAGATCAATGGGTCAATACACTACGGTGTAAAGACTGCCTGCGATTTCGCCGCACATAAACAGAGGTAGCGTGACCTCATAGATAATACAAGAAAAGAAATTATTGATGAAGTTCCACATGTGCTCGCACCAAGAGAAGTTTATGATAGAGGAAAACAATCATACTTGGTCTATCAAGATATGCCAAATAACAAGAGGCAAGAATGGGAATGCAAAGGAAGTGTTATTTACCCCATTTTGATAGTCTTATATGCATATGAAGAGGTCATAAATACGAAGTGAAGAAAAGAAGATTTATATTAAAAAGATGAAAGATGAATTTACAAGGATTTACAACAAAAAATTACAACAAGAAGAAGCGATCAATGTTCATCTTCCTCATTTCGCTCATTTTCAGAATCACTAGTTTCTTCTTCAGAATCTTCTTCTCCATCAGTAACTTGGATATCAGGAATGGATACATTTTCAGGAATCACTGGAAAACTGTACTTTGACAAAGGAATATCATTCTCCAGACAAACTCTTTTAACGGCATCCTCACGAGAGCGATTAGCATCATTACTGTTGTTTTGGACTAAGTTGAACCAATTTTCCTTCAATTGCTGATACTTGGAGTTACGAGCGGATGATTCTTCTTCTTTAGCAGCTAAGCCAGTTTCTAACTCTGCAATTCTCTTTTGATACTCCTTCTCTTTCTCTGCGAAGTATCAACAAATGAGTTAAAACAATAGACGATTATTCTTAAAAGTATGAGTGAAGATCAAAGAACAACAAATGACCTTCATAATTGGAAATAATGTCTGCGACCAGTGTGGAATGCTCAGTTTGAAGACTAAAATTTATACCTAAATTATTTCTAGCATCGTTCAGAACTCTGGCAGCCCAATTAAACTCATCTTCACTTTCTATAAGGAGTTGAGATCGAATTAAGTTTATTTCCTCGATAAGCATGTCCCTCTCACGAAAATCTGAATCACGTTTTATTTTAACTTCAATAATATATTCTTGAAAATGTTCTAGTGCCTTCGCACCCCTAAGAGAGATTTCATCTTTTTCAATAATAAGTTTGTTCTTCTTCGCCTCCGATACTTGAATTGCTTCCCTCCTCTCATAAAAACGTCGTTTAAATTGGCAGAGGATAATGCACTTCTATGGCATTGTCTAAGGGTAGTATATTTTAATTTTAACTCTTCCAAGCTAAGGTTTTCAAATCCTCGAGTAGGATAATTATTTAAAGAGGAATTGAGGTGCTCTAAAAGAATTTCAGCATCGGGAAGATTAGCCGCTTCATCTGAAAGGTTATACAGGTCTGCGAAGATAACTAAGTAAGAAATGCGAATGATCGCATAAAAGAAAAAGAGTGAGAAAATATAAGTTACATACTAATGAGTTCCTTGTTTCTTTCTCGATTTTGGAGAATCAATTGAGAATTAGTCAAATTCTCATTTCTAAGTTTTGTATTCTCGCTTGTAAGATAAGCATTCACATCCGAAATATTAGACTTCTTATGTCTCAGCAGGGCATTCTCATCTTGCAGCTTGCGAAGCTTTCTTTCATTGTCTAAAGAAATCGCATAAGATATGCGGGCATTTTGTGAATATATAAAAGAAGCATTATAAATAAAAAAAGAAATATTAAGGAAAAGATAAAAGACAAATGTTGCATAATATTACCAAGCCATTCATCGCAAATTGAAAATCTGGGTTTATCGCAGAGGCAGCTCCACGAAGAGATCGATCTTCCCAATTAGAAGCAGTACAGATCTTTGAGACCATCTTGAACGCACGATCCATTTCATCATCCTCAAGAGTAGCAAAAGCATCTCCAGAAAAAAGATCAGATAACTTCTTCCGATACAAATCGATCGATACCTCATCTTCAGAAACAAAAGTATCTTCATATGAAGATTTCAAACTTGAGGAAGAATCATATTTCGCACGCTTCCTAGAGACATGCATCATCTTTTAACGAAGTTTTGTCATTCAAAGGATTCACCTATGCGAATAATCAAGATAAGAAACAGAGGCAACAATATTGTTAAAAATAGAAAGTGTTTCTTACTTCCTTATTCTGCGAAGTTGATACCTTGCGTGAAGTACTGACCTTTTTGGCAGCCTGCGAAGGAAAAGAAATAAGAGATAAGAAGGAAAGTTATGAGAGGTTACAAATTGGATCAAGAGGATTACATACCGCTACTTTGTTTTCCTCTTCTTCGAGTAATCTAAACTCCCAAGGTTGGTAAAGAGGGAAATCTTCGAGCAGAGGATTGTCAGAACCATCCTCAGCTTTACCAGATACAAAGGAACCTTCTAAGATGACAGGGCAATTAAGTCAACTAGAATCATTGGATCTGCGAGCACCTCGGTTAGAATTTGAATTCCAGTCAACATCTATCATAATTTTCTTATCTTGAGCGATACCATCCCGCTATTTTCTCTCATAATTCCAGTCAACATCTCTCGGTAACTTCCTCTCCACTTCCTTTTCCCATATCTACTGTCGTGTCCTCCCCTACCTTCTCCGCTGCTTTTTCTCCTGCTCAGTTTTCTCTTTCACCTCCTCTGGATCGTAGTTCTCTTGATACTGTACAGATTCCACCTGTTGTTGACGTGTCAGAGATCCTCACCCATCTGCAATCTCCAGTTTTCACTCGTCAGCTGGATCCCACTAACAGCTCAGTTGTTGTTCGTCCTTATAGTGTGTTTTCTCGGCAAATTTCATCGCCTGCCCCAGCTGCCACGACTGCACCATTAGTTCCATTGTCTACTACGGAAGTCCAAAAGTCCTCCCATGTAGAAGCTCAACAGTCGCCTTCCCCAACTGCCACGACTGCACCTTTTCTTTCATTTCCTATTACGGAAGTCCAACAGTTCTTCCCTGCAGAAGCTGAAACGTCACTTTTCCCTGCTGTTAAAATCTTTGGTCAAACGTACAGCAGACGTCTGCCACCTCCTACTACTGTTTCTTCTGTAGCTCCTGTGTCTATTTCTTCAACACGTGCTGATGCTGTGGACTTTCAGCAGCCTGTTTTGTCTGCTTCTACCGATGGCTCTATTCCAAGTAATGGAATTCAACGAACTGATGTTGTCCAATCGAATGTTTATGCTTCAACAACAACACTTCCTGTGACACAGACGGAACAACTACACCCTGCTCCATCTACCACACTGCTCCCTGATACAACGACAAAATCACCGTTACCGATAAGTATTTCATTGCCTATTCAAGTTGTTCCCACGTCTCGACCACCGACTCGGAATGAGCATTCAATGGTTACAAGAGGAAAAGATGGTATTTTTAAACCAAAAGCTCTTTTAGCTTCATAGTATACCACTGATGCTCTCTTTTAGCCAACGTGTTATTCGCAGGCGAAGAAAGATCCGAAATGGCGTGTGTCTATGGATGATCAATATAATGCTCTTCTTCAAAATGGCACTTGGTCTTATGTTCCGCGTACTCCGGATATGAATGTTGTTGGGTGTAAATGGGTGTTTCGTGTCAAACTTCATGCTGATGGAACTATTGAACGTCGTAAGTCCCGTTTAGTGGCCCAAGGATTTCATCAACGCGAAGGACAAGACTATGGAGAAACTTTTAGTCCGGTTATAAAGCCTTGCACAATTCGAGTTGTTCTTACTTTGGCCCTTACATCTGCATGGCCTATTTGCCAACTTGACATTCAAAATGCATTTCTAAATGGTTTTCTTACGGAGGAAGTTTATATGAAGCAACCTCCTGGTTATACTGATCTGAATTATCCTGATCATGTTTGTAGATTGCATAAATCCTTGTATGGCCTAAAGCAAGCACCAAGGGCGTGGTACACTCGTCTTAGTGTGTTTTTACAACAACTTGGTTTTACCGTTTCTCGACCACATTCTTCATTGTTTATTCGCCGTTCGACTACCGATGTTACTTATCTTCTTGTATATGTCGACGATATTAACTTAACAGGCTCCTCTTCTTCCTTTTTGCAACATCTTATTGACACTCTGCACAAGGAAGTTGCTCTAAAGTATCTTGGAGAGTTGTCTCTTTTTCTTGGTGTTGAAGTTACAAGAACAACTGATGGTTTGTTTCTTTCCCAGCGTCGTTATATAGAGGATTTATTGGAGGGTGCTAATATGCAAGGAGCAAAGCCTGTGTGTAGTCCTTTTACTACTTCTACTGAGCTAAATCCACATGATGGTGTTCCGTTGAAAAATCCTACTGAAAATCAGAGTCTTGTTGGTGGTCCTCAATACTTGTTGATCACTCGGCCTGAGCTTGCCTTCTCAGTCAATCAAGTATGTCAGTTTATGCAACATCCTACGGACAAGCATCTTCTTCTTGTCAAGAGAATTCTCCGTTATTTACAAGGTACTTCCTCTTATGGTGTTACTCTCCGGCCTTCTTCTAATTTAAAATTGAGTTTTCAAGCCTACATGGATGCTGATTGGGCTGGTGATCAAACAGATAGACGGTCCACTAGTGGGTATTGTGTTTACTTGGGTTCGAATCTTATTTGTTGGAGTGCTAGAAAGCATAAAACTGTTTCTAAGTCGAGTACGGAGGCTGAATATCGTGGTCTTGTCATTGCTAGTGCTGAGCTAATGTGGAATGGATCTCTACTCAAAGAACTTAAGGTTCCAGTCTGCACTCCTCCCGTCTTATGGTGTGATAATCTTGGTGCTAACTATCTTACTATTAATCCTATTTTCCATGGTCGTACTAAACATATTGAAATCGATTATCATTTTGTTCGCGAAAGAGTTCAACGTGGCCAGTTACAATTGCATTTCGTTTGTTATAAAGACCAAGTTGCTGATGTGTTTACTAAATGTCTTTCGCAGGATAGATTCTCTTTTCTACGCTCTAAGCTTACTGTTTCCGATCACCAGCTTAGATCGAGGGAGGGTGTTAAATAATAGGAAATTTCTTTTTGTTTCATGTTCTTTCTGTTTATAGTTTTCGCTTATTTTGTTATGTCTTGTATGCCAAACTAAGGCAGCTATAGTCCTGTACAGCAAGTCATGTAACTCTAAATATATATAAACATATCTTTATGTTTGGTTTTCTCATCTTGAGAAACCGTTAACAACCCAATTCTGTCTTAAACTCATAGCTGAAATTATAATGTGAAATCTAGATACGGCTAGAAAATTCATGTTCGATTTAATCGTAGATGGGTCTGCAGTTTATCTGTTAATAAGTACTCGATCTTAAAGTGAACAATTCATCTTCCCGTTCCTACGATTAAAAAAAAAATGAAAAGAATATTAATGATTTTGAAGTAAAGGATAGTTAACTAACAAACTTTCTACTGAGTATTAATTGGACACCCTCGTAGCATAGTAGTACCCACATGATGGAACTGAAGGAGTCTACCGGAGATATCAACTGACTCTAAAAACAGATTCCACATTAAGAAGTCTACCCGAGATATCAACTGATTCTAACAACAGATTCAACGTTAAGAAGTCTACCAAATTTTGTCTGACTAGATAGTACATTATTGATTATACTAATATTCTAAAACGAAAGGAGGATATACTTGGGGAGGTTTTCCATTTCCAATGCGCTATAAATAGAACTAACGAGTGCACGTTAAATCTCACAAACCAAACTAATTAGCAATCTATCATCATTACCAGAGCATAAGTCTTATTACCGTTAAGAGAAAAATCCTACTGCAAAGTCATGGCTAAGATTTCTGGATCATCTTTCTTTGATTTTTTCTTTGTTTTGGCAGTTCCATTTGCTTCTGGTAAGTAAATTCCTTCAGTGATATACTAGCATATATGAACTACTTTCTACACAAAATTGGTTAAAAAGACCAAAATCAATAATTTCTGGGTGAAAAGGACATTTAGATTTTGATACTGTTTAAATGGATAAAAATTTAAAAGTAGCTAGGATGTAAACAGTTTCGTCCTGCCCATTTTCAAATACTTTTTCTTATTTTTAATTTACATCAGGATGCATCCAGTTTCATCCTTGCTATTTTTTAAGTTTAAGTCAGGATGAATCCAGTTTCATCCTTGTTATTTTTTTGGTGTCCATTTCGACCATATAAATTTTTACTCGTCCATTTGAACCATGTTTTAAAAATATTTGAATAAATGACCCATTTTCCGTACTTTCTAGCATTGTTTACAAAAACTTGGCATTTATAGCTGCTATATATATTTACGTCGAAACTTGTATCCGTTTCATTTTGTATTATCAAAACTTGTCTATATTTCCAATATGCATAATATATGGGGACTAACTAATCTAGATATTTATTGTTGTTATGATGTGTGCGTGTAGAGATGGCAAGAACCGAAGCTCAACTAGTATGTGATGTTGGAAAGCTAGTGATACTAGGCGGTCCTTGCACTGATTGTCCCGCTAGATGTTTGAAGAAGTACCCACTCCCGCTTCTTGTCGCAAACCTTTGTGTCCCAGTGTTGGGAACATCTGTCTGCGCTTGTTGTGTTGTCGAATAATCAATCCCTGATATCATGCATGTCTAGTTGGTCACGAATATTAGTTTGCTAGCCAACACAACATGTCTACTACTTTCAATAAGTTTGGCTACTCAGATTCGTCATGAGTCTTGTTTAGCCAATGTTGTTTATCAGTTTATGGATAATAAGACCCATTCTGTAATGTTTAATGCTTGTGATATGTTTGCTATAGGAATGATATGTCTATGTTTAAGAATGAAAGTTTGAAGATATACTAATTAAGCTTTTCATATACGAACCATAAGCACATGATTGTCGATTTGCAGACTATCCTGGTTCTGCATAGATTGTTACATGTCCGTCGTACTCGCACACAAACTCTCTAAATCCACGATATACTAATTAAGCTTTTCATATACGAACCATAAGCACTGATGTTCCTTCTACGGTGCATATTCAAAGTGGTAATATATGTTCCTTCTGGAATGACATCTGGATTGGGACAATATCACTAGCTAAGCTATTTCCTTCTCTTTATAAACTCTCTAGAAACAAACATGCGACTATAAAAGAGATGGTGAAGGTGAATGACAATGGCAGTGCTTGGGATTTCAATTTCATTAGGAATCTAAAAGAAGAGGAAGTGGTTATGGTTGCAGATCTGCTGGGTCAAATCAATGTTCCTAATCTAACTGAAGTTGGAGATGATTATTTGTCTTGGAATCCTGGTAATGGTTTCTCAGTAAAAACCTGTTATGATGCTATTGAAGTGGCAGGTTTCATCAGATTCCCTCATAAAAGTTTATGGAATCCAAGAATTCCTCAGAAGGTATTATTTTTCACTTGGAATTTATGTTACAATGCAGCTCCAACTCTTGATTCTCTACATAACTCCATTGTGATTAATGGATGTATCATGTGCAAAAAAGCAGTTGAGTCTAACTCTCACTTATTCTTACATTGTGAAGAAGCAAGAAAACTCTGGAATTTTTTCTTTACAAGTTTCAAGTTGGTGTGGGTTTTCAGGGAAGATGTTAAGGCAACAATGTGAGAATGGAATAAAAAAAAGGGTAGGTCTTGGAGACAAAAACTTTGGAGCATGATTCCTTTTGCAATTTGGTGGGTAATTTGAATGAAAGGAGTGGCAGATTATTTCAAGGGAAATATAAGAATTACAATCATCTTTTGATTGAAGTAAAATGCCTTCTTTACAATTGGTCTCTAGGTACAAAGATCTTTGAGAACATTTCTATTAACAGTTTGTTATTCAATTGGAATGGGGTGTTAGCCATTACTTAGTACATCTTTTGTCAAAGCCTATAATGTGAGCTTAAGGCTAGTTTCCCTTTTCTTTTTTGTGTTGTTCTTTCCTTGAAATAGCAGTTGTAACTTTTTCTCATGCTTTCCACTGCTTTGTGGATTCCATGTTTTCTCTTAATAAATTTTTCCCTTTCTGAGTAAAAAATAAGCACAGGATTGTCGATCAGCAGACTATCCTGGTTCTGCATAGATTGTTACATGTCCGTTTTACACAAATTCTCTAAACTCTCTAAATCCCGAACCCTCTCTTCAGAGATATTAATTAGTTTTTTCCTTGAATATTTGAGGGACTAAAGTAATTTTTTTGTTTCATGTAAAATATATTTTTATTTTGTTTTCTACCCTATTTATTTTCCTTCTTCTTCACTAGACTTAATTCTTTTATACATCTATTTTCTGTCTTTAATATCCTTTTTTCTACTTCCAAAAAAATTTATTTTCTCACTTTAATATCAAATTGTATTTCTCCTGTTAATTTGTTTTCTTTTATTTTCTTTATTTTCTGTATTTTATTTTTTCTTCATTTCCTTCTCCAAGGGGAAAATCCAAGTGCACAAGTGGAATACAATCGCAAGAACAACAACTTCCCCGACAACATGCATTACACGAAATTTAGCGGTTGGCAACATTCATTGGATGTTGGAAAATGGTATAAAAAGTTAAAGCAGTTACAAATCATTGTGTAACAAACTTTCATACTTCGGACACTACTTGAGATATGATAGAAAACATAATTTCAAGACTAATTCAGATTTGTTTGTGGAAGCTAAGGCATCTTCCATTTCCTGGACTGCAGCGGTGGGAAAATGTGCTCATTTGAACTATAGTTCATCGTGTAATTGGGAATTCGTGTTTTGTAAATTTGTTATTCCTTTTTTCTACCTCCTGGTGGTCTTTTGTATATTGTTCCTATTCTAATATATTTTCTTCTTAAAAAGAAAAAATTAAACAAAACAGAAAAAGAACTTCGGAGACTAAGAGAAAAATGAGTGAAGATAATGGGTCTCCAACGATGAACTTTTTAACTAGTGAACTTACTATACAAAAACTCTCGTTTACCACCATAGAAAAGGAAATGTTTTTAATAGAGTTACCGATCCACATCCTCTAAGTGTCCACAAACCCATGCATGACAGAATTTCATCCACGAAAAACCATTGTTAATTATCGATGTCTTTAACGAGATTTATCTTGCAAACCAACCTGGGATTCATATTTTAGTCTCACAGCCAAACAGTCTTTAGCAATCAAAATGTCATCCATAATTTGTCGACCTTTAATGAAGAATGTTCGAGCTTTCAAGACCAGCTTAGGAAAAAACACTTTTGACCTTCCAACAATAACTTAGTTATATCAAAAGAGGCTATAAATGACGAATGAAGTCTGTTAAAAAACATGATTTATCACGGTTTTCATCTGTTATTCGAACCGTTATTTATTTGTTGTGAATCTTTATAAATAACAAATAAAAAACGTTATTAAGTATGACAAATAAAATCTGTGATTTAAAATCTCATACAAAATCTATTATTTAGTACGACGGCTATCGTATGTCAAATAAAGTAACGGTTGATATCCATCATAAAGGAGGCGTTTAGTACCACGATTATTGTATGTTAAATACCGTAATGATTAATATCTGTCGTAAATCATAATATATGGCTACTGATTTAGATTTTGTGAATCTATAAATCTGAAGTTCTTGTATTAGTTCAGCTGAATCTGGACGTGAAAAAAAACTGAAAATCAAATAGAATCCTAAAACAATGGATGAAAATAATCTTTTATTAATTATCCAAAATAGCATTCAAAAAAGTAGAATCTCTGGTACAATTTTAAAAATAAATTCTAACTACCATAAATCATAGAAAAGATCAATCTACTAGCACATTGTCACTCTAATTTTGTTGCTCTGCTACTTGAGTTATATTAGCTTTTGGTCGTTTAATCATATCACCTTTTCAAACATCTCGAACTACTCCATCTATGATCCATCAGTCTTGCAGCCATAATTAACATCATTTGGCGGCTTTGCTCTATCAACATATATGCATATGAAACCACTTTTTTCCTATCTTTCTGATGGTTTGTATTCCATGCGGGTTTCATCTCATAGTATCTGCAATTTTTTAGATTTACCGTTTGTTCTCCTTTTTTTTGCTTTCTGGACTAGCTTGATGACAAATATCATGGTTGGAATACATCTCCTACACTGTTGTTTAAACCACTTTTTTCCTGAAGCTCCTCAAAAAGCAAACACAAATCAACGATGATGTTGTTGGCAGCTCAACCGCCCCGTGAAGTAAATATCATTTAGGGTCCAGTTATAGGTTTGTATTCCATGTCCACTCTTGTGCCTGAAGGCCGTGCAAGTTTCAAGCAAGATAAAGATAAAGCAAAGCATCATTCTTCTACTCTTTCCATTTTGGTTTTAGGTGGATGGCAAAGAAAAAGAAACCGAAACAAGAAGTTGTTAGCTAATATTCCCATCATACTGACACAGTGATAACAATAAATTAGCAATGTGTACCCGGTGGAAACAAGTAGAGTCAACACCTGAACTGGTTGAAACCTATGGTTGAGCATAACCAAGTTCCTGCATTCCCATGCCACAAGTCTCAGAATTTATCTAAACATTTAGATGACCAACGAAATCCCTAGTACTGAAATAGAAAATATGTGCATATTACAAAATGTTTGAAAAGTAATATGCCAACATATATCAATCAAATAACTGACGGCTCAGGCACTAACCGGTGAATTTAAATAAGGTTGTCGCAGCTATTGGTGGTGACGAATCTGATTCAACCCAAGATGCATCACCACCAGCATCTGTAGCCACCAGACTTTGATGTGACTCAATACACATCATATATAGCCCATTGAATAATCTTTGGATAGACCATGTAACTCATTAATTTAGTTATGAAGGGCCAACTAATTAGTTCTATCATAAGCGTTATCAAAAATTATCTTAAGCACCATCCTTTCATCCCTTGTCACCTTGCTTGTCTTTAAAAGAGTGGATGATCTCATTACAAATCACAATAGAATCAAATATGAGGAGGGATCACCTTATACTTTTATCCTTACACTATCTCATATGTTGGACGTCATTTTTGTGAATAAAAACTAAACAATAACGGATTTGTATCTAATATTTTGGTTATATGTCCTTTTACAAAGTTTTATTTTCCTACCGAAAATGAGCGTATCCGAGACGTATAATACCACCATCTACTACTTTGAAAACGAACTGTTGAAAATCAATGGATTCGTAGCCATTGAAATTAAGACTGGTAGATTGTGAGGTTTAATAAATTGAAATGTACCCATTTTTGATATGCATGTAGAACTTTGTAAGAGGAACATTCCCCATAATTTTAGCTTCAAACCCGTTATGGTTTGGTTTTTATTCACACAAATATCGTCCAATGTATGAAATAGTACGGGAGAATAAAGTGTAAAACGATCCATCCTCATCAAATATTGACATACCAGATAGAAAACCAGGCAAAAAAATAAAATAAAAATAAATAAAGACAGACAGACAGAAACAAATAAAATAAAATATAAAAGCACATTATTCCAATATGATTAGCCCGTCTATTTCAGAATGAGATTACTAGCCCAAGCTGCAAACGACAACAATACTAAAAACCCAACCAAAAGGAAAATAGAAATATGGAAGTGTTGTAGGGACTTGGGCCCATGACTGTGCGGCCCATAAAGATGTAACCGGGGTTTACCTCATAACCTATAGGGAAAATTCGGATAGGGCCAAAAAAAAAAAATCTTACTGTCAAGCCCAAGATTACTTTTAGTTTCTGTGACACCCATAATTATATGAAATTTTGAAAAATGTCTGTAAAACGGGTTATGCGTCCTAATTTTTCAGGGGTATAATTGGCAACGCAACTTGGATATAACTATATAAAAACCGCGCCTTGGAATTTTACAAATTTTATATCATTGGAAATATTTTAAAGAGAGCTACACAACGAGTACAAACAACAATATCAAATTATTGTTTTTCACGAAAAATCGGAGGTGATCATCATTTTAGGGAAAAATTTCGAAAACTGACTACATATTCGTTATGCAGCTTTCAAAAAAGATGCATAACACAATATGCATACACCACTAAAGATGCATAACACGTTATGCAACCATATTTTTGTTCATGCATCAATTATTTTGGTTATGCAGCAACTAAAAACATTGTATATGCCTGAATCCAACAGAAAAAGCAAACGCATAACGAATTATGCAACCATTTCTCGATTGCATAACAAGTTATGCATCTGTAGCAAGTTACGTAGCCATTATTTTTGTTGATTTAGTGCATACAGATAAAGTTGATGCATAATGCATTATGCATCTATATTTTTGGATGCATAATGCTATGCATCCATATTTTTGGATGCAAAACAAGTTATGCATCCATTTTCACGACTGCATAACATGTTATGTATATAGTACTGTAGGTGCATGACAAGTTATGCAGTCTTTATTTTTGTTGGTTTCAATAATAACAAAAAAGTTGTTGCACAACGTGTTACGCAACCGTTTTCTGGACTGCATAACAAGTTATGCAACAAATTTTATAGATACATAACAGGTTATGCATTCATTTGCACTGCTGCATAACATGTTATGCAGTCGAGTCTGCATGACATTGATCTACTTCTAAGGCATGAGAAAATGACATTGATCTACTTCTTCCTATTGGGGAGAATATCACGAACTGAGAACCTCATGAATCCATGATCACTAGTATCCACTGTAACTGCACCTTTTGTGCCATCAGCTGAATCCCAACCACTTGTGGAAGGAATTTTTCCAGACGAATTCTGGACCTTAGCACCTGGCCGGTTTCGTGAATAAGATACAGACCCCACGATTCTCAACATTCATAAACCCTACAGGCTTCCAAATCGCATCCCTTTAATGACCAAAACTATCGGCAACAATGTATGTTCTCAAGTTGTTTTAACGGGCTCAATTTCTAAGTCACGTCCCAGCTACTGCCAAACGCGACCACAAACACAGCAGCAACAGACGCTATAGCCTGCTATCGGACCATGGCAATAAAACCAGTTGAACCATCTCAGAACATCAGTTTGTCGGACACACTTCTTGTTGAACTGTCGGCCCAGAACACTACAAAAATCACCAACAAGTTCATACCCCAGGTTTCGTGCTACTGTTAACTCTTAAACCCATCTTAACCTTCTCAAAAACAACCACCAGAAACCATCATTTCAGAAGCACAAACCTTCCTCTATTTCAGCTTCTTTGAAAAGCAATACCACGGACAGCATCACATATCAACTCTCATCTGATTTTTAGCTCAAGTTCTTGGTCTAGCAGCAACCCAGAACCCCCACTATACTCTAGCCAATCTCTGCCATGAACCACAACTAATTAGCAACAGCAACTCAGTTTGTAGATGTACAAAAATCAGTCACAACGACGACTTATTTCCAGCTGAAATCCATCTCAGTTCAGCTCCAAACTCGAACTCAAAACCACCACAGCACAACCATTTTTCTTGTTCTTCTCAACTTATAGCATCTCTTGTATCCTTTCTGTCAGAACTCCACAGACCCATACTTCAATTATTAAGCTTTTTCTTCACTGATTTCTGGCAGTAATACAGGATTAAAACTCCATCAGAACGTCTAGCCATCGCTGCCAAATCACCTTCCTTCATTTTCTAAATCAACAGAGTTCAGACTGCCAACGACCTATGGCAACAGCAACGGTTCTCACCATTTCAGTACAGCAGCAACATCAGTCAGGCAATTGCTCGAACATCTTCTGTGTGCGTTGCAATTAGTCGAGAGATAACCTCACTGCTGATTCCAATAGCACCTGTACCTCCCCTGCAAATTCCTACAACAACCCAACTCCCTACATCTCATTTAAGAATACTAGAACACACATAAATCACCATAATTCTTTCATACAAGAAATGGCAGCAACCACAGTACTTAACTGTTTTATTAACAGCAAAACTACCTCCAAACCAAACCAAATTCTCCATATTTGAGTACCCATTCTTCGTGTTCTTCTTGAGCTTCTAAAATCTCACGAAATCCATCTCAAACATTAACAAAATCAGTCACAGCAACGTTAACTTCAGTTGAAGTTTCAAACTGAGAAACAACCGGAATTCGGCCCCTTTGTCTGCCCATCATACCTTGGTTAGAAATGCCTGCAGACTTGGATCAGCAACAGCAGACTCCGGCAGTAAAACTTTGGTTCTTCTTCTCAGCTCACAAATTTGGTTTCAAAAGAGACCTAATTTTTCTCCCTTCACAGCACATACGTGCATATGACCCTTGAGGTGAAGTCCGCCAGCTACTCAGGACCTTTGTTTATTCTTGTGGTTGTAAACAAAGAATCAATAGAGAAGAAAATCACGGTAGAGAAGAAGAAGAAGAAGAGAAGGAATTGAAGAAGAAATTCTGGGGCTTGTGAAGAAACATAATTTCAAAAATTATGGGTTTGGAAGATATTTTCTCGTAGAAAATGAGTGCGCGCCTGAATATTTTTGGGCGTGGGTTTGTTAGTGTAAAAATTTTGAAAAATGATATGGTAGTAGTTTTCACTAACCTATATATAGAGAGGCTTAAACCTATATAACGTGTAATCTATCTCATTCTTCTGTTCTTCCATATTTTATTTCTGCTTCAACATGAAGATATTTTTCTCTCTTTTCTTAACCAAATTCGGAAGACTTGATGTCAGATCTCCTAAGAATGTAAGATTTGCAGCGTTCTTTGTTATTGTTCTAAAAGAGAGAATTTTGCATTCCATTTTATCATATACATTTTTAATAAAATTATGGAGTTGCATAAAATGTTGTATAATCTTACTGGTGCCCTACATACAGCAAAAAGGAAAAATAGTCGCATTGTAAACATCTGCCACAAATTTGCATTTGAGAAAATCCCAGCAAAAAAAAAAAAACAAAACCAAAAGTAAAAGTAAAGAAATACCTTTCAAATAAGGTATATTTAGTATGTTACCATGATATCTTGGTGCGGATGCACAGAGTTGGCGGCTTTCCCGAACAAAAAGATGCCAAATACAAATACAAACTAGGTCAATGAAATAATAGGACAAAATGCAATAACATAGTTGACCAAAAACAGATCCGCATCCTTGGAATAGTTGCACACTTGCACTACTAGCATGTCTCTCCCAGGAGTCCGAATTTCGTGGGGGATAAGATTCTACATTTGGTGTGGATCAAATTAGTTGTGTCTCATCTCATGTGGCACATATCACGGTTAGCCGTTGGATGAGATATTAACAACAACCGTTCGTATAAAATCTGATCATGTGAAGAACACTCCATGTGGTTTTCATAAATTATCACAGTGGACTTTGTATCGATCGTAATTGTTGAGCCGTATATACACTAGTACAAAAATGGGCTTAGATGACAGTTCAAAACTGTCACCAAAATACTTATATGACAGTTTTCAAAAAAATCTGGACTGTCACCAAAGGCTCTGTTACGAAAGGTCTATAAGGAACTGTTATGGAATGGTGGCTTTAAGGTAACAGTTTTTTTATAAAGCTGTCATTGTTAACGACTTCCAGTAACATTTTCTAAATAAAACTGTCATCAGAGACTTGGTTTCTTTTACTACGACAACAGTTTCTTAATAAACTAGTCACAATTGACAGGTTACAGTAACATTTTCTAATTAAAACTGTCATCGCACACCCAACCTTTTCATTGCAGAGATCTTACGGTAACATTTTCTAAGAAAAACTGTCATGGTAAACACCTTTTAGGATGAGTTTTGTTAACAACCTGTCACAATAAGCGGTACTAAGGTAATAGTATTCCCGTAAACCTATGATAGTAGATAACTTCCAATAAAGCTTTTCCAGATAAAACTATCTTAAACCCCTATAAGTATGATAGTGTCTTCTGGAAACATCTTTCCATACTATTGTTTCCTTCCACATCAACTCAATCATGTATAATACAAATACATGAAGAAAAAAATTAGAGGAATATATTGATTAAATAAATATGTTTCTACAGACTCGCTTGTACAAATGGGTTTTACAAAATGCTACAAATATACAAGTAATTAGCATCAACTATCAAACATTGTCAGCTATCCTGTAAGAAAAAATCTTCACACAGAGACACCCACAGGGCAATATCAATCCCAATGCAACGCTTCTTGAACAAGACAACAAACTGGAATTAACAAACTCTTGCATAGAGGTTCAAATTGAGAACTCAAAGCTCATAGTTAAAAGATGATCATACCCTTGTGATTTTTTGTTGCGGAAATGGGTGTTCTGAACCACTTCAATATTTCTAGGATGGAGATTTTTGTTGTTAAGTGGTTCAACAATGCCAGATTTTTCCTTCTCATTGTTAGCTTAAGAAAAGGATGCCCTTTTCAATTTATCCTCATATGACGATTGACGTTAGAGACAGGAATGGTCTGCTATTTTTGTCTATGAGATTCGTAACTCAAATTTTGATAGGACAAACCTTCCATATTCCATTGATCATTGAATACGGACAACATAAATACCACTAGTTTCTTTACCAACACACTCTAGTACCAATTTACTGCTAACCGAATCACACCAACACTTTAAAAATTGAACAAGAAAACCTTGCAAACTATCTCAAGGCATCAAATACAAAGGTCACATACCCAATAGATGACAAGCTTGAAATTCCACAGCATCAAACAAAACGACTCGACAGATTCTTAATTGTGATACCTTAGATACTCATTAATGTTCTACCACGCCAGACCCTATGCGGTTGCACCTTTGGCATATCCTTAGACTGAGCCTTGCTCCACGCATGAGAATTAATTATCTAAGATAAAAGAGTCAAGGCTTGGATCTCTTCCCCTGAAATTAAGCGACTCTCTGGCAACCCGCATAAACACAATAAATCAAGATCAAGAGAGAGCGTTGTATAAATGAAACCTATCAACTTATCTTTCAAAGTCCAGATGTTTTACAAGAGAGAGGGAGAGATGTTGCTGACCCACTGTAGCATGTGCAACAAAGTCTTGCATGTAAATTATCCGAAAATTAAAGTTTCTAATATCGAAGATGGTCAAATCACTCTATATTATATCATTCAAGACCAAACAGAACACAGGCACATAATACTGACTTAAACCAATCAAACTCTTTTCTAGGCGATGTGAAGAATCTTATGCTACCCATATAACTGAAGTTTTCTGGAAAAAAAGGTGAGTGAATTACCGCCACGCTAGTGGCTAGTCCATCCTGGCGAAGCTCATTGATGTACTGCAGTTCTTTTGACACTTTTCTCTATCATCAGAAAATTATTTCTTTTCACCTTCTATCTAAAATGATTCATGACCTTTCCCGACAACTACCTACAGCCGAAATATTGGCAGTGATGTTAGTGAAAAGGCTTACGACTGTGCAAGTTGAAACTAAGACAAAAAACTGGGAGTTGAACACTTTCATACTCCATTAGTAATATGTACCGCTCAACAACAAAAAATATTCGAAACATAAGGTCCGATATAATGCTTTCCAATTCTTTCCAACTATTTATTAAGCTGTCTAACTTACGGCTATTACCAACATATTCCTGATCCGCTGTTTGATTCGTGAAATGGAGAAAAAAGAATTAAGGGAATTGAAATACTTACAACCATATCCCCTTCCTCTCTCATGGACACCGAGGCCCGTACAGCTGCACGCCTAATGTCATGTAAGAGGAGCCTATGTCTATTTGGAAGAGGTGGGTGATAATCATTCTCACCAAATTCAAAAACTTCTTGCATTGACCACACTACACCAGACAGCATTCTAACAAGATATCCACGGGTGCAGGTACAACATTTAAAAGTTAGTCTAACCCCATCCAAGTTTTGTCTAACATCATTTAAGCCTTATCATATGTTCAAAATTGAGTAAAAGAAATGGAACGGATAGTCTGTTACTGAAATGCCCCGACTAGAACAAAATACACATGTTATCTCGTCAATATTTATAAGGGATGCAGACATGAATCTACAGATAAATGTCAGTTCAGAACTTTAAATTTTTTGCAGTCTAATCTGTGTATTCAACGATGCTCAGGTACTCACATGGATCTTCCTTCCTAGGGTTATCAGAAGTTCAAAGTGTAACATCACTTTTTTCTGTAGCTAACTTCGTCATTATCGGTCTCTTCCCTCTGTCCCTCTCACCACCACATCCAAGAACTTCATTCAAAGAATGATTAATCAGTCAGATTAGTTCAAGAGAATATATTATTAATTTAAACTAATCAGTGAAAAGGGATATATATACCTGTGATAATTCTTCGTGGCGCAAACTCCCTTACAACAAGGCATCAGCTGTATGGGCATGGTCTATAATTACTTTGAATGCTTGTTCTCCATCTATCAACTCACACCTACATGGCACGCCATCAACTTCTGCAATCATCCCTCTAACAATGTCTTCCAAAGGTGCTCCCACAACTATGCCAACCAACACAGCCGCAAGAATGTTGTAAATATTGTGCCTCCCGAGTAAACCTGAAGATATCTCTAATATCCCTTGAGGAGTATTAACCAAAATCTGAGTCTCAAAAAGAGAGAGCTCAAATTTCAATACATGAACATCTGCACTCTTATTCTCCATATCAAATGTGACAACAGGTTCTTCCTGGTTCCCTTTCCCAATGAAGAAAGAGCTTTCAGAGAATCGGTGCTTGCTATGGAAAACTAGGTCTTCATAAAAAAGAGAGACGGATCTAGATAACAAACCTAAACAGATAAGATAAACCAAAATTGTAAAGAGATTTCACTAAAAAAAAAATTCCAGAACTTACAAAAATCACATTTTCTGACTCTTCGGGACCACCATCAAAAACCCAATCAGCCAACTCAGGACCCTCAACGTTTCCAATTGTAGATCTCATCTCACTCACCAAGATTATAGAACAAAAGTTGATCAATAAATCAAATCACAATAGAATCAAAGGATGAGGCAAAATTGAAACATTGGTTGAGAATTTGATAGAAATTAACACCTTGTTCGTAGCCATAATAGCTCTTGTCTTGAGTAAGTTAAAAACTGCAGTAGGTAAAAATAAGGTAGCAATTCACCAAAAATACAAGAATTGAAAAGGAAAAACAGATATTCAAAATTGTGAAAAGGATCTACTTCGCGTCGAAGGTGAAAAAGAAGAACAAGAAAAACCAAAATTGAATCACGGGATAACATAAATCAAGTGTTTAAATATCAGAGGAAATGGTTACCTACTAAAATCTCAAATTTTGATGACTGAAACCCGTTGCTTTGATCTTTGATTTTTGATTTCCTTGTAATTTTCATGTTCTATCAAAACCCTCAGCGCCAATTCATGGAGGACGTGATAGCGAAGGTGGTTATGTCGGTGGTTGGATCGAGTTAGCAAAGATAGTGGGGAAGAATGGGAGAATGAGGGAATTAAGGGAAGAGAAGAGAAGGAGAGAATTAGGATAGGTTAAAAAAATGGGGATCGTGCGATCAGTTTACAACTTTACATACTACTCTGTGCGGTTATTGGTATTTTATGCTTATTATATATACTCTTTTAAGTAAATACGGCGGTACTTAGAAGAACTGTTATTAATAGCTTTTCAATTAGGCAAGAGTTCTCTACAAAAACTGTTATGATATCTTGACAATAGTAACAGTTTTAAACTGTTATCATACATCATATTGTAATAACGTTTTTTTATAAAAACTGTCACTGTATAATTATTAGGTAACAGTTGTAAAACTGTCATGACTGTTTCCTGCCATTAGTGTGAGTTTTAACAACAAACTGTTACCTATTCCTTCCCATCAATCCTTTGGTGACAGTTCGTTAGTGAACTGTCATTGTTTTAACTTTTTAACTGTCACCAAAGCCCATATTTGTACTAGTGATATACTTATAATACTACCTCGAGATACAGAATGTATAATTAAACAAATTTCCTATTTTTCCTATATATACACTGTGCTTAATTTTGATAAGGCCATCAAATATTTTTCATTCTTTTCATTCGATTCAATTCAAAAGCCATGGCTAAAATTTCTAGATCGTCTTTCTTTGGTTTCTTCTTTGTTTTGGCAATTCTGTTTGCTTCTGGTAAGTAGATTTCCTTCGCAAAAATGATACACTAGCGAAGACACTTGTTTCCATTTATAGCTACTAAATTTATGCCAAAACTTGTTTATATCTGACTCTTTTAAAATCCTAAGCTCATAAGACTTCACATTGAACGGTAACCCTCACCCACTCACAGAATTGCTCTGTTTCACTTTTCCTCAAAAGAGAGAAAAAAGAGGAATTCCCACACAAATTTCACCCACAAAACATAAAACCAAAAAAAACAGATAACAAACCCAAAGAACCGATGCTTCTTTTTCGCTTACAAAACATTAAAAAAAAACACAGAACAAACCCTAAGATATTCTCTTCATGCTTTCAAGAAACGAAGAACAAACCCTAAGAAGGAGAGTTGAGATCAATAGGAGTCTCACGCAAAAAAATCTCTTTTGCTCTACAAGAGATTTTATCAAATATTCCGTGAGAGTTTAATCTTTGTCAGAATAATCAGGCAACAGATTCCGTGAGAGTTTAATCTCTTTTGCCTAATTATTGTGTTGCAGATGTTATACAAGAGATTCTATGTGGAGTTGAGATCTTTCAGACTTCAGGAGATGATATGCTTCACCTGCAAAAACCCTACCAATTCTTCTTCCCGTTTATTCTTATTTTTCTGCAGCTTCTTCTTTCATTATTCTCTTCATTGTTTCTTTTTAGAAATTGTTTCATTGATTTACAAGTTTCCTGTTTCGATAGCAGCCGATAGTGTAAACCCTAATTTTAAACACTGGGTAAAAACGATAGTGCTTTTAGGGTTTAAGGAAAAAAAAGGGTTTAAGTTTTTTGTTAAGATTTCATTTTATTTAAACTGTACTTTATTGGCCTTGTTCTAATCATTACAAAAAAACGTAGTTTGCATCCTCATCTCTTCAGGGTTTATGAGAGAAAGAAAAAAAACGTAGTTAGCATTCTCATCTCTTCAGGGTTTATGAGCGTTTGCTTCTTCTTTGTCATAAACTGATGATCAAGTAGAATGGAATCATCATCTCTCTTATATCATGTTCAAAGACGATGATCAAGTAGAATGGAATCATTACGTCTCTTATATCATGTTCAAAGACGATGCAGAGGAAGACCATGTAGAAAACATGAGGAAACCCTGGATTTTTTTAGAAATTTGATTGGTGTGTTAATTCGGTGTAGGCCCTTGACGCATGTCATTCTCAGGAATCCAGTGGCTTAAAAATCTATAGGATGATCTGCGTTTGTTGTTTGCTTAGCAGGTGTGATCAAAAATATATAGTATATATTTTTTTTCGATTATTCAGGTTTGTAATCGAATTGATCCAGTGAAACAATTATTAGTATTTATGGGTTCACTCAATTTTTTTAACCCTTAAAAGATATTCTTTTCCCTGTTTTTTCTGTTATTTTTAGATCATGTGGTTTTATGGTATCCCATGTTGTAAATATCTTTTTATTGAGCATACGTGGTTTACCTGAAGCACATTTTGCCCATAAAGCCCCATGGTGGCTAAATGTGAAACCTCAGCATATCTCTCTCTATGTCTGTGATTTCACATATCTTATCATCCTTTTACAGTTCGCCTGTTTGGGATATCTGGATTTATGTGTTTGTTCCCTCAAGGTTATTTATTTGGTGTTTTTTTGCTCAACATATTCCATCACCACCATGCTACCGAAAAGTTAGTCAGTTTTCTTTTTTTCTTGCAAAATTAGTTCTTTTAATGGATATTCTTTTAGTTCTTTTGATGGATATTATTTTCGTATGGTATATCACAATTATTATCGTTTCTGTATGTCTAGCAAGTGATGTTGGTTAGTGCGTTGTTTAACTTTGTAATTGTGTATTATACCTCAATTTATTAGCATTCGTGACCGAATATGGTACCAGTAGGTTGTTCAAATTATTTGCAGAAAAGGAAGGGTCACGAGTTTTTCAAGAAGACCCATCTGTGGAAGGTATGTAACCCAATTGTGACTGCATCTTTTTTTTTAAGCCTTGTTTAGCATCTAATGTGTAGTCAATATTCATGTAGGTTCTTCAAATGTGCTTCCAATGCACACCGACTTCACCAAGCATCTCACTGTAACCACCTACGAGGCTTGCAACCATACAAAGCGAAAGGCGTTAATTTCTGATTGACCACAAATTAATGTTTTGTCCATTTACACTTATTTTGTGATGGTCTTACACCGATCGAGCTTTTGTTCACATGACACGGTAAACATCTGAATGCATAGGGGGTAAAAAAATTTTCATTTAATTTTTGGTCGATATGTTTGAAAATTTTGATTTTTTGTTGCGTTTCTGTGGATGATACAGAGAACAAAGGCTTAAATTTGAGTCAGTGTTGATCTTTCTCTTGGATTTTTCAAGGTCTCTCACAGGGAAAAAAAGAAGAAGGTAGAGGACGACCAAAAAAACAAATTCACTGAACGGGCAATGTTTTCGATTTTCGTAGCAAATATTAAGTATGCACTCATGCCCTAATTGATTGTCTGAACTCCGCGATAATTTGATATTTTGTACCAGCTGTATTACTTAAATTATACAGATTTTAGAAGAATGGTTAGTTATCCACTTACAAAATTTAGGGAACAATGCTTAAGGATATCTCAAGATGTTTAGTTCTTGGAAAATCTGTGGGCGGTTTGTTAGAAGAGTATGTAACGGTAATGCAGACATGTTAGCTCAGTTGTGTAGGATTATACTCATATCGATCGGAAATGATCAGTGTGGGATATGTAGGTTTTGGATAGTATATTTGTATGAGCCTTCCAAATAATTTTTATTATATCTTTGGTTTAGGTGTTATCTGATTCTCCAGAATGTTGTTTGACCGGAACCTCAAGGAGGACAAAAACGAAATTGAATTTGAAGCCGATCTTTAAGTATCCCTCTATGTCATAAAGAAACTAAAGATCTTTCGTTAAAATTTTGATATTTTGTCAATGGGTTTGTGGTCAATTTCAGGGTAGTTCTAATTTTTTTGAAATTCCTAGATATATAACGGAAGACGAAATGGAGGGGAAGGTGGAAATGAGAAGCAAACAAAACATAGAGAAAGTTTTGTTATTCGGAGAAAACAAAATTTCAAGCCACCATGATCTTCCTCATCCTTATCCTTCCTTTGTTCATGACATTAGTACGGCGTTTGAACTTACTATCTTTCTTCTTTGATATCAGTTTATTATATATTTTTGTTTCTTCTAATAAAAAATTTCCAACTTATATGGTAAATAAATGTCAGAAACTTGAGCAAAAAAAATCCAGATATATACAATAAAATTTAGAATATTAATCAGAAGGCTTTTTAAAATGTTGGCATGAATATCTAGATTAAAATCTCATAATTATACTAAAATGAGAGGAAAAATACTAATGTGTGCTTATACTAAGCTCTCTTCGGTCATGCTAACACAACATTCAATTAGATAATACTTGCACAATTTGCTGGACATTGAAGTGCAATGCCAATCGTCATATTGTTTTCACCAGCTAACTTGGAGCTCATTAACCCGTTATACCATGTATTTTTCTATTTCTAACATGAAAAATTGCCTCTTTTAAGCTTGATATTAGTCAACTATCTTTGGAGATATAGTGTGATGATAATGACACCTCCAGTAGCGGAGCAAATCTTGAATCCCTGATGTCGTCTTTGTCGTGACAGCTCAGCCTCCACTAATTTTACATGGATCCATCTTAGAAACCTATGTCTCTGATTTAGTTTTTCATGATGTCGCTTATGATTAAGCCAATTTAAGGTCTTTCTGATTATTATTAAATATCTGACTATATATTGTGTTATGTAGATCCGTTGATGAACATCTATGACAGCAACAAACATTTCAACATCTTGGAAGTTGCTTGGAGGTGACGACGAGGGTTTCCAGAGACATCAGATTCAGATTCAGTTCTTTATGCTTAGATATTTGAATACTTTTTGCTCCGACGGGTAGGCCTTTTTTGTTTGATGCTTTTATATTTGCTTAACTTTAAGTCATTTTTATACAGAAATTGTCAATGTTACATATTCTAAGGAATCGAACAAGGTGATGCCTGGAAAGCAGGAAAGGGTTTTTAAGATCCAGGTAATGAATTAATGATTAAAGTCATTTTTGGAAATCTGGATGTGTATACCTATACGTTACTACAGTATGAGACATCATTAAAGGCACCAAAAAAAATCGGTGTTAGTTGTTCTTCCTAAATGTAGTGATGTGGCATAGCCAAGAATTACATAATAGTTCTGTTTAGGACAGCTGATTAATCGCTAGATGAAATGTGTCATTAATACTTTACCCTCTTATAGCATGGGAAATGAACGCCTCTTCTCATGCTTCCTATACATAAGTTGATTAGAGAGACATATTTGCTGCTTTATCCAATGATGGAATACACCTGTATGGGAAGATTGTAGACAAAAGGTGATAATGTACTTTATTTCTTCATTTTTTATGCATCGCTTCTAAAGTGACTCCTTTTTTTGGTGTATTTAAAAAATTTATGAGCTTTAGAGAAAATTGGAGGTTATGTTGGTCTATGTAGGTTCCAATTATTTTGCACGTCGATTATCCATTTTTTTTTTGAGCTAAAAGAGAACTTGAGATATTGAATGACAAATGATTTTTACCAACTCTAATTATCATACAATGGTTTATTTGAATTTTAATACATGCTAGGGAAACTCTTACTCTTAAACAACTTGGATTTAAATACCAATCACAAAAGCAATAAAGTTAAGACATCAGAGAAAAAGAATGTGGAATTCAGGTCACAAAAATTGAAGTAGAACACTTCTGAATTTTTATTTATCCATGCGATATGGATGTGCAGCTAGATTCAGATGGTGACTGGATTAAGGTTACACCGAGCCAGCTCTTTCATAGTTATGGGTCTTATGACTGAGATGCTCTATTTGATTTTCTATCTTTGACACATGATATATATTTGATGAACTCGGAGCGCTGTATGATGTAGTAACAGTTTCTCACCCAAGATACCATAGAAAATGCTGGAGCAATCCCAAACTTCCTATAGTTCTCTATAAATAAAGTGTACATTTCGCATGGTATTAACAAAAATTTCAAATAACTATTAAGTGTGAAGATATATCTTTGTTGTAGGTTGAAAAGAAAAATTACTTCACGAGTGATCGGACTACCAGTTATATAATCTTGGACATAGATGCTTAGTTTCATCAGTTTGTGATATAATCCCTTTAAACCACCGAAGGGCGTGGCGTGGCGAAGCCGGGACACCCAATCAAAAATGTATCACGACGGGGCGAGGCGAAGCCGCATGACACCAAATCAAAAATCCTAAGCGACGGGAAAAAGCGAAGCCGACCCATACTAAATCAAATCGGGACAAGACGAAGCCGAGCTTTACCAAATAAAAAATATGGTTAACTAAAAAGATGCCCGGCGTAGCACGGGCACAAAATCTAGTTTCATTTTATTTCCAAAACTTGTCAATATTTCATCCTTTTATTTAATCGAAGCACGTATATTTCATTTTGTCGACATACGTAATACTAACTCAGTTTATGATGTGTGCGTGTAGAGATGGCAACAACTGAAGCTCAAGTAGCAGTATGTGATGGTGGACAGCTAGTGGTACTAGGAGGTCCTTGCACTACTTGCCCAGCTATGTGTTATCGTAGACCTCTGTGTCAAAGTGTTACAAACATCCGTCTGCGCTTGTTGCGTCAAGCCGTAGCTTAAATCAAACCCTGATGTACACATTTGGCGCAAATATCTACGCCGTAGCTAGACAACTTAACTTATCTACTATTTCAATAAGTTTGGCTACTCGATTTGTCATGGGTCTTGTTTAGCCAATGTTGTTTTTCAGTTTATGAATGGGATAGTAAGACGCACTGTGATGTTTTATGTTTGTAACGTGTTTGATGAATGAAAAAAATATTTATGTTTGTAACGTGTTTTATGAATGAAGAAATATCTACGCTTAAGAATGAAAGCTTGAAAAATATACTAATATCTTGGCTTTTTATTTGGGAACAATATCCATAAGTGAGAGACTGAGAGGGTTCGGCGTTGAAGCTTTAATTTGCACAAAAAATTGGTTATAAAAACCAAAATCAATAATTCCTGGGTGAAATGGACAGTTAGATTTTGATACTGTTTAAATGGACAAAAATGTAAAAATAGGCAGGATGTAACCAGTTTCATAGTGCCCATTTTCAAATATTTTTTCTTATTTTTAATTTACATAAGATGTATCCAGTTTCATCCTTGCTATTTTTTAAATTTAAGCTAGGATTTTATTTTTTTTGGCCATTTCACCCAAACTATTTTTTACTCGTCCATTTGAACCGTGATTTAAAAATATTTGGACAAATGATCCATTTTCCGTAATTTGTAGGGGCGGGGGAAAGATTACTGTGAACACAAAAATGGCAGACTACAAAACAGGAAGGGTCTAAGGACGCCTAAATAACAGTCCCAAAAGCACAAAACCCGTCCCAAATACTCCTGAGGGATTAAAATCCGTATAAAATCCCGGACGGAAAGAGAAGTGGCTTTTTTTAGTCCGTAGAACTTTATGTGGATTTTTATGCTTCCTGACGGATGTAAAACCAAGTTGTTTACAAAAGAGGCACTCATAAGCAACAAAAAAACAAAAACAAAAATAAGTTAAGACCGGGAGGTTTTGAGACTCTTTACATCGTCAGACATTAGATGGCGTGTATATGCTTATCAACAAAAAAAAGGGTGCATATATATCTGCTTTGCTGCCATTAGTGGTGATTTATTTTAGTGGCCTTTCGCTTTTGGTTATAATCATTTGATGCTTCCACATCAACCCGTTCTTGTCAGCTCCATTCCATACCATCCAAGAAATACTGCAACAAATCGATCGAAGTTGTTAGAAAACACCAAACATGGGTCACTCGTAGATCAATCTTACGAAATAACTAATAAAAGAAGTGAGTTAAATATGAACTTCGTTTTCAACCTCTTTCTGGTGGTCAGTATCGTAGCAATTTATAAAATATAGGTCAGAGTTCCAAACCAAACATTATGAACGTCCTACAAAGATTAATCAACTGAAAATATGTATTAGTGTTGTTACTCCCAGAAGATCTTGTGTAGTAATCTTATTTCTCTGGTGGTAACCCAGCTATTCCTTAGCTAAACTAATATAACTTAAATTTGTGAAAGAATATAGAGAAAATAAGTTGAGTGTCTAAGAATTCTTAAAGCATGGTTTAAATAGACTAGTAAACATTATCCATGGGAGAATGGACGCAAGAAATCCTAGACAATTTTTTCCATCAATTTTATGTTTTTATTCTATTTATCTTTTTTATTTATTATTTCCTTTTTTTGAATTTAAATCATTTATTTAGACATCATCATCCTCAATTACAAGGCAGTTGGTTGGTAACCGAGCAAAAAGCTGGGCGCCAATCCCTTTCGAAATAACAATCCTAATTCTATGAAAATAAAATTACTAACTTTCGCATTAAAGTCGTGGCTAGCTATACAGGACCGGAGTCTCTAATTTAAACATAAAACTATCCATAATTTTTAAAATACATATCCGATTTTAATAAAGTTTATATTTTTAGAGAGAATTTCAAAAGATCTATAAAAAAACAAGATCCATTATTAATAGTAAATATCAAAAGTTTTTTTTTTGTCAAAAGAATAGTTAGGATGAAACTGGTTGCATCGTGACTTAAACTAAGATAGAAAAATTTAGTAGAAAAAATAGTTAGGATGAAACTGGACGCATCCTGACTTCAAACTAAGAAAAAGAAAATATTCAAAAAAATATCTAAGATGAAACTGGTTACATCATGTGTTAAAATAAGTTAAGAAGATTAAACTACCACATGTTCTATAAAAATAAAAAAGCTAGCACAACCATCTTCGTATCAAATGGTTGCAAGTATCAAGGTGAAGGTGGAGTTATTCGTGTCTCAAGAGGAAGTCTTACAATCATGAAAGGTACAAGAGTTAATGGTCTTTATACAATGCAAGGTAGTACTATAACAGGTGATGCAGATGTGTGTACTTCAATTTCAGAAGATGATACTACCAAGTTGTGAGATATGCGGTTCGGGCATATGAGTGAGATGGGGTTAGCTGTTTTGAGAAAGCATGAATTGCTTTGTGGTCATAAAACTCGTAAGCTTGTTTTTGGTGAGCACTGTGTCTTTGAGAAGTAGTGTTGAGTCAAGTTCAGTACATTATTCATAACAGCAAGGGTATTTTGGATTATATACATTCTGATCTTTGGGGTGCTTCTCAGATAGAGTCACATGGTGGTGGTAGATATATGTTGATATTCATCAATGATTTCTCAAGAAAGGTATGAGTATTCATACTTAAGCACAAAGATGAAATTTTTTTCAAGTTCAAGCAATGGAAGACTATGGTTGTGAATCAAACTGGTAGTAAAATCAAGTGCTTGAGGAAAGACAATAGTTTGGAATTTTTTGGCGGTGATTTCAGCGAGTTCTACAAGGCGCAAGGGATTGTAAGACACCGCACAGTCAGAAAAACACCACAACAAAATGGTGTTGTAGAAAGGATGAACATTGCATGCTCTCCAATGTTGGGTTACCAAGGAAATTTTCGGCAGAAACAATAAACACGTCAGCTTATTTAGTGAGCAGATCTACATCGACTGCTATTGAGTGTAAGACTCCAAATGAAGTTTGGACATGTTCACATCCTAAGTATGAAGACTTTAAGGTTTTTGGATGCCCAGCCTATGCTCATGTGAATGAGGGGAAGCTAGAGCCTAGAGCAAAGAAGTGTATATTTCTTGGGTATTCAAAAGGTTGTGAAAGGATATAGGTTATGGTGTCCTGGAGAAAGATCAAACAAGTTTCTTATCAGTGTAGATTTGACATTTGATGAGCAATTAATATTGAAGCCAAAGAATGAAGAACTAAATAGAAGAGTTTAGGAGAGTGTTGGTGATAAGGTAGAGTTAAGTGACCAGCTGGAACTTGAGATACATGTTCAAGGAAACACTGAGACTTTTATTTCTGAAGAGGATGATCAGAAAATTATGCAAGAGACGACCATGGAAGATGAAGCACAAAATCATCAGCACAATCTTGCTAGAGACAGAGTGAGGAGGGTAGTCAGACCACCTTAGATATATGACCATGATTATTTGGTTGCCTATGCACTTACAGTGGGTGAGAGCATAGATAGGGATGAGCGAAAACCCTGTGAAGAAGCCATCAGCAGAACGGGGAAGTTGAATCTTTTGACAAAAATGACACTTGGAGATAGTTAGGAGTCTCTGAGCTGGTATAACACTGGTATTAACCACATCTTGAGTAATGTGGCAGTTGACTGAAACCTTATCTGGTGCTGATTTTATTGAGCCAAGAATAACAAATGACAACTAGCGCAACTATTTGATTGGGATGTTCTCATTGTCTAGCTATCTTTTACTAAGAGATAATTGCAGTATGTTTTTTCGATGCTGCGAAGTCGTCTCTAATTGTAGATGGGAAAAAACGATTTGTTGGTTTTTAAGGAATTGAGGAGACGACCGTACGGAGGAGACTCCTCTAACCGAGCGAAATGTTAAACCTCACACAGATGCACCGCTGCAAAGGGGGTGCTTTAGATTCGAGAGATCAATCTGTAGTACTCCGGCCTAAATCAAGACAATGACCGTTCCGGAGTAAATTCGGTCACAAGAGACGAGGGGTTGATCTGTAGGAGGGAAGCTGAGAAATGCGTAGAATCAATTATAATCAAAGATTTTGGGTGTGTGAATTCTGAATACGATAAGCTCTGAGTGATTGAAATTGCTCAATTGAGAGTAGTTGCTCAATCGATGAGTTGATGATCTCGTGTTGTCAGTTTGACGTGATATTGATGATACTGATGATGCTTCAATCATGATTCAGAGACTTATTTATATTGCTGGAATTGTAGACACCATGATTCCATGAAGTGTGACAGTTGATTGAATCAAGGAGTGGGGAAGTGGAGATTGTGTTTGAAACCAGTTGCTCAACGTGTGGAGACTTGGTCGATTTTACACCCACTACCTCGTGAATTTCTTCAAATGATTGCACGACTTGCTCACATTCCATCGTGTGTTTGAACACACGTATCGTAGACCGGCAGACCAAAACCCTAAGTGATATTCCCCCAAGTGACACGATTGACGTCTCGTGGTTCGTTAGTCAATTGATGACTTCGTGGTTTGATGGGACGATGAGTCCATGTAGTCGTTGAGTTGAACATGATGTTCTGAAACTCATGAATTGAACATGTCATGAGACAGAGGTATAGTTCTTACGATGAAGTGAGCAAGTATTGCTCATTCGATGGATCGTTGAATATTGATTGTTGAACCAATATTCTTTGGTTTGAACAAATATTTATCATATGAGCAAGTGTTGCTCATGTGATGAATTGTTGAATATTTGGTCGTCTGAGCATGTGTTGTTCGTCTGATGGATTATTGGCAGCGTACCAAAAATATTAAATGTTGGTTTAATCATTTATTCGAAAATGCTCGTCTGAGCCTTAGGTGAGAAAACCTAATTAATTATGACGAGGCGAGGGACCGACCATGGAGTCATGAAACCGGCCCTGGGTTGTCCCGTGACCGCCTGACGATCACTTCATGAAAATCCAAAGTGTTTGAGAGTATTTTGGACCTAATACGAGCAATTGTGCAAATTAGGTCAAAACTGTGAAAATTGATGGGACCGGCTTCCGTGAGTCGAAGAGCCAATCTTGGTCGGTCAAGATAGCGTGCTCGTATCCCCAAGGCGTCTGCGTCTCAGTCCTGAGAATTTTGATATTTTCTGGCGTGCAATTGAGCATCCATTCGAGAAAATATGCCAAAATTAGGGTTTCGACGAAACTGAGGAAAACACCATGAGATGATGAAAAATAATTATAAAATAAGGAATTAGGAGGCGTGGGACCGCCATGGGCAAGGAATGATCGGCCGGTCGTGACCACGGTCCCGTGGTGCCTTTTCCTTAATTTTATAATATTTTGATGATTTTATGAAAAATTCATGAATTTTGAGAAATTTGATGAATTTTGGGAGTTTCCATGAATTGAAGGAGTTTTCATGAGTTCAAGGAAGAAAAAATATTAAAATAATAAAAAAGGGTGTGTGGGACCGTGGAAGGCATGGCCGGCCGGCTAGGTCCCGGTCCCACGAGTTTTCCTAATTTTTTAATATTTTTAGGTATTTTGATGATTTGAGGGAATTTTTCCTAATTTGAGATAAATACCATGAAATCAAGGAATTTGATGGATTCAAGGAAAACTAATAATAAAATAATAAAACAAAGGGGCATGTGGGACCGACTAGTGCATGGCCGGCCGGCCAAGGCCCGGTCCCACAAATTTTCATAATTTATTTTATTTTATTATTATTTGATGATTTGTGCAAAAATACCATGAAATCAAGGAGTTTTTTCATGAAATTAGAGAAATAATAATAATAAAATAATAAGGAACCGTGGGTGTGGGGCCGGTTGGGACCAAAGCATGGCCGGTTGGCCAATGGTCACGCCCCACATTCCTTTCCTTAATTTTATATTATTTTTTATGGATTTATGGAAGTACCATGAAACCGAGGAGTTTCCTCAAGACGAAGGAGATTTGATAAAATCAGAGAATTTTCATCAAATCATGGAAAATAATAAAAATGCATTAAAAATATAAAACTGGCGTGGGGTTGACCATGACACGGTCGGTCGGTCGTGTGTCCGTGCTCCCAGCACCCTGGTCAATATTTTTAATTATTTATTATTTTCTTCTCTATTTTGCATAGGTTCATCGTTTCGTTGTATTTTTCAAATACTCGTTCGTGCGGTGACTGTTAGTGTATCATCGTTGAATACACCTTCACCATTTGAATCGGGGATTACTTAGAGGTAGCTCAGACGCCCGGTTGTTGATTATTTATTACTAATTGTGGAATTCAGTGGAGAATAATTCACAAAACTGAGTAATGAGATGTTTATTATTAATTCATAGGATCAGCTGAGGATTCGACTACGAATTCAGAATAATAATGGGAGCATTACCATTCCATGGGATCGTAGATTCGACCATAGAATCAGAGTAATTAAGGTTTATCTATTACCATTTATGAGACCAGTTGTGGATTCGATCATGAAATCGGAATAATGAGATGATATAGTTATTGCTATTCTATGAGATCAAGCTGTGGATTCGATCATAGAATCAGAACAATTGTTATTGTCATTCCATGGGATCAGTCGTGGATTCGACCATGGAATAGGAGCGATTTTAATTAGGAATAATTAACTTTGTGGCTCTATACTAGCAGAGCAAGCTGTCTAGGAGCATTAATTATCCTGATACGAGCTTGCCGGTAAGTCATATCCTTTATATAGTCAGGTTAAACTTATTGTTTGTTCCTGAAGACGTTATCTCTCTATACTAGCAGAGCAAGCTGTCTAGGAGCCGTTCATCTCGTGATGCTATATAGAAATAGTCACTGAAAGTATTCAGTATTCATGAGATATGCCGTTATCCAGTCGTGAGACTACATATCTACATGTACTCTGAGAGAAAGTACTCTCCGTTGAGAATTCGATGAGAGACCCGTGTCTCGATACTCACGTCTGATTACTGAATCAGAGCTTCATATAATTATGAGTTTACGAATTTAGAATTTGTCGAAAATCCACCATCTACATTAAGTCCCCTGCTTACTGAGGAAAGCTGTGTTCATCAGTCAGCATTAAATGGTGATTTTCCGGCCATAAATAATAATACCAGTAATTGAACTTAGTCGTAAGTTGAGACGTTACCGGATTTAAAGAGCATGAGCAAACCACGACTTGATGAAGGCTTCAATGTCATGATTGGAGCGTCTTTTGATGAACACAAATTGGTGTTGAACCGCTGATTTGGACGACGAGTCCGTGGTCGGTTAGGATTCGCGGGTCGGGCCCAATAAGGAAATCCTTAGAAAATTAGGTTTTGGAAATAAAATTGATATAAAAGGAATTAATCCTTTTCTTTTTTTTTTTATTTTCCCACAACCAGTGCTTCATCACCTCTCCACCACCTTTACGCTAGCAGCAGGAGGAAAAAAAATTCACCGGCGCTCCACCGTCCGCCGCCGTCCGATCACCGACCTGCCAGATTCCGACCAGCGCCGACCAGGTAAGCGCCGAATTTTTTTTTTTTAGATGTTATTAACTTCATGAGTTGTTCATGTTTTTATCATGATGAAGTTATATACATGTGTGTATATTAGTGTGAGTTTTATGAAAAACCCTCGTTTTTGAAAACGTATGTTCGTTCGATCGTTAGTTTTGTAAACTAACTATAATCCCTGATTTAGGAGATTTTTTTTTTTTAGTATATGAACCTAGATTCAGTGATAAAACTTAGTTTATGAGATTTCATGTGTACCAAGGTTTTATCATAAAAGAAGTGAATTTTCATGAAATCGGAATAATCCTTCGTTTTAAAGAGAAATAACGATGACACGAAGGAAAATATGTATGATGAACTTGTGTCCAGTGATAAAATTTTTCTTATGAGATTTCATGTAAATACAAAACTTTATTATATGTATGAGATGTGAGCTTTCACAATATTTTTTGAAATAAACCTTCGTTTTAAAGACAAATAACGACGATACGAAGGAAAAATAATTTTTTTTTATATATATGTAGCCGTGACATATATTGTGTAAAATATGATAGTATATTTTATTTGCATGAATTTTTTTTCATTAGATAAAATTCTTGAGAATTTATGTAAGCAATATTGCATTAATTGTTGTTTTTCGAAAAATCAGAAACGTGGGTTTTGAGGAACCTTCGAAGATAGATAATATATTTATGATGAAATATTTTATTGTTATGAACTTCATAGGTCAGCAGTGTGAATGTTCACATTATGAAAATTGTGTTCGTGATTTTATGAAAAATCAGTTTCGAAATTAATAAAGCTTCGTTCGTTTTTTGCAGTTTTCGAAGAGACGAACGATTTTGAGGTGTTAAATCTAGCATTACTATCACTATTGTTAGTGGAAGTATAAAATGTAAGAGTTAAGAGTTACCATTTTTTGTTGATGTTGGTTTTTTTACATGGTAGTAATCTTTGATATTCCGGTTACAGAAAATGTCGACCAACAATAACATCAATTACGATTACTGGTATTCCTCTTCTTCCTCTGGCTCTTATGATGAGGATTCCGACGCTCCTGTAGCGAAATCAAAGGATAGGGTTACCCAGGAAGGGGCGAAGCCTAATGTTCCTTTGGGTGAGCGAAGAGTCTCTTTTGCTGAACTCGAAAAGAAAAGAGTTGAAGACAAAAAGGAGGATGCCCGTCAACGTGAAAAAGATCGCACCCGGCGTAAGAGACAGAGGGTTGAGGAGAAGCGTTAATTCTTGGATGGGTTTCCTTCTGAAGGAGAGATCACATGGGAACCATCCGAGCGTTACATTAAGCCTGATCGATATGAAAGAGAGCATCAGAGGACGATGAAGAAAATTGAAGCTGAAGCTGCAGCAGAAGATAGCTCGGATTCAGATGATGATGTTATCTTCCGTCCACCGGACTTCACCAATGATTCTGACAGTGACTCTGAAGAAGATGATTCCGAGAAGGACAGTGATGATGAAGTTGACAATTCGGATGAGTCCGACGAGTAGTTTTACTTCCATATTTTTTAGACGTTAGAGCATTCCCTTTTAGTCTTCATAGTGGATATCTTTCTTTTGGTTGTTTAAACGACTTTACTTCAATTAGACTTTTCTTCTGAATGATGAACATTTTGTTAACGTCGATTTCTTCTAATCCATGACATGGACCAATGTCCATATATCAAAATTCATCATGACTTGTCGATTTTCATGAGAAGTAACACACGGACGAGAATTCATGACTTGTACAAGGCCGCGGGGCCTATCTTTCGACCCGTGATGTTCAGTCCCCAGTGTGTTATTTTCCTCCGCGTCTTCGGTATCGATCTTTGAAGCCTAGGGTTCCAGTGAAACTCGTAACTGAGTTGACTATATGATTATCGCCTGATATATATATATATATATATATATATATATATATATCTTCAAGACTCCAAATCTATGATCCACGTAAATATTTCTTCCATTCCTGAGTCAGTTTCATCGTGCAGAGAGGTTTTGATCCTACCCTCTTGCCGTCATGTCGAGCAATAACATTTCTTATCAAGATGATCTTCGGTCGAAGCGTGAAATAGCAACGTCTATCTCAGTAAGTTGTACACTTCTTATTCTTCCCCTTTCTTGTCTTTGTTCAATCGAGATTGTTGATCACAATAGAATGATTTGTCGTAGGACTGTAAGAAGAATGCTACTCCTCATAATGCAAGGACTAAGCGGACTGTTAGAGCTCCCTCCCGGTATGGATCGGCTCATGCTGAAGCTGGATCGTCTGTAAGTAATCCTATGACTCTTGAGATTGTATTGAATCCCGGGATTAACACTCCTTCGTTTCATCGTAGGAGGATGTTCGTGTCGTCGTCGATGCTAGACGACGAAAGAGTGGAAAGTCCGTGACCTTGGTTGAGGTTGAGGAAAGAAGTAACCAGGCATGTGAAGATTTTGTAGGATCCGTGGAGACGGGAGACGGTGTCCATGCTCGTGAATACCCAACCGCTGGACTTTTATTGGAAGCCCCATTGATTAATACCTTCCCAGATAATGAAATGGTCGGAGGATTCGTGGTTCCCAAATGTCATGCGTCTCTGTATACCAAGATCTGGAAGAAGTATGGTCACATTGCTACCACAGAAGTGTGGAAAGGTTTTCTTCCAACCCTTTTAACCACGGTAGAGGGGCTATTTCCGATCATCGAGGAAATGAATCAGATGCACTTGCGAGATATCAAAAACCATGAACTGCACCAATGGGATGAAATGATCTCAAATTGTGAGATATTGCGATTCAATGTAAGCATTATCATTCCATGGGATCGTAGATTCGACCCTAAAATCGGAGTAATTAAGGTTTATCTATTACCATTTATGAGACCAGTTGTGGATTCGATCATGAAATCGGAGTAATGAGATGATATAGTTATTGCTATTCTATGAGATCAAGCTGTGGATTCGATCATAGAATCAGAACAATTGTTATTGTCATTTCATGGGACCAGTCGTGGATTCGACCATGGAATAGGAGCGATTGTAATTAGGAATAATTAACTTTGTGGCTTTATACTAGCAGAGCAAGCTGTCTAGGAGCATTAATTATCCTGATACGAGCTTGTCAGTAAGTCATATCCTTTATATAGTCAGGGTAAACTTTTTGTTTGTTCCTGAAGACGTTATCGCTCTATACTAGCAGAGCAAGCTGTCTAGGAGCCGTCCATCTCGTGATGCTATATAGAAATAATCACTGAAAGTATTCAGTATTCATGAGATATGCCGTTGTCCAGTCGCGAGACTATATATCTACATGTACTCTGAGAGAAAGTACTCTCCGTTGAGAATTCGATGAGAGACCCGTGTCTCGATACTCACGTCTGATTGCTGAATCAGAGCTTCGTATAATTATGAATTTACGAATTTAGCCTTTGTCGAAAATCCACCATCTACACTAATGCAGTTTCCATATTCGCATCACCAACTAAATTAAGACACTTTTTTATTTTGTGGGCGGCACTTATTCCGGTGATTACATACTGGTACATGTGAATAGAGATTACTTAATTTAGATGTCAATCTCTCAGATAAAGCAAATGAGTACGTAGAACCATACATCATTGATATCCATCCATATGCATACACATTACAAAGTCTCTTGCCATCTAATTCCCAAGCTAATATACACAACGTCAAAGTAAACGCCCAGACAAAAAAGTCTTGTTTATTGCATAATGGTGCACCACACGATAGCAGATAATAAAATTTAACTATGTCTCATGTGGCACATTTCCCATTTAGCCGTCGTTGGATGAGATCTCATCAAAAACCTTCTTGTAAAATATGTTCAACTGAAGAACACTCTACGTGGATACATAAATTGTCTTATTACAGTTGACTTCGTAGATGTATACCGTATCGTGATTGTTGAGCTGTATTTACATATTTATATACTACATTGGGATAACGACGTATGATCAAACAAATCTCCTATATGTATCATAGTGTTTAATTTTGTTAAGCCCATCAATCATTCACTAGATAGTCCGTAAGATTTCCATATCTTTATAAATTTACAGTACTTTTTATTTTTAATTCCTTCTATTTGTTAGGATTAATGCCTTAGAATTAACCTCATAAGACACTAATAGTTCTTTGGATCAACGTAGAACTAAAGAAAACAGAAATAAGATGCACTAAACGAAACAAAAGAAAGACACAAGATTTAACGTGGTTCGGCAATATGCCTACGTCCATAAACGGCTACGATCAACTCTTATTATAGAAAGAATTACAGAGAATAAATCACAACTATGACCAGCAGGATGCTGTTCACAAACCCTAAACAATTCTCTATGAACCAAACGTTCTAAACCCTAAAATTCTCTAGTTATGAGAATTCTTCTCTGAATTGTGCTGTGTGTTTTCCCTTAAGACTTGTACACCTATTTATATAGGTTACAAACTTGTCTTCCAAGTATATGAGTTATACTAGGAAACCTAAACATAGCTACAAAAGGAAACCTTGAGTTTAACTAAATTAGGAAACCTCTAGCTATACTAAATTAAGGAAACACCTAGACGATTCTAGAATACTCTAGAATATTCCTAAAACATCGACAACATAACAATTTTCCACCTTGCCGATGTTTCCACCAAACTGAGCTTGATCTTCTCAAGTTAACCGTAGCCTCAAATGCCCCTAGGGCCTCAACAACGAGCAGTATTGATCAAGCTGAGACACCTCTCAAACTTGACCTTCGGAACGACTTATGTCAACATGTCTGCTAGATTATCTTCAGTATCAACCTTCAATAGTTGTACTAATATGTTATCAACAACTTCTCGTACCTTAAGATAACGAACATCAATATGCTTGGTGCGTGCATGATAAACTTGGTTCTTAGATAAATGAATAGCACTCTGACTATCACAGTTTACAACAACACTCTGTTGTATAATCCCCAAGTCTTTAACTAAACCACGAAGCCATAATGCTTCCTTAACAGCCTCCATCACAGCAATATACTCTGCCTCCGTAGTAGACAAAGCTATGATTGGTTGTAACATAGACCTCCAACTGATAGGTCATCCACTCAATGTAAAACAATACCCTGAAGTAGAACGACACTTATCCCTATCACCCGCATAATCAGAATCAACAAATCCATAGACCTTCAAATTCTGCTCCTTCTCAAACACTAAACCAATATCCAAGGTCCATTGAAGATATCTCAAAATTCCCTTCACCGCGTACCAATGTGCTCTCCCAGGATTAGCCATATAACGACTAACTAAACCAACTGCTTGTGAAATATCCGGACGAGTACATACCATAGCATACATCAAAGAACCTACCGCATTAGCATAGGGAACCTTTGACATAAACTCCTTCTCCTCAGTTGTAGTAGGACACAACTGTTTTGCTAACTTAACTGTAGGCGGTATTGGAACACTAATAAATTTGTAGTTATGCATTCCAAAGCGACGAAGAACTCTCTCAAGATAGGATTTCTGAGTAAGACATAACTTCCCCTTAGATCTATCTCGAGTAATCTCCATACCCAAAATCTTATTAGCTGGACCCAAATCCTTCATCTCAAACTCTAAACTCAATTGTTTCTTTAAAACATCAATTTCTGACTTGCTCTTTACAGTTATGAGCATGTCATCCACGTAGAGTAAAAGATAAAAAAAACCTCAATTTGGAAACTTCTTAAAGTACAAACACTGATCATACTTGCTACGAGTATACTTTTGTTGCAACATAAACGTATCAAACCTCTTGTACCATTGTCTTGGCGACTGTTTCAAACCATACAATGATTTCTCAAGTCGACACACATAATCTTCCTTAACAACAGCTTCATAACCAGTGGGTTGTGACATATAAATGTCTTCCTCCAAATTTCCATGCAAGAATGTTGTTTTGACATCTAATTGATCGAGCTCTAAGTCAAACTGCGCCACAAATGCTAAAAGGACTCGGATAGAAGTGTGTTTAAAAACCGGAGAGAAAACTTCATTATAATCCACACCTTCCCTTTGTGCATATCCTTTATCTACTAACCTTGCTTTGTATCATACACCACTAAAGACACCCTTGGAATCTGGAATTCTATCCTTTACCGTATAGACCCACTTGCGCCCAATCTTCTTTCGACCCTTAGGCAACTTAACAAGCTCCCAAGTGTGATTCTTGTGAAGAGACTTCGTATCCTCATCCATGGATGTTTTCCACTCAACGGCATGAGTATTACTCATTGCCTCCTCAAAGGTAAACGGCTCATCCTCAAAAACAGAGAATGCATAAGATGAAAACTCATCAAAACCATAACGGACTGGTGCACGTATCTCACATTGAGACGTCAAGGACGGAATATTCTCAACTTGTTGCTGTGTAGATTCCTCACTAGGAACCTCAAACTCAACTTCATCTTCTACAAGAGTTTCTTTTTCTTCTTATATAGTATATGAACTAGGAACCCTTTGCTCCACCTGCATCGAATCATCTTCAACACCGCTACTACTCTCACTTTCAATTTGAGAGCCCCAATCAGTGAACTTCTTTGAATCAAGCATCACTTTCTCGTTAAAGGTCATATCACGACTGATAATAAACTTATTCAGTTTTGGGCACCATAGCCGATACCCCTTAACACCTAATGGATAACCTAAGAAAATTGCTTTCTTAGCCCTAACACCCAACTTATATTCTTTCACATGAAAATAGGTTGGACAACCAAACACCTTCAGATTAGAATAATTGACGGGATTACCGATCCATACCTCCATAGGTGACTTACACTTAATAGCTGTTGATGGTGATCGATTCACTAAATAGCACGCCGTATTAACTGCTTCGGCCCACCAAATCTTGTCTAAACTTGGGTTTGACAACATGCATCGTGCTCTCTCAAGTAACGTTCAATTCATTCTTTCCGCTACTCCATTTTGTTGTGGTGTACCCTTGACTGTGAAGTGCCTAACGATACCTTGTTCCTCACAAAACTCCTTCAATGGGTCTTCGATGTATTCACCGTCATTATCGGAACATATATTCTTAATCACACGACCAAGTTGTTTCTCTACCATGGTCTTCCACTTCTTAAACACCTCGGTGACTTCATTATTATGCTTCATGGTATAAAGCCAAACTCTCCTCGAAAAGTCATCAATAAAGGTCACAAACTACCTATCACCTCCCTTAGAAACTGTACGAGAGGGACCCCAAACATCCGAATGCTTGTAATCTAACATACCCTGCGTTTGATGTACAACAGTACCAAAACTTATCTTACATTGCTTACCGAAGATACAATGCTCACAGAAATCAAGCTTGCAAGTCTTTTCACCTCCAAGCAAGCCTTTACTACTCAACACGGACATACCTTTCTCACTCATATGCCTAAGATGCATATGCCATAAACGTGTTGACTCCACCTATTTCGCATCAATTGATTGAGAAACCATAGCTCCGCCACAAACTATATCTCCTTGTAAGAAATATAAATTGCCATGTCTTTCACCGGTCATCTTCAAACTACCGTCGTAGTATACCTTCCATAATCCATATTCAGCAACATACTTGTATCCAAATGATTCAAGTACTCCTAACGAAATCAAACTCTTCCTCAAATATGGAACATGTCTAACCTCTGAAAGTGTTGTGATAACACCATGCGAACGAACCTGTACCGTACCAACTCCAACTGTTTTGCAGGCATTATAATTTCCCATCATAACAGTACCACCATTCACCTCTCTATAAGTAGTGAAACAATCCTTTGAAGGACACATATGATACGAAGCACCGGAATCAAGCATCCAACCATCATTGAGATAACTCTTTGATGTAACGGTTAACACTTCCTTATCAAAACCACACATTGGGTCTTCTAAAACTTCACTGCCTTCCGCAACCGAAGAAACAACATTCTTCGAATCTGATTTCTCACGTTTCTCATCCCTTGCCTTAAGCTTGAGACAATCAGCCCTAATATGACCAGTTTTACGATAATAATAACACTCAATATCGTTCTTCTTGAAACGATTCTTCGACTTTTGCTTCTTATTACTATTCTTTCCTCTATTAACAAACAAACCCTCGGCTTGTGCTTTATCGCTTAACTCTTGTTTCCTTAATACCTTAGCTTGTAAAGCAGCGACCACATCATCGAAAACTAACTTATTGTCTCCTTCGGTTTTCACACTCAGCAAGTAGTCAACAAAAGCATCATACGATGGAGGCAAAGAACATAATAATATCATAGATTTTTCTGTATCATAAATAGTCACACTGATGTTAGATAAATCAGAACAGATCTTATTAAACTCGTTAATATGATAAACCATAGGCTTACCTGAAGTCATCCGAGAGGCATGAAGCCTGCGCTTCAAGTAAAGCTCTGAGGTCAAATCCTTTTGCAAGTAGAGATTCTCTAACTTATCCCACAACACCTTTGAAGAGGTTTCACTCGAAAAATTACGAGTGATCTCCCTTGACAAACATAACCGAATAGTTGAACACACCTCCAAAACAAGGTCATCCCACTTCTCATCGCTCCATTCCTTTGGTAACGCTGCTTGTTTTTCCTTGATCGCTTTGATTTGTTTCATAATAACAAGAATATCTTTAACATCAGTTTGCCATGATGTAAAATTATTCTTCCCGTTGAATTTGATAATATCAAATCCATGCACCTTCGAAAAACTTCCACTTGATGTAGAACTAGACATCTTCACTTCCAACTATGATCCTCTCCACGCTCACCTCACCACTTATTAGGATTAATACCTTAGGATTAACCTCACAAGACACTAATAGTTCTTTGGATCAACGTAGAACTAAAGAAAACAGAAATAAGATGCACTAAACGAAACAAAGAAAGACACAAGATTTAACGTGGTTCGGCAATATGCCTACATCCACAAACGGATACGATCAACTCTTATTATAGAACGAATTACAGAGAATAAACCACAACTATGACCAGCAGGATGTTGTTCACAAACCCTAAACAATTCTCTATGAACCAAACGTTCTAAACCCTAAAATTCTCTAGTTATGAGAACTCTTCTATGAATTGTGTTGTGTGTTTTCCTTAAGACTTGTACACCTATTTATATAGGTTACAAACTTGTCTTCCAAGTATATGAGTTACACTAGGAAACCTAAACATAGCTACAAAAGGAAACCTTGAGTTTAACTAAATTAGGAAACCTCTAGCTATACTAAATTAAGGAAACACCTAGACGATTCTAGAATACTCTAGAATCTTCCTAAAACGTCGACAACATAACACTATTCACAATAATACGAAAGATGATAAGGCAAAATCAATGGGTGATTGCATGAAAGTGTAAAGACTGCTTGCGATTTTGTCGCCCGACAAAAACAATACCTTGGGTAAAAAATAATACCTATCAACAAGGAGAGGCATAATAAGACCTCTACTTAGAGAGGCTCAATGAGACCTCATAACAAACACAAATTGACCAATATATGCAGCTAACATTATTCTGCAGGGAAACAAGCAATTATAAAGACGCAACATAAAACAGAAGCGAAATTAACGCACAATGACAACAAGCAAGAGAAAAGAGAAAATAAAAATGTTAAGGCGCGAAAATGATAATGAGGCAGAACAAATGAGGCAACATTAAGGGGAAAAATGCACAGAAGAAGTAAGAACTGAGGCAGAAATCAATGCAGACGCATGAAAAGGGTAAGATACAAACATTCAGGTACAATCTAAAACTTGTAAAATAGTTAATGCGGATAATAGCGCATGCATAATTATATCTTATCGCACACACATATATGCTTGCGAATGGTTACACACATCAAATATTAATCGCATAAACGCGAATAGAATAGAGGCAAGAATTGGAATGCAAATGTTAACATGAAATGTTATTCGCCTTCATATGATACACTTATACACCTATACAATATGTTATCATCATTGAATTAATTCTAATTGTTAGAAAGAATAGTATTTTTCTTTTTATTCTTGATTACGTGCAGATATAACACAAGGAGAGTTAACATTGAAGAAAAAATCCTCAAATGCTTAGGAGTACAAATTAAAGAGAAAGTCCCAGAAACTAGGAAACATCCAGTGTACAAAAGAGGGAGAAGAAGAATATGATACAAAGGACTGATAAAGGATTTACAAACTTGAAGAGGAGAAAGATCTATAGAGAGTGCGGTTATTTCCCGCCCATGTCATCTTCACCATCTTTCTCAACCTCTGAGTCGTTTTTCTCTTCATCGGTTACTTTATATTCTTCATACTCACCTTCACAATCAGAGATTTCAGAATCTTCTTCACTAGCGGAAACTTCAGCAAAATCATAATCTGGTACAGGAATATTATCATCAGTACATATCTCCACCGCATTCTTCTTGAAAGACGCATCACGGACACGGAGTGCGTCCTTATTCAAGTTGGAAACAGTGACCACTAACTTTCTCTTAATTCTGCGGCATTTATCATTTCTGGCGGAAAGCTTCTCCTTCAGATCCTCAATCTCCTTAAGATGTTGCTTTTCAGTATCTAAAAAAGGAAATAAGAAGGTTAAAACCGCATGCAAACAAAATTCAGAAAGCTACACAAAAGGAAGTCATTATGTAAGGATTATAAGAAACCTTCTTTTTCAGAAAGGATACTCTTAACCAATGCCGTATGGTCAGCTTCTAAACTAACATTTGTAGTTAAACCAGTCCTAGCATTATCAATAACCATTGAAGCCCATTCAAACTCATCATCATTCTCTATAAGAAGACGAGAGTGAATCTGATTTTCACGGGTGAGAAGGGCATTTTTTTCACTTATAACTTGATCCCTCTCCATCTGAATCTGGAGCTGAACTTCATGAAATTCCTTCAAAGCTTTAGCACCCTTAAGAATTGCCTGATCCTTTTCTGTAATGAGTGTGTTCTTTCTCGTCTCAATCCTATTTATTTCCTCCTTATTTTCATGGAGGCGGCGTTTAAAACCATTATTCAAAGATAGCATTGACCTATGTTCTCTATTAAGGGTTTTATATTTCGAACGAAGTTCATCCAAGCTAATGTTATCTAATCCATCATTAGGGAAATTGTTTAAAGAATAATTAAGATGCTCAAGAAGAGTCTCATCATCATCAGGGAGGTTAGACGCTTCATCAGATAAATTGTAGATTTCTGCGAACACAAGTAATTAAAAGAAAACGAAGGCAATGCGAAGAAATCAAAATGAGAAGGAGCGAAAAATACTTAGCCACAAGCTGATTGTTTCTCTCACAAAGATCAACCACCCTGTCCTTATAAGTGGAAAGTTCATCACTGATCTTGTGTTTCTCCAATTCAAGATGGCGAATCTTCCTATGCAAATCATTGGTGACCGCATAGGACACACGAGTACTCTATATCAACGGGGAGAAGGAGAAAAAATGAGTGAAATATAAAACTTTAGCGAAGGTTGACGCACAAGAAGAAAACTCACCAAAGACCCAAGCGCGAATTGGAAATTTGGAGTTAAAGCAGAGGCAGCACCTTGCAAAGACTCATGACCCAAATAGGGAGCATCACAAATCTTAGCAATCGCATCACACGTGCGAGTTAGTCCAGTATCACCAACAGAAGATAATGAATTGGAAAAGATACTTGACAATTGCTCCATAGAAGATATAAATGAGGAATTATCAAGAAGAGGAAGCGCGTCATTAGGGGAGCTGGTATTTGGGAAAGATGGAGAAGATACCTTTCTCTTTTTAGAAGTAGGCTTTTTTCCCTTGTCCTTTATATTTGAAGAAGTACCACCACCCTAAGGGAGAGGAACATCATCATTAAGGCCCTCAGCGTCTTCAGTCTCCAACAGAGGAAAGAATATTGTTAAAAAATTTAAATGAATACTTCTTACTTCATTGTTGTGTGAAGTTGGCGCCTGTGACGCCTTCTTGTTAGCCTTCTTATTCAGCTTACCAATCTGAACACGGAGAAAATAATAACAGAAAGCACTGAAGATAAGCTGAAAGATAAAGTTAAAGATAAACGCACCGCATTATTTTACTGAGGCCATTTAAGCTCCCAAGGTTTGTAAGCGTCAAGATTCGCAGGAAGTGGAAGAGTTGAACCATCAGCATCCCTACCAGAGATATAAGGGCCCTCCAAAATGATAGGGTGCTTTGATTTTCGTGTGGTGTTATTGGAGGTGTCATGAAATCCAACATCCCGCATGATCCTCTTGTCTTCTATGAAACCATCATCTCTCGATAAACGGATGCCCCAGCGGAATAATTCGTTCTTCATGATAACAACATCGTAGTGACGAAAGAAATTCTCAACAGTGTACTCTGTTGGGATGATTTCTTTATGCGCGTGCTTTTGGATTCCTTACATCTTCTGGATAGAGAGATTCTAACCCGTCGCACGACGGGCGTATTCTACCATTATTCTAATGCAATCACCACTCAATTGAAATATGCCGCGCGACAACTTCGTATGAGATAGAAGCTCGTAAAATAATGGAATTTGAGGATTGCAAAGGGGGATGGGAAGACCAGCAAGTAGTTTCCCGAGAGAAACAATGATCTTTTGATCGTTCCATTGATCAAGTGAAAACCAATTAGGGTCAAGAGAAGAAGTAGACTCTGATCCTGGAGGGATAGACAATGTGAAGCCTCTTTGCTTGAATTCAGCATTTAATCTCTAAAACTCTTTAACATTCTTCCAACCCGGTTAAGTGGCATTTTCAGAATAAGAATGTGAGATGAAAGAAGTTTAATCAAGATGATCAAGAAGGTGATGATAATGAAAAATGGAGTGCATAACTGAGAAAAAGTAAGAAGAAGATAAAAGAAACAGTTAAAGATGGAATGAAAATACGAAATAGAGTATGATGATTAACCAAAATTTGAAGAACAGTCGAACAAGAAAAGTTGCAGAGAACAGAAGAGAAATAAAGGGGAAAAAGAGTAAAAAGATGAAGAAGAGAGCGTACTAGAGTATATAAAGGATCATATCTCCTCTTCCCGAGATATCGTTTTTACGGACGCATCAATGACAAGATAGATACGAAGCAACGATTGTTAGATCCTACAGAGACGTGTCGAATGATATGAGGTGAAGTCAGCACGTGGCAATAATCATGCCGAAAACCCGGAAGAATGTCGGTTGAAAGGAATACGAAAAGATGAATAGGTGCGGCAAGAGGAAAGTTAGAGTTTCTCTCATCGCTCCTTCTTCGAAAGTACGATAAGAGAAGAGGCAAAATGTAGGTGCAAAATACTGCACATTCATTAGCTATGTGAATTAATATGTTAAACACTATGCGAAAACGAACGCACATTACATATCCAGGATGACGAATTTGATGATGTCACTAAGTCATAATAAAAGTGTGAAGATCTACGCGTCAACAAAGAATACGTGCGGAAATATAAATGTCCAAGCGACTTTGACGTACGTCAGATCCGAAAATAGGGGCTTTATTAGCTGTCCTCCACTATGTAAACTCCTATATATGGGACCAACCACCATTGTAAAAGGGGGAGATCTTTTTGGTGAGTAGAACTTAGAATTTTAAGAGATAGAGTATTATTTGTTTCCCAAGTTAGGGGATCATCATACATCATTATCATTTGTATTTGTTTTAAGTTTTTAATAATAGATCTTGAGTATTTTATCAATGGTTTCTTAATTTATTTAGTAGATTATCATTAGGGCGTAGTCATGGGATTTCCTGCAATTACAACTACTGTTGTTTTGATTACCGTGTTTCTGAATGGAAATTTCCTATCTGGTTCTCAACATATACGCAATTGTTGCTGAAAATTCGTCTTATGTCACCAACTAATTAAACTGAGACCGTCTTGTTTATAATGCCGATTGCAAACTACTGATGTATGATCAGATGTGTCAAGCAATAGAACAAAGACTAGCTTGTATAAGATTCGGTATGAGACAAAAAAATATATACTGACAGGTCATAAGCATAAAGTAAAAGTCCCCGAAAATCAAATGTAGGAACCTTCATCGCAGAATGCTTGACGGAAACTATAAAGACTCGGCAATTGATATAGCTACGCAGTACCAACTAGTTGATGGCGATGTAATGTGTCGTGACTGTCGTCTAGTTTGTTAGGAATCTCGGGAGGCATGGACTGATGTACAAAATGCTACAATAGCCTTCTTTATTAACTAGTTTAATTATCTAGCTTAACGAAATCCATTCTTAGGATGAAGCACGATTGTATTAACTTTACCAAGATACAAGTTGTGGCAAAGAACCTAAAGAACGATAGCGTGGGCATATATATATATTTTATACTAGGGACAAGATAATAATACAAAATACGCCTATAGCAGAGTAAATTATGGTTACCTTTACCTTTGCATTTTCAATATTGTCTGAAATGCCTTTTAGAATCGTCTAGGTTGGTGAGGGTTCAACCGGCCGATTATGTGAAGAAAATTTTAATCAAATATTTTAAAACCCAAAATCGGTTATATCCAACCTATCAGATTGTAAAAAAATAGAAAATCTGTTGAAATCGATGTCTAAAATAATTGATGTTACTACGTCAGAAATGGCAAGCAGTATAGCTTGTTTTGGTTACTTTAGTACTTTCTTCGACCTTTAAAAAAAGACTTAACAATAAATAACATAAGAGGAAACGATCATATAGTAAACATTAGAAACGTACTGAGGAACTAGATTGGATCATATTTACCAGCACCACATATTCACCTCAGCAATCACTTTAGTTAGCTTTAGTTCTGAGTATTTTCTGTGAGAGGATTTTGGTTCGGAGCTTTTGCAGATGGAGAAAGAATCTACTTTTGAATGCTAAAATGGTAGTAGCTTCAATATCCCGAACATCATTATTTGTTCGTGATTTCTTAAACCGACGAAAATCACAAACACTATTTCTCATTCCTTTTCACTTACAACTCCAACTTCAACTTCAAATTTCTTGTTTCAATAAGCTCGAATCTATACTCGTGTTGATGGTATTTGTTTAAACCCCTTTTCTTGCATTGTTAATAGAAGTTCATATTGTGCTTAAATTGTGATCTGGGGCAATGATTTCTGAATAAAAATGTGATCTTTTTGTATTGAATTGATTTTGAAGAGGCATTATTGTTGAATACTTTGCGCCCAACTCGATGTGCCACCTGCTTGTCTTGTGTCTAAGCTTCCTACTCAAAAGTTAGCATTCTCAAGGTTAGTCAAATTATTACATTCATTCGTTTTTATTTTTTGTGGGTAAGAAAAAATACCATGTTGATATATACCACATGTTGATCAATCAATTTGATTCTGAGATTAGTTTACATAAGATGCCAGTTCTCTAAGTTAAAATCATAATGCAATATATAGGTACAAATGATACCTATCCATATGTACGTGTTCCGAATTCTCTTGACATCTAATTGCCAAGCTAGGTATAGCCGTATAGACAACTTCAAAGTAAACGCCTAGATAAAAAAAGTCTTGTTTATTGTGTAATAATGCACCACACGATAGAACTTAAGATTGCATTTTGTGATGTCTATGCAACACCTAAGCGCCATGGATGACTTAAAACTAATCATGATCTTAAACTATTAGTTTATTCTTCAAAAATTAATCACGGGGTAGTTGCACTAGCATATATCAGGAATCCATCATATTCAGTGTCGATTAAGACTATGTCTCATGTGACTCATATCAGGGTAAGCCGCTGGATGAGAGATCTCATCTAAAACCTTCCCTGTAAAATTCGTTCATGCGAAGAACTTTCCATGTGGATAGATAAATTATCACAGTGGACATTGTAGATGTATACTTAATCGTAATTGTTGAGTTGTATTTACATATTTATACACTACCTTGAGATAAGGACGTATGATTAAACAAAAAATCCTATATATATATATCATAGTGTATAATTTTGTTTAGGCCATCAAATATCTCTCTCTTTTCGTTCAGTTCATTCCCTTAATAGTAAGTGATACAGCTGATCACAGAATAATTTCATATCCTTATATTACCATTTTCTTTCAAATTCGATTCACAAGTTTCTTGTCAAGGGATTAACTATGTCGTCGTGGTTTGAAGATCCTAAGTTGTTTATTTGTAATGCGGACGACTCAGCATCGGATGGTTTTAACGTATACAGGTGTTTGAAAGAACTTAATAGCCCTATTAGTGTATTAGACTTAGCATTTTTAGGAAACGGTTTATCTGAACATCTCTCTTTGGGCGACAAGAACGAAAGTGATTTTGACGCTTTACTAGCTTATCTCATTGATTTTTATGTTCGTTCTGGTTCAAATATATGGAAGATTGTGAACTGTCAAGGTTTGGCCATCATCTGGGATCAATCTACCTGCGGTCAGATCATCTGTTCCTGGTCACGTGAACCACTAGACTCGCCTTGTTATAATCTACCCGGGATTACTCCTCCGGTTGATGCTGAGAAAGAAGCTGTTAAGATAAGAGTTTCTGCTTTAGAATCAAGAAACTCAACTCTCGAAGCTGAAGTTCAAAGGAACAACAAAGATATGAACACTCTTATCCGCGAGAAAGAAGATTTAGAGAAACAAGTTTTTGAGTTGACATTACAACTAAAAGAATGTTGTGGTTCAGCTGATGAAGAACCATGGAAGAGTGGTAATAGTGTTGTTCCTAATAACTGGGTTCCTTTTGAAGATCTCGATGTTTTAAATATTCCCAGGAATACTTCTTTGAAAATCAGCAAAGCACCAGGTGCACTGAAATTCGTTGAAGATAATACAACGAATGTTCGAGCGAGTCGTTTCCATGGAGGAATATCTCTAGCGGCTGTGAACGTTGAAGACTTGATCCCCGAGAAAGATGAAGCACGATTCGATCCAGATATTTGGGGTTCGTATAATGATGCAGGAACATCTTATGCAGCCCGTATGCTATCCGAGTCGGAGATGTAGGTTGGCTCTGTCTTCTGACAGTTGAAGCTCCCATTTAAAGAAATTCAGAGGTTCATCATTTTATTGTTTGAAGTAATGCTTTCCATGCTTACTTATGTCGACTTGTATTTTTATTTCCAGTTGGATTCGTGTTAGATTTCGTTTATATATGCTTCATTCAGGATGGTAAGATTCTAGTGCCGGAGTTTTTCACCTCTTGCATAAGTTGCCGGGTCAGGCTACTAGCTGACTGATTCCTCGCCTGGTGCCGGAGTTTGTTGAATGAAGAATAATAAATCTCTACTTTTGCTTTAACTATTCGGCTTCTGAATGGGATTTCCTATCTGATTCTCAAAATATATCTAGTGTTGCTGAAAATCTGTCTGATGTCGCCATATTATTTGCATCACCAACTCATTAAACTGAGACTCCAATATATATCTTTGAGCACCAAAATAATGTTGCGCCCAGGAAATTGTTACAAAATTACCAATTTTAATTTACCAAGGGGTCAAATCCTTGTTGGGTAGAGCTATCAGCTATGAGACTATGAGTCTGCTATTGCATTTATTTTATTTTATTTTTGAGCAGAAGGAAATGTAGATATATATTGCTACGTCTTGATTAATCAATTTGATCTGGAAGACCGGAGGATTCCCAATTGAAATGGAGTTTAGGCCAGTAGAACAACGCAGATACAGAGATTAGATTTGGATGCTCCATATGAAGACGCAAGTGTGCTTTTACATTTGCATCCTTACTGCAGTACAGGGCTTGCAAGGATGTTGATGAAATATCTTCATATCAGTTACTAACTTACTAGAGCAAGGCTTAAGAAATAGGATCCACGCATTGTCCCTACTTGTCATGGTATAAAGTCTAGGAATTTCTTAGTTGGTGTACGTAACCCCAGTATCAACCACTTCTTGAGTAATGTGCTGCCAGCTGACTGTTCTTCCTCATCTGGTGCTGAGTTATTGACTCATCGACTATTTGGTAGGGTTGTTTTATTGTACAGCTGTCTGTTACCCAAAGTAAATAAATATATGGTATTTCCTACAAAATATATTTGGTCGATGATGAGTAGTTGTATCTAAAGCCGTTTCCATTCGCACCACCCAACTAAATTAAGAACTTCTTTTATATAAGAGGCCAATCTAAGTTAAAATCATATGCAAGTAGGTAGAACTAATATACCATTGATATATACGTGCATACACGTTCGAAAGTCTCGTCATGTATAGTCAAGCTAAGCATAGACAACTTCAAAGTAAACGTCCAGATAAAGAAGTCTTGTTTATTGTTTAATAAAATGCACCGTCCGGCAGCAATTAAGATTGGGTAATGTGATGTTCACACTACACGTAAGCGCCATGGATTGCTTAAAACTAATCATGATTTGTAATTGTAATAGACTATTAGTTATGCTGTGATTGAGTTTGCTGTAATTGACTGTTTCTTTGGAATCGTAAACGCAATAATGCTTCTATATATCCTCCTTCAAGATATCCTGGGGCATTTGCTTTCTGGTCATGTCTAGCAATGTTCTATTTGCTTAAACATGTTAATAGAGATTCAACGATTGTAATCTTATCACGGTTAGCCGCTGGATCCAAACACCCTCCCTTAAATTTTTGTTCATGTGAAGAACACTCCATGTGGATACAGTGGACTACTGTACATTCTGTTATCTCAATAAACTTCTCTTACAATTAAAAAAAAAAAAAACGGATACAGTGGACTTTGTAGATGTGGACTTTTTCGTGATTGCTGAGCTGTATATATATTTATATACTAGCTACATCGAGATAAGGACGTATGATCAAACAAATTTCTATATATATCGTAGTGTTTAATTTTCTTATGGCCATCAAATACTTTTCACTGTTTACTTTCGATTCACTTAATAAGCAAGTGACACAACTGATCACGGAATATTTTCTTTCAATTTCGTTTCACAAAATTCTTGTCAAGTGATTAACTATGTCTTCGTGGTTTGACGATCCTAAGTTGTTTATATGTAATTCCGACGATACAGCATCGAATGGTTTTAACATATACAGGTGTTCGAAAGAACTCAATGGCACTATTGATGTATCAGATTTAGAATTTATAGGAAACGGTTTATCTGAACATCTCTCTTTGGGCGATAAAAAAGAAAGCGATTTTGACGCTTTACTAGCTTATCTTATTGATTTTTATGTTTGTTCTGGCTCAAATATATGGAGGATTGTAAACTGTCAAGGTTTGGCCATCATCTGGGAACAACCTAACTGCGACGAAGTCATCTGTTCCTGGTCCCGTGAACCATTAGACTCTCCTTATTATAATCTACTCGGTATTACTCCTCCAGTTGATGCTGAGAAAGAAGCTCTTAAGAGAAGAGTTTCTGATTTAGAATCAACTCTCGGAGCTGAAGTTCAAAGGAACAACAAAGATAAGAATACTCTTATTGGAGAGAAAGAAGATTTAAAGAAACAAATTTCTGAGTTGAAATCAAAACTCAAAGAGTGTTGTGGATCAGCTGATGAAAAACCATGGAAGAGTGATAATAGTTCTGTTCCTAATGATTGGGTTCCTTTCGAGGATCTTGATGTTCTAAATATTCCCAGGAATACTTCTTTGAAAATCAGCAAAGCACCAGGTGCACTGAAATTCGTTGAAGATAATACAACGAATGTTCGAGCGAGCCGTTTCCATGGAGGAATATATCTAGCGGCTGTGAACGTTGAAGAGTTGATCCCCGACAAAGATGAAGCACGATTCGATCCAAATATCTGGGGTTCGTATAAAGATGCGGGAACATCTTATGCAGCCCGTATGCTATCTGAGACGAAGATGTAGATTGACGCATAAAAGACGCGTTAATCTGTCTTCTTATCAGTGGGTCGAAGCTCCCATTTAAAGGAATTCAGAGGTTCATTCCTTTATTGTTCTAAGAAATGGCCTTCCATGCTATATTTATGTCTGACTTGTATTTTTATTTTCTCCATTGATTTTGTGTTTGATTTTGTTTCAGCTTCATTGGGGGTGTAAGATATTGAAAAATGAATTAAGGTGCCGGGTTCATGCCGCTAGTTGACGGATTCCTCGTGTAATAATTAATGCTCGAGTTTGCATCACCAAACTAATTAAACAGAAACATTTTTTATTTTATTTTTGTTATGCTGTTTGCTAATGTCGGATCGTGTGCACCAAACTATTGTTGTGCCCGGAAAGTTGTTAAGAAATTTCCAATGGATGTCTTCTTCAACCTAAAACTCCTTGTTTGAATCTCTACCAACTCCTTGAATGTATTTCGTTTACTTTAAACCCGTTTTTTGGATATTTTAATTGAAGTTCTTCTTCTTTTTTTTTTTTTGCTCGGTAATTGAAATTCATATTTTGATTAAACCTGTTTCTGGGGCATTGATTTCTGAATAAAAATGTTTCTTTTTGTGTCGAATAGATTTTGAAGGTTGAGATTAAGAGAGGCAATATTGTTCTCGGATTTGTTCATTTTGAGGGCATTTTCCAAAGTGCAAAACTGTGTTTGATCATCCACGTGAACGATCAAAATTTTTATTTTGCACATTGCCATAGAAACTGCCCTGAAGGTTAGTGGAATTATTACTAGATTGTTTTTTTTTTCTTTTTGAAATTAAGGAAAATTACATTTAGGTTCGCCACGTGTCGGACATAAAGGAAAGAAGTATGGCTAGAGAATCTCACTTAAAGATCCCAGTCAGGACTTGTCAATTCAAATGTCAGAATTATCTCGTCACCGATCAATCCCGCGAAGTATAAAAGGGATGCGAAGAGACTTACACGAAGAATCTAAATTAAAAAAGACCAAGTTAGAGTACCCAACAAGATATCAACGACGAAACAAAAAGGGCGAAGTACAATAACTTGGCAAAAAAGATAACCTGCGAAGTAAATATATTAGGGAGCAAGAAAAGAGACAGGTGTCCCGATAAACCCATGTGAATATAGCGAAAGCAGGGGGAAAACTTTATGAAAAATGACTTGGGCGAAGTATAAAGCACTCCCGAAAGAACTTGGCGAAGTAAAATGAACTGTACCCCATTAGGGTTGATTGGCCTATAATTAGAGGTCCTTGGGCAAGGCAAAGGGGATCATATTTTGGAGAGAGGAAAGAGCTTAGTGGAGAGAGTGGGATTAGGGTTTCCTTGCGTTCAAGAATTTGTACTTTGTTTCCTTAGAATTCATCAATAAAGATTTTCTAGTTTATATGATTTAAACATGTCCTAGATCTTGGATGTTTTCCTTTTGGGTGTACTACTGGATTTCCAGTAGTTACATTTTTCCATCCAGAAACAGGGAACTTAGATTGGGAATTCATCCTCATCTAAGGAGTGGAGAGAAGCTGAAGTTGTAGGAATAAGAGATTTTAGCAGTACACCTCTTTTAAGATTAGGGTTTAGAGGATAATTGATATTGAAACTAGGATAAGTTGATGACTAGAACACCAGATCGAGTGGCACACATGATAGCGACGAGGAGAAGCAAGCGATTGGAGGCCAAAAGAGGAGGAAGAATGGAAAGAGGAGGAACATCGGCTATAGGAGAAAGGCAAGGCGTGAAACAGCAGCGGACTGAGGAGGCTAACGAAGATAACTTCATAGAGGTTTCTGTACACACTTCCGACACGGACACCATTGCAGGAGAAGAGATGACTCATGAGAAAATGGAGGAGAATATCGATTAAGAAGACATGACGTTGGAGCAACTAAGGGAGACACTTCGCCTTGAAAGGGAACGAGATAGGGATCTAGCGGAGCAGCATGCCCGACTGACGAGACAAAACGCCAGGCTGATGCTGCAAAATCGCCAACTGAAAGAGGAAGCCGCAGCTGATGTCACGGATTCATAGGTGGACATGATATCATCAGGAGAAGAAGAGTTACGACGAAGGAGACATACCCGCAAGGACGATGGAGGAGAGCGAAGAAGGAGACGACGAAGAGAAAGCAGTGAAGAAAGAGAACTGAGAAGGGAATTGGAAATATCAAGTTGGGAAGATCAAAGGCGGAGGTATGAAGAAGAGCGGAGACATGAGGAGAATGAGAGGAGTCAAGGAGATGAGATGAGAGACAACGCGAATTCGATCGGAGGAATGAGGAAGAAATGAGACGCGGTGAAGGAAGGCTCAGCGTGATGAGAGGTGGCCGTCGGGAAGAAAATGGAGGGAAACTGAACCAGGAAGTCTTGGATGAGCTGCGAGATATGAGGACGTTGATAAAAAAATTCGCGAAGAGGCGGCAGAGTGCATCTGGCATAGGCAATAGAAGAGGCCGATAAATCTCCGTTTACCTATGAGATAATGTACGCTGACATCCCAGAGAAATGTGTACTGCCAACGCTTCCGAGCATATTCAGCGGATCCGAAAGTGTTGTGCAGCACTTGAAACAATATACTCTTTCGTTGATCCAATGGGGACGAAATGATGCGGTACTTTGTCGATATTTCCCCGCGATCTTGGCCGGGGAAGCATTGGCTTGGTTCGACGGGCTACCAGAAAGATCAATTTCGTCGTTTAAAGACTTACAGAGAATACTCCTAACCACTTACATCACTAAAAATATGTTGAGGCTGGGGATTGAGACTCTATTCAATTTAAGGAGGAGACCTACGGAAAGCCTGCGAGGAATGGTAACGAGGTGGAGGACGGTATGCAGCGAGCTTGCAGGAAGAGTTGACGAGAAAAATTTCATCCTAGCTTTCGTGAACGCGTTGATCCAAACTGATCTGTTATACACTCAAATATTCATTATTCGCAACTATTTGACAATGAATGAATTAAGAGAGTACCAAGAGGAGTACATAGCGTTAGAAGAAAAACAGAGGCAAGTCAGCGAAGCAGCACTAATTCCAGCGAAGGAATGGAATTCAAGGTTATTACCAAGGGTAGTACATGTCGTGGAAAATGATCCAAAATATGAAAAGGGAGAGTCATCGACTCTAGTCCCGGCAAAGTTAGTAGCTGTATCAAGTGGAGATCAATAGTGGATCGATCAACAAATATATGAGGAGTCAAGACGAAGGAATTATGAGCCACGAAGCTACAACACGGGATATCAACAAAGAAACAACCAAGGGCCCATATTTGGAGAGCGAAGACCAAATGCACCAACTTTTGAAGACATAAAGCTCCATAGGCTTAACACAACTGTGGAAAAGGTATGAGAGGAAATAGTATTAATAGAGGAGATCCCACCACCACCTAATTTGGGAAGAGAGCCACCTCAGGGAACTAGGAGTCATGAGTTCTGTAGATATCATCGCTTTCATGGGAATCATACAAATGATTGTCGAAACATTCGAAGAATTATACTTTGTTTGATAGAGCAGGGAAAACTCGCGGATTTCCTAGAAAATTATGTACCACCACCACCACCACCTCGTGACAATCAGCAGGTATACCGAATTGAAATAGATCGAGGAGAAAAAGGTCCGAATTATAATACGATAATACATGCAGCGAAGAGTATTCAAAATTTCCATAACAACATACTCAAGAGAGTACATAAGAGGGACTTCGAAGGAAACGAAATATTCAGCATCAATACGAAGGAGCCGTTAGAGGAATGGAAAAAAAGAGAAATAACTTTCTCATCAAAGGATGCACCTGAAGGAGTAAATTCACACACAAACCCTTTGGTTATAACCCTGAATTTTTGGAAATACTCAAGATGGGAAGAAGATCAAGCCGAGAAAGCAAAAATCTGGGCAATTGACATAATCTTGGTGGATACGGGTAGCTCGGTTGACATACTCTTTTATCATACATTTATAACTATGGGATATAAGGACTCGGATTTAACGGGGTTGCGTCTAAACAAAAGGGAGAGATAGTTGTAAAGATATTAGCTGGCGAGCTGGAAACGAAAGTCACGGTTTGCGTGATAGACATAGACTCACCTTACAATTCTCTTATAGGAAGACCATGGATACACGGGATAAAATAAATTGTATCTACATATCATCAGGCCATACGGTTTCCTATACCGAGTGCAATTGGCGAAATAAGGGGAGATCTTAAGGATGCACAAGATTGTATTAAAAAGGATGTCCATAACTATGAGGAGAAAATAAGGAAGAAAATAGAAGAAAAAAAAAGAAGGCATGCGAAGAAAGAAGAGCAGAGCGGTTGATGGTATTCACAATTGGGATAAGTGAAGAGCTAGTTGCAACGCAGAAAGACGTAGAAGGGGCGGAGAAAACAACGATGGACGGCAAGAAGAACCGCGAGATGACTCCAGAAAAGGGAAGCCAAGCTGAAATAAAGCAAAGCGGAAAGGCGAAAAACGGAAAAACGGCTGAAGAAAGTGAGGTAACGAGAATAGAGAAAGAAATCCCTGTCATAAAGGAAAAACGAACCCCGCGAGGAGAAGCAAAGAAAAACACCTCCAAGCGCAAAAAAGCATCGATACAAGAGGTTGAGGAAAGCGTCGAATTACGTGATTCTCTAGATAAGGAGGAAAAGGCTTGCGAAGAAGAAGAGATGAAACGATTAAAGAAAGAACTCTATGAAGAAAGACGAAAGAAGGAAGATTTGGTGAGGGAGCGTATAAGGTTGGAAAGGCAAAATGAGAAACTTTTAATTAAGAACAATCATATAAAAGGGAATCAAGTGGAAAATAATGCACAAATAGGAAAATATGCTCCATAAAGGGCATTAACAACTGAAGGACGTCACGAATACCGGCGAGAAAACAAGGGACGAGGAGAAAAAAATAAACGGGAAGATCTAAAAAGAGCCATAGAGAATATGAGAAGGGAATTCCGAGAAAGAGAGTATCTAATGCAGCAATCAATGATGGCCGGTGGGAAAAGGAACAATATCCCAGTGACAAAAAAGACAACCGGACTGCAGCCAGAAATGATGAACAAATGTGCGAAAAACGAACCATGCAAGCCGGAAATAGCGGCACTGTTCTCGTTAAAGCAAAGGGAAGTAAAAGTTTACGAAGTGAACTAAAAGGAAGGATTTCAGAGGAAGATTTAGTGCGCTCGTTCATTTATGTGCTGTCAACTAGGTAGCCATGATTTCCGACTTTGTTCAAGATCAAGAACGAAGTGAAAATGAGGGAGTTGAAAATATATATATCAATCTGAGCACATTCGTATGGAAGAAGAACACTGATAATCGAGGAAGTATCGTAGGAACAGGATGAATGTAGTTATGTTAATCTACCAATTGATAATGTATCAAATTTTCAAAAGAATAGAAATGAAATTTTTATGAATCGTATCATGAATATGAATTTTCAAACTTACAAGATAACCAAAGGAAAATGATACCTCACATTAGGAGACAAATAAGATTCACGAAGTAGACAGTTTCTAGGAAAACTTAAAACCTTCGCCTAGGAAGGCTGAGAATCCACGGCATGCACCCTAGTTCGCATGAAAATGCAATAGGAAAGACCTAATGCATGTCATGAAAAACTCTCAGAGAGAAATCTAGGGGCAATTATAAGACCTATCCGCCGAGGGTCCCTTTTATGATGGCCTTCGGTAAGGGGTGCAGAAATATGACCAAGACGCTGACGTATTCGGTTGAGCTGCGGGTGCCTGGGACGTCTGGAGCGTTACCGGACATGTCCGTATGGCAAGTCTTTGATACAATGCACTCGATCCCAAAGAAACCTCACTTCGGGTGTAACTTCGTAATCCTAAACCATATCGGCGAAGGTGATAAGAAGTCACGAAAACAACTGAATGTCGTAATAACTGGATGGGAGGATACCAACATGCATGTTAGGGTTAACCTCCTTGAAGGGGAAATCAGGGGGAATATAAAGGGATGACACCCTCCAGATTAGGGAGCTGTGTGACCAAAAAAGACGGCAATGTCATGGGAATGACTAGACCTGTCGCATTATCGCGAGATGGGGAAAAATAAATGTTAAGGCGAGGTTGATGGATTATTATTCGAAAGGGTAGTAAGCGCATGAGACTTCGCCGAATTAAAATCCTTAAAGAAGGATGAGTCACAATAAGACCTTAATTAGGAGGCGCAGTAAGACCTTATATAAAGTAACATGTAACAATCAGAAAGTAAATAAGGACTAACTACAACGAGACACTTGATGAATTCCAAAAAGAAAAGAAGGCAGATAACAAATCTAGCGAGATTCAAAATTTGTAAAGCCGCAATAAAGGCAAAGCAACCAAGGGAAAGTTATAGTTTGACTTGTACGACCTCTCCTTGATCGGATAATGCTCAACAAGAACAAGAGGCAAGTATATACTTTTACATTTTATGTTCTTCTTTAGCATTATCCTCGCAAGACTCAGCGTTCCTCCAAAATAAGACCCTGTCAAGAAAGGCAAAGGCAAGAGCAAGTGAAACAAGGAAGTTGAAGAGGGAGACAATGTGAGAAGCGTGGACGAAATTCAATATATGACGCGGCGAAGATGCCTAGTGGACCCCAAGGGAAGGAAGGAGCTCGCAAGATTCAAAGCTTATAGATGCACAATTGGGGAGGTATGGATTAACTTTACGCCATACCTCGGAAATACACAAAAGAATAAGAGGAAAGTATATACTTTAAACTTCATTATTCTTTTGAGTATTTCCTCGGCAAGTATATACTTGACGAAATAAAAAATCATAATATTGACACAAGATTCAATCAAAAGATCACCCAAAGAAATTAAGATGTTTTGCCCCCCAAGCTTGGGAGCGCCCAGAAAGATAAACTGTTTCCAAGATAGTTAAGCATAAAACTAAAATGTGAAGGAAGAAAAACTAAGGTTTTTGTTGAAGTGGAACGTCGTCAAAGATAACATCACCCGCTCCACCAAGACCAGCACCAGTACTAGCAGAGGCACCCCTGGACTCTTCCTCCTCGACTTTCGCCTCGTCGATCTTCTGTTCCTCGCCATCTTCACTAAGCCTCTCTTATTCGCAAGAGATGATCCTATCGTCCTTCTGTTGCTCGTCGTTGGAGAACACCTCCAGAGGAAAAGAAGTATTAGGAAGGCCATGCTCGTCGCAGAAATTACCAAAAAGAGAAACCATATAGTTCTGAGTGTTCTTGGGAGCTAACTTTGCTACCTTTACAGAAGTTTCAATCATCTCGTCCATGTCAGCATTCAAATCACTGACCTCACTCTTCAGGCGAGAAACCTCTGTGTGAAATTCATCCCTTTCGCGGGAAAGGCGAAGGACTTGGCTCTTATGACGATCTTCGGATTTTGCAAAACCAAACAAAACTACATCAAAAACTAGAAGTTTGACATAATCAATAGTATTCCGTATTGCACCTAAAGCTACCTTCCATTTGCAAGATAGTGGTGTTCAAGGTTTCTTGGACGTCGGTATGCAAATGATCCAGCCTAGAGATCGTTAGATCCGACTCGTGAAGTTGAACACATAACTCGTGGTAGGCATTGTCCCAACCTTTACCATGACCGTACTTTGAGGTATCTTTGTTAGATTGAGTGACAAGAGCGCCCTTGTTCTTGCGATAATCTGCGGACTTGGCTTGAGAAGAAGATTTGATAGACCTCGGACGAGATGAGTTTTCCAACTGAGCTTGAAGAAGTTCCACTTTCTTCTTCAGACAGTCGATCTCTTCGTTAAACCAGCTACCTTGTTACGAGATTTGCGAAGATCAACCACGACTTTAGCTTTACTATTGATCACGTGCTCGTTATCTTTTTCCAATCTCCTATAGGCAGCTAATGACGAGGAATGAAGGTTCCTCGAAGTAGTGAGGGAATTGTTGAACCGTTGAAGTTCAAACTTAAGACGCTCATTATCGTCGTGAAGATGATAATTTAATTCCTCGTTACGAGAACAATCAATAGACAGGCGGTCCACTTGTGAAAAAAGAGTCTCGACCTTCTCATTCAAAATCAGGTTCTCGGACACATATCAATCATTTTGGGTCACGAGGTTCAGATTCTCAGCACGAATATCTTCTAGAGAGGCGTATGCTTCGGAGGAATCCATTTGGCGTTGCATACAGTGAGCTTGACGAAATATAAAATAAGAAAATAACAAAAGTAAAAGCAAAGGCAAAGAACGATTCCGCGAGGGGAGTGAACTTACTTAGAAGTTTCTCTATCTTCTGACTCTTCTTGTTGGAATGCTCTTTTTCCTCTTGAATATCCTTTGTCAAAACTTTGATTTGAGCCTCGTCCCTTTTTGATTTCTCACGAACAAGTCTAATTTCCACGAGGCTGGCCATGTGACGGTGGACCTCCTTCGAATTGTAGAATCGAAACTCAAGAGATAAACCTCGGGACATAAAGAAGGCATAACGGGAAAAGCATAAAAGTCTCACCTGGTTCATTAAAGTTGAATGTTGTTGGAGAGACAAGTTCATGGAGGCATTTAGCAGTACATATGATTCTTGAGAAAGGAAGTCATCAAAACTAAAGGTCACCAGGGATTCTAAGGCACGAGACCTCGTGGATGGGTCTTCGCGAGCTTTGTCGTAGACCTCTTGGAGAAAATTCATGTCTGGATCATAGAGAGGGTTAGACAGCACCGTCGGAGCCTCCTGCTTCTTCTTCTCGCCGGTAGAGGAATCCTCGGTAGACTTCTTCGGACGCTCAACCTTGGGATGAACATGAGGATCAGCTATTTTGGGAGAAGGAGTTGTGCGAGGCTGAGAAGGTTGAAGCCTAGGAGGAGTAGAAAGACTTGTAAGAATGAGAAAACTTGAAACTGCGGTCAAAGCAGCCAGATCCAAGACCTTTCGTTGCCTTTTGGACCCACCAGAAGGGGGGACACCAGTCTGCGAAATAACAAATTCAGCACGAAAGATGGCTAAAAGGATGGAATATGCGAAGTAACAATAATGACGAAGTAAAGATACCTGAGAAGAAGTAGGAGGTGGAACAAGATGATCACGCCTTTTTCGTCCCTTAGTTGACTCATGAACAGGTTGCTTCGCAAGGAGAGTGTCATCCTGTGAAGAATAGAAGGTTAGAATTTAAAGATATCACGAGAGCAAAATAATAGGCGAGGTAGATACCTGTTTGGGAGTTAAAGACTCGGAAGTAACAACCTTTCCCTTGGACGTCTTGAGAAGACCAGCGACATGCATCACGAACTGAAAGAAAAGGGGGAACATAAGAACGATTCGGGCCCCGAAACGAGATAAATCATAAGAAAGAAAGTCATACCTCGGCTGGCACAAACCACCGAAATTTCCAAGGATCGCAACCAGCGAGATGGCAATGTTTAGGAAGAGGGCCTTGGGGAGGAGCCCCCTTTTCAAAAAAACCAAAAACAAAAGGGCCACCAACCACCAGAGGAAACATCGCCCAATCATCATCACAAGAGAGGAGAACTTGGGAATCCACATCTACAAAAGAGCTTTGGTCGGCGCCACAACAAAATTTAGAACAAGATCAATGCCCCACTCCTGGTACTCTCTCATGCTGGCGAATTTAGCTGAGTAGTTGGTCACGAAAGAGTCCACATTAAAGTCGCGAGAATCGAATTCTTCTGCTACTAAGGGAACTTGCGAAGTACCATTACCTGAGTGAACCCTAAACTCGTTGGAGATGCGAATTGCATTACCAGAGAGTTGAAAAACTCCACACTGCAGCTTACTTAGAATCTCAAAAAAGATGGGGTTATAAGGGTCGTAAAGACGGAAAGATAATCCAGCCCTCAATTGGCCCACAGTAACGATCATCTTGTCGGCCGTCCAAGTATCCGACTGAATCCATCTGTAATTCAGTTCCATGTCCTGAGTAGCAGTAACAGATGGACTCACAGAAGAATCAACAACGGGAGTTAGGGTTAAACCTATCTTTTGAAAATCCGCTTGGAATTCCTCAAAGGATTTGAGTGACGCAGTTGTGGAAACCTTCTTGGGAGCCATGGTAACAAAAAGAGAGTAGGAGGTCGACAAGGGTAGCAAAAATGGCAGAAGATGAAGAAAGTGCAAAAACCAGATAAACAAAGAGCAAAGAGAGGAATAGTAGGAAAAGAAACCCCAGACCTAAGTCAAGATGAATATAAATAGCGTTGAGAAGATGACTGGCTCAGCGGGTTGACGACACGTTCGAGGTATACTAACCGGCAATAGACGGTTACCCAGAGAACGTGGTCACGTGGAGGCAGGAAAGTGGAGAACGTGGCGGAAAGGGAATCCAAAGCGGTTCTTATTCCATTCTCAAACGACTCGAATAAAATAAGAAAAGGCAAAATGTGGGTACACGAAATAGGTTCGCCACGTGTCGGACATAAAGGGAAGAAGTATGGCTAGAGAATCTCACTTAAAGATCCCAGTCAGGAACTTGTCAATTCAAATGTCAGAGTTACCTCGCCACCTATCAATCCTGCGAAGTACAAAAGGGATGCGAAGAGACTTACACGAAGAATCTAAGTTACGAAAGACCAAATTAGAGTACCCAACAAGATATCAACGACGAAACAGAAAGGGCGAAGTACAATAACTTGGCAAAAAAGACAACCCGCGAAGTAAATATATTGGGGAGCAAGAAAAGAGACAGGTGTCCCGACAAATCCATGTGAACATAGCGAAAGAAGGGGAAAACCTTTATGGAAAATGACATGGGAGAAATATAAAGCACTCCGAAAGAACTTGGTGAAGTAAAATGAGAGTTGTACCCCATTAGGGTTGATTGGCCTATAAATAGAGGTCCTTGGGAAAAGCAAAAGGGGTCGGATTTTGGAGAGAGAAAAGAGCTTAGTAGAGAGAGTGAGATTAGAGTTTCTTTGTGTTCAAGAATTTGTACTTTGTTTTCGTAGAATTCATCAATAAAGATTTTCTAGTTTATACGATTTAAACATGTCTTAGATCTTGGTTGTTTTCCTTTTGGGTGTACTACTGAATTTCGATTAGTTACACACACCTTGATCAAATTAGGCTATAATAACGTGCATACTAAAGAGATTAGACTTGGTTACTCCATGAAAACATAAGTATGCTTTACATTTGCATCGGTTCATGAAATATCTTTTTTTTGTACCAGTGAGTGCAAGTCTTACAAATTAGGATCCACGCATTGTCTCCACTTGCCATGGTGCTAGTCTTGGAGATTTTTAGCTGCTGTAACACCAGAATTAACCACTTATTGAGTGGTTAATACTATCTGAACGTGCATGCTGATTCCTCATCTGGTGCTGAGTTTATTGAGCCAAGAATAATAAACGACAACTTTATTGCATTACTTATCTGAATATTCTTATTATCTAGCTATCTGTTACTCAAAAGTAAGTAAATATGTTTTGTCCATACTAAGAAGCCGCGTCTAGGCGGTAAGGCCGTTTATATGTTCACATGTGAACCCTGAACCATGAACGTTAAAATAAGATGCCATTAATTGTAAGTTTAAATATTAGGCGAAAATGTAAAACCATATATCATGTGTGTGCTTACACATTCCAAAGCCTCTTGCCATATCTAATTGCCATTTGCCAAGCTAGGTAGTGGGTATGGACTACTTCAAAGTAAACGCCCAGACAAAAAAGTCTCGTTTAGAATAATAATGCACCGGCCGGCCGATAGCAGTTAAGATTGGTACGTAATGTGATGTCTACGCTACACCTAATTAAGCACCCTGGATTACTTGAACTTTGTTAAGGGCATCAAATATTTTTCACTCTTTTGATCACAGAATACTTATATTATTGTTACTATTTTCTTTCAAATCTTCCTATACGCAAGTTTCTTCTCAACTATGTCGTGGTATCAAGATCCTCAGATGTTTATATGTAATGCCTACAATACAGCATCGCATGGTTTTAACGTATACAGGTGTAAGAAAGATCCTAGCGGCCCTGTTCATGTATCAGATTTACAACGTATCTCTTCCGGCATTCAGAAAGGAAGCGATTTTGATTCTTTATTAGCTTATCTCATTAATTTCTTTATTCGTTCTGGTTCAACAACATGGAGGATCGTGAACTGTCAAGGATTGTCCATCATCTGGGAACAAACAACCAGCAATGGAGTCATCTGTTCCTGGTCTCGTGAACCGCTAGACTCGCCTTATTATCATCTCCCCGGTATTACTCCACCAGTTGATAATGAGAAAGAAGCTCTTAAGAGAAGAATTGCTGATTTACTAGCAGAAATTTCACCCCTCGTAGTTGAAGTTCAAAGGAACAACGAAGACAAGAACACTCTTATCAACGAGAAAAAATCTGTGGAGAAAATAAATTCTGAGCTAAAAGCAAGAAATTCAACTCTGGAAGCTGATCTCCAAAGGGAAAAAAATGAGAAACGAGATTTAGAGAAACAAGTTTCTGATTTGAAATCAAAACTGAAAAAGGGTGGTGGTGGATCAGCCGGTGAACAACCATGGAAGAGTGGTAAAGGTACTGTTCCTGATAATTGGGTTCCTTTCGAGGAACTTGATGTTCTAAATATTCCGAGAAATACTTCTTTGAAAATGATCAAAGCATCAGGTGCACTGAAGATTGTTGAAGATAAAACGTTTACAACGAATGTCCATGCGAGTCATTTCTATCGAGGAGTATATCTAGAGGCTGTGAACGTTGAGGAGTTGATTCCTAACAAACATGAAGCAAGATTCGATCCAGCTATCTGGTATTTGTATAAAAATGGAGGAACATTTTATGCAGCCCGTAAGCTATTTTGAAGCCTACATGACATGCATGTTCATCTGTCTTGTGATCAGCGGGTGGAAGCCACCATTGAAAATAATTCACAGGTTTATCAATTGGTGTTCTAGGTAATTACGGCCTTGTATGCTTCTTGATGTAGAAATAAAATTCCTTCCGGTTTGTATTTGAATTTGTTTATGTTTAATTTGAAGTGGTAAGTTGTTGTAATGCCTCTTCGAACTTGTATAAGCTCTCTTGCGTCCCTTCATGTTTACTATTATCTACCTCTTGCCAGGGTCAGGCTGCTAGCTGACTGATTCATCTAGTGCTGGATTCATAAACTATCACAGTGGACATTGTATATATGGTGTTTAGCTGTTTTGATAAATTTTGATTCATCATTTTCTCTTATGCTTATCAGATTCTTCCATTATGAACCTTGATTGATGTTTTAGTGGTCCTTTACTATTAGAATATGTGCAATAAAAAGAGATGGGGGCAATAAATTATAATCCTGCTTCAGGGAACAAGTTTCTCAGGAACGGCCCTGCTTCTACACACGCCAGTGGCTTCACTTCATCTCGGCGCTTGATGATCAACCGCACACTTCTTGCCCATAGTGCAGAATCACGTTTGCCCATTTCTTTTTCATAGAGCAGAATCACGTTTGCCCATTTCTTTTCCATAGAACAATTTACCTGACACAACAAAAAAATTGTTTTGTACATTGCCATAGGAATTTCGCTTATGTTGACTTAGACAAGTATATACCACGGCCGCTGGAGTTGAAAAAACTTCCTGTGAAAAAATTTTGTTATATGAAGTGTGAACATCGATGTGGATACATAAATTATCACAACCAACGCGGATGTAGACTTTTTATTGTCATTGTTGTGCTGTATATAGAGATATTTATTTATATAACACGTGGAGATAAGCACTATATATATATATCGTAGTCTTTAATTTTGTCAAGGCCATCAAAAAAATTTCACTCTTTTAATTTCTTCCGATTGTTTCAGCAATCGCGGATTATTTTTCATATCCTTATAATATTGCCATTTTCTTTCGACTTCTATTCACAAGTTCTCGTCACACTGAGCAATTATGTCGTGGTTTCAAGATCCGACGTTATTTATAGTAAATACCCAATTTAGAGCATCGGATGGTTTCAGTGTACCCAGGTGGCGGCATAAGAAAGAACTTAGTGGCCTATTGAGGATTATGATTTGAAATTTTTTGGAAACTTATCTAAATGTCTCGGCGATAATCACCAAGAAAGCGATTTTGACGCTCTCTTAGCTTACCATTATAAACCTGGTGCGGCGATATATAGGTACGTCAACTGTCAAGGTTTGGTCATCAAGCGGGAATTTGCCACAACTGGAGACCCGGATACGTATACCTGGTCACGTGAACCACTAGACTCGCCTTTTTATAATATACCCGGTCTTCCAGTTGATTTTGTGAAAGAAGCTCTTGAGAAGAGAGTTTCGGATCTAGAATCAAAAAATTCAACTCTCGAAGCTGATGTCCAAAGGGAAAAAGATGAGAAACAAGTTTCTGAGTTGACAACAAAGCTTAAAGAGTGTTGGGGTGGTGCAAAACATGGAAGAGAGGCAATAATTGGGTTCCTTTCGAGGATCTTCATGTTCTAGAATTTTTGAAACGACAAGATAGAAGAAGGTTTTGTTTATTTTACCAAAAGCTTGATTACAGAACCCGGCAATTCTTTGTCTAAATAGGCATATACGCCTTTACAAATATGGTGAGCAGATTTCACCCAAATAATATCTTTCCAAACATACAAGATACTTCCTAACTACCGTATATACAAAATATATATGCAAATCCCTTAACAATTTTCGAGGAATACTCCTCTGAAAATCATCAAAGCACGGGGTATCCTAAAACTCGTTGAAGATAATACCACAAATGTTCAGGCAAGCCTTTTCTATGGAGGATTATATCCTATAGTGGCTGTGAATGTTGAAGAGTTGATTCCAGACAAAGATGAAGCAAGATTCGATCCAACTATCTGGGGTTTGTATAACAATGATGGAAAATATTATGCAGCCCGTAATCTATTTGAGTCAGAGATGTAGATGAACACATACAAGACGTGCCAATCTGTCTTCTGATCATCAGGTCGAAGCCACCGGTTAAAAAAATTCACAGGTTCATCATTTTGTTCTCTGAGTAATTATAGCCATCCATGCTTACATATGTCGACTTGTATTTTAATTTTTGGATTGGGTTTGTGTTTGATTTTGTTTCAATTTCATTCGGGTTGGTACCAGATTGGCCGATTGTAATGTTTATTCAGACATGTATAAGCTGTTACGGCCTTCAATAATTACGTGTGTTTTTTTTTCACCTCTTGCATAAGGTGCCGTCTAATTGCCATTTGCCAAGCTAGGTAGTGGGTATGGACTACTTCAAAGTAAACGCCCAGACAAAAACAAGTCTTGTTATAGTAAAATAATGCACCGGCGAATAGCGGTTAAGATTGGTCAGGCTGCTAGCTGACTGATTCATCATCTAGTGCTGGATTCATAAAGTATCACAGTGGACTTTATCATAATTTTTGAGCTGTATATATGTGTCATAGTGTTTAATTTTGTTAGGCAATCAAATATCTTTCACTCTCTTTTCTTTCAATGTGGACTATGGCGAAGTCGTCATGGTTTAGAGATCCTCAGTTGTTTATAAGTAATTCCGTCAATACAGAATTGCATGATTTCGCCGTATACAGGTGTAAGAAAGAACTTAGGGGGCTTATTTGTGCAACAGATTTACAAAGTTTAGGAATCGGTCTATCTAAATGTCTCTCTTTGGAGGATAAGAAAGAAAGCGATTTTAACGCTTTACTAGCTCATCTCATTGATTTTTCTACTCGTTCTGGTTCAAGAACATGGAGGTTTGTGAACTGTCACGGTTTGGCCATCATCTGGGACGAATCTAGCCGCACTCGAACCGACTGTTCCTGGTCACGTGAACCACTGGACTCGCCTTTTTATAAGATACCCGGTATTAATCAGCCAGTTGATGCTGAGAAAGAAACTCTTTGGAGAAGAGTTTCTGATTTAGAATCAAGAATTTCAACTCTCGAAGCTGATGTCCAAAGGAAAAACGATGAGAAACGAGATTTGGAGAACCAAGTTTCTGAATTGACATCAAAACTCAAACAGTGTCGTGGAATAATATCAGCTGATGAAGAACCACGGAAGAGTGGCGGCAATAGTACTCTTCCTGTGAACGTTGAAAAGCTGATCCCTGGCAAAGGTAAAGCACGGAGATTTAGGAACATCTTATGCATCCCGTAAGCCATCTGAGTCAGAAATGTAGATTGATGAATACAAGACGAATTAATCTGTTTTCTTATCAATGGGTCAAAGCAACCAATTAAAGGACTTCACAGGTTCATCATTTTGTTGTTTTAAGCAAGTAATGGCCTTCCAATTTCCAAATTGTAATTTTTTTTTCTTTTGGGTTTGTGTTTGGTTTTATTTACGTTTCATTTGGAGTTGTGAGAGATTGTATTGTCTATACAGAAATGTATAAGCTCTTGCGTACCATCAACATTGCGCCCAATTCACAGTGCCACTGCTTCTGCTTGTCCTATATCTGAGATTCCTACTGAAGTTAGCACATCTATGACGGTTAGTCTAATTATTGTTGCTTTTATTTTTCTTTCGGTTTGTAAATAAGAATATGCAGTACATCTTGATCAATCAATTTGATCCGGAAGATCATAAGATTCTCATAATACAACCACTCTAATGAAATGGAGTTTAGGCTAGAACAACAGTAAAACTAGGTACATATACTAGAGAGATTACATTTGGTTGTTCCATGAAATCACAAGTGTGCTTTACATAATTTGCAGGCTTGCAAGGATATTGTTGATGAAATATCCTCATACTGGTTAGTAGAGCGAGTCTTAAAAAATACGATCCACGCATTAATTGTCTTTACTTGCTGTGGTACAAGTCAGTCTAGGAGTTTCTCAGCTGTTGTGACACCGTTATCAACCACTTCTTCAGTAATGTTCAGCTGACTGATTCCTCATCTAGAGACAACTAGTGTATTAACTATTTTAAAAGAGAGGAAGGATTCCTTCACACTTTTATTATCACACTATCTCACATGTTCGGCGTTATTTTTGTGAATAAAAACCGAACCGTAATGAGTTTGAAGCTAATATTTTGAGGATATGTTGACATTCTAAAGTATTTTTTCGAGATGGGTTCACAAAATTCAGGATTTTGTAAATGTGCATTTTTTGTAAGCTCTAAATGTAGCTTTTTTGAAATCGCTAAATGTGTTCAAGATGAGTTGTAGATTGAATACTTTTGATCTTCTGTTTTTGAAATATGCGGCTTTTTTGTAAGCTCTAAATGTGAATCTCTGAAAAATCAATATACATAGAGTTTAATTGTCCTTGCAGTTCTCATTTGGTCTCACAACTCTTCGAAATAATGCTACTGTATTATTCAAAATATGTTAGCTGCAAATAGATACTATAGTTTCATGTGCTCTCGAAACGGCGACATCAAGTCCGTAGGCTAAGGTGTTTACCTCACCACTTAACATACAAATTTCTGCAACTTTAGTTAAGTTTAATCCAGCATTCTCTACCTCCTTTGATGGTTTAATCCAATTCAAAGTTCAAACTGATTAGTTATTACCACAATAGATTCAATGCTCGTCAAAAAAAAAAAAACTAAGACAACACAAATTTCATTCATACAAGCTCATTATTACATAGTAATACAAAGTCTTTGAGTGTACTCCCAAATTTGTGTGACATTTTATCAAACAATGCATGAGCAGAATTTTCAACATGAAAATTGGGACTACAGATCTGTGTTATTGTTTGGATTGTATGTACAAACTAACTATAAATTGTTTTCATCATCTTCCATTAATACTCTAACAATCTTCCTTCTTTCTTCGTTTTCATCGTCTTCCATTAAAATCTATTAGATCCAGAACCCATTTCTAGTTTCTCCGAATTACTCAATTAACCAACAAAGGATGAGCTTTCTCAGAAGAAATAGTTAATGGGATAAAGATGAAATCTAATAAAATAAAGTAATAATTGATCCGATTTCAAACTTTGAATATCCATCGTGAAATTTTGGCGGCAATGCTATTCAGCGAGCCGATCTCCTCCTCCCTATCCGACGTGGTTAGTCTACGTGTACGTAAAGTTAAAGCCACGTGATTATCTCTTTCCTTATTTTCTTGTCTCTTCCCTTATTTTCTGCTTTTCTTCTGTACTATGTGTTCTTCCCCTAATCCCCTCTCTTTCCCATCTCGATTCTTATAGTTTCTTCGAATCGATTTCAATGTCTTTACTCTCTCTAATATGCTTCTAATTGAGTATGATTTTCATTTTGTCTGGTTTTATTATGATAATAATCATTATGGATCTGATAATTAAACTTATCTTGATCAAGAGGGTTTCTGATGTAAACTCTTACTGATCGATTGATACAATTAGTGATACGCACGGATCATTAATCAGTTGGTTGATTTGAGATTGAACAGAAGGAATGGAAAATCTAAAAATCAAGTATTTATTTAGTACTTGACTACTTGTTACTTTTCTCTTACAATCAGATGCATATAAACAAATTTGAAGTAGTCATCTTATTGAAAAGAAAAAAGAGTACGAAATTATACAGTTTTCATCTTAATTTTTGGAAGAAGTTGTCGCAATCTGGCTTTGAGATTAATTAACCTAATATATTTATTAATATTTCACCAAAAATTAATTAATTTCTTTAGATAATTTAGCAATGGGGAGAGATTGTATTAAGGATCTGCCATGAAATTGCAAGACAAGAAGAGAAGAGAAATATATGCAGAAAATTAGAGAGAATAGGTTTCCGGAGAGGATCATGTTTTGTTTAGTTATTACTCCCTCCGTTCTTAATTAGATGACCTACTTGGTTTTAAGTTTTGTCCCATAAATAGATGATCTATTTTTGTTATTATAGGAAATATTTATAATTTGATAGTTATGTTTATATTCGTTAAGTAGGTGTTTTAAAATGCTTTTCAACGTTATAAAGTTTACGAAAAACCGTGATATAATTTAAGAGATAAATCATTTCTAAGTTTTACTAACATCCTTGTCTTAAAAATTGTGCAAACTACAATTAGGTCATCTAATCAGAAACGGAGGAAATATTATTTTTTTCTCTTTTATCACACGTAGGCTAACCACGTCGGATAGGGAGGAGATTGAGGAGCATTAAAGCTTGTTGAATAGCATTGCCGAAATCTTGGAATCCCACCCAATTTGTTGGTCGAATAATTTAGATGACGTGTTTTAAGTTTATCACTGATTCAATGCCAAATCAGATTGACACATCATGCGGGAGGAGAGTGGGGAGGAGATGAGGGAGGAGTATAACACTGCCGGTTTGTATTAGTCTATTGCGTCTTCGGATCTGTGGGCAATTTTTATTATTATATGTAAAAATAAATGGTGCTCCCATCCTTCTCAAGTTAGGTAGCTGTCTTAATATAAAATTATGAAAGTTGACGGACTGGCCAGGTATGTTGAAAGTTTTCTCTATAGATATCATAGTGTTTGATCTTGTTAGAGCAACTGCAGTGGTGCGATCAAAACCAAAGATCAAAAAAAAGATCAAAAAAAAGATCAAATTTTGGGTTTAGCCCGTGTTGTCACGTAACGGTGGCGATTAAAATTTGGTCGCGCGTAATTTAAAGATCCGCCCCAAAAAAATTTCATCGGGCGTATCTCAAATGTCCGCCCAATCAATCACCAGGCGGACTTTAAGTTTACGCCTGTCAACAGGCGTACTTTAAGTTTACGCCTCATTTTTTTTTTTTTTAATTTGAATTTTCATCGGGCGTAATTTAAATCTCCGCCCGTTAACAAGCGTACTTTAAATTTACGCCCAGCAACAAGCGTACTTTAAATTTACGCCCGACTATATTAGGATTTGGTATTTGGTCGCGACCAAATATGGTCTGGAATTTGATCTTTGGCTGGGATTTGATCTTTACTCCGTCCCACTGCGTCACGATCTCATCCCAAATTTTTGGTTATACTCGCCCACTGTAGATGCTCTTAAGGACCATAATTGTTTTTCTCTCGCTTTAGATTTCTTCACAAGAACTTCTTGGTAAGACTCTCCCTCTCATCTGATTTAAAAAAAAAAAAAGACTCCTCTTTCTCTCAAAGTACTGATAGTAAGTAAAACAACTTAATAAGAAATATTCATTGCCATTCAATACTCTTTTCTTTGCAGTTCCTCAGCCTTCAGTCACTCCTGTCAACTGAATAACTATGTCGTGGTTTCAAGATCCTCAGTTGTATATATGTCGTGAAGGGCCGGGGTGAAAACTATACAGGATGAAGGAACCAATTGGAACCCCTGTAGCGCTATCAGGTATAATTGATTATGGATTCTTAGACTATTCTAAACATCTCTCTTTACCAAATAACAAAGAAAGCAATTTCGATACTTTCTTATCTTCTATCAAGTTTGATGGAGTAACTTTCAAGCTTATAAAATGTCAAGGCTGGGTAGTTCACCAGATGGTCAGTAATTACAAACACTTCACCTGGTCACGTGAACCACTGGACTCTTCCTCCCATCGGGAATTTACCTGAAACTAGAACTGAAAAGTGGGTTTCTGAATAAAGTATAACCGATTTTAAAATTGTTCCAAAAGTGTGACCATGACCGGTCAACCGACATATATGCCCTAGTCTTTTACGGAAATGACTGATTTTGTCCTGTCCGTACGTTAAATATGTAGACATCCAATTTTTTATTATTACTTTTTCATTTTTATAATGTTATGGTAATTTTATTTTTGACTGGGACCCCACCATTGTTTTACTGATGCCACGTGGATGTGTAGTAAGGAAATGTAGACATCCATATAATAGGCATAATATGATGCTTGATAACGGTAGACATCCATGTTTCTTTCTTCTACACATCGAACACTAATCATAATTAACAAAAAGATTAATCATAATAACAAAAAAATTAATCATAATTACAGAAAGATTATACGGTATTGTACAAGAATAAATGATTATACAAGAATTATATGGGATTAAAGAAGGATTATTAGGCTAATAGTGACATTGATTTAATCTGGGTTTCACTTCTGTATCTTCGACTTCTGCTCTCACAAAGAGGTAACTCTTTTTCTTCCACAGAACACACCACACACCTTCAGAATCTTTTTTTCCTAAAGTGAAGCTCATCTATAAGATCTACATATCAGGTATGGGAAATCCCGTTTTTCAGAAATTAAAATAATGTTTGATTTTGTAAACCCTAGAAATTTGATTTCTCAATATGTTCTGATCGGAAATTAGGGTTCTCCATATAGATCGAAAATAAGTCATTTTAGGTTATGGTATAGTTGATTGTGGTATTTTGTCGATATTGATTTTGCTGATGATAATGTAAAATTGGATAGAAATTTTCATTTTGATTTCATAAAATAGGTTTCAAATAGGGGTTAATAGTAAGATTCTTAATGGGTTGGATACGGATTCTGATTGCGAATGCTACTGTTTGATTTTGGTAGTGCGGTTTTTAAAGATGATTTAAGCAGAAGAGTTAGATTAATATCACTGTGGATCAGCGTGTTAGACAGTCTCCTGAAATGCCAGTCTCAATGTGTAAACACTATCTGCAGTAGTGAGAAAATGAATTTGGCAGAGAAGATTATTGCCGTGGCTTGCACGAAAAGAAAAAGAGAGAATTAATCGATATTTTTAGGTTTCTGAGCAGTATAAAAGGTGTGTTCGAGTCCCAGGGAAGGTTACGAAGTTATTGGAGCAGTCGCAGAGGAGTTTGTAGCACTACAGAGCTGAATTGATCAAGTTGCAGGAAAACCCGAGTTTCTGTTGCTGCTGCTGCTGAAGAACAAACGTTGCAAATAAGAACAACGTCTCAAATTTGTAACGTTGCTACAGTAACTTCTTTGTAACAGTCAGTCCTTTGTTTTGCAAAGCCAATACACCGTTGCAAACAATCAGTTTTATAGTTTTTCATTCTTTTAATCAACTTTTGTGCTAAGAACAAATATTTTGAGCAAGTGATTAATATGAGGAGATAACCCCCATTGCTGAGGCGACGGAGGAAGCCATTTTTCCAAATATTATGTGGTAAATTCTATTTAATTTAATTTTTGTAATTATTTTATGATTATTTACACTGAACTGAAATTGAATTTATGATTCTGATTAAGTGGTTGTGTTCTCAATTGATGGGTCATGCTTAGGTTAAGTCTTTTGATGGTCCATGCTTTCGATTTACAGCTATTGTTTTGAGAATCTACTTGTCTAGGCGAATATTAGAATCACTTCAAACGTAAAGAGTGCATAATTATTGACTAGATTAAATCACATAAAAATTGGAGATTGGTGGAATCCTGAGTCTCAGTGCTTTTTATAATCTTGATAACAATTTCTTTTTAATTTTTCTATTTTAATTTGAGTCTAAAATCGAGTCTACACAATCCGAGTTGAACGAACTTTACTACCACTTAAAAACTACATCAATTTTTGGCGCCGCCGACGCGGACTTGTATTTAGATTTGTTTTAGGCTTCTTTTTATTTTTGTTCTTTTTTACGCGTTTTGGTATTTTTCGATTCTTTTCAGATTTGGAGCGAAGCTACAAGGGAAGAAAAAGTGTTATAAAAGGAAAGCATCGCCAAACAAGGAAAGCAAAGAGGAATCCAAAAGGAGTGAAGAATAAGATTTTGTACATAGTTATTTTGTTTTATTTTTAGAAACTGTAAATATGGTTTTATTTTTTGTAATTTTTCTTTTTATTTTTGGACACTTTTTGGACTGGGACATTATTATTTTTAAACCCTACAGAAGGGTTGGTTTAAATAAAAACTGTGTGCATAGAAGGACGGTGATTACGATATCGCCCCGGCCCCTCGGGTTCGTACATGACATAGGAGTCGTGGCCCGTCTGGTATGGGAGGTAATTTTTTCGAAACACCCGCGAATCCCCTGTCAGCGGGTTTACTATATTCCTTCGTTTGCATATATGCTGAGGACTTGAAAACGGCTGCTTTAATTTCCTAGTAAAGGGCAAGGACTGGCCATACAAGATAAGGGTTCGGATTTCATCACCGTTCTCTTCTTGCCCGCCTTAGGAAAACAAAACCAAACGCGAACTTAAGCCTAAAATTTTGACTATAACGAGACCTATAGGGTAACGAGCTTAATATGAAAGTCGTTCGAAAAATATTGGTTACTCTTTTGAGCATACTTCGAAGTTCATGATGGTTTCTGTGAGTTGAATGCGTGACTGCGCCGCCTTGTAACCGGTGAGGCCTTAGGTATAAAATCTCCACTGAGCTTCCCTCGCCTCGATTCAACTTACTTTGACTCGGATTGATTCCAAAGGGTTTTGCTCATATTGTAACGAGTTCCTTTTCGAAAGAATAGAAGCTGGTCTAGAAACAACCTACGTGGAACCATCATGCTTTTTGTTTGCTAGAAAATTAGGTTTGATTTGGTTGAGTCAACCTTGTTTTGTGATTGCATAGAATCTCAAATATCTTGATAGAGCCAAAAATGGCAACTTTAAAAGCTTTGTTGAATCCTACTTGGACTACTCGTCCCTCTTGTATCAGGTTAGCTGAAACTGAAGCAAATTATGAACTTAGGCCTAGAACCCTACAGATGTTCCCAATCTTTTTAGGGAAAGAAAATGAAAACCCATACTTCCATGTTAGGGACTTTGAGGAAATTTGTAGTACCCTAAAGATTAGAGACCTTGATGATGATGCTTTGAAACTTAGGTTATTTCCTTTTTCCCTGAAAGATAAAGCCAAATCATGGATATATAGTTTGGCTTCCGGTTCAATAGAAACCTATGAACAACTTACATCTGACTTTTTGAACAAGTTTTTCCCTAGGCACAAAACATCGTCTATTACGACGCAAATCTGCACATTTTCTCAACAACAGGGAGAATCGTTATATAGGTATTTGGAAAGGTTCAATGACTTATTAGCCCAATGTCCTCATCATGGTTTAGAAAAGGTTAGGCTAGTTCAAATCCTTTATGAGGATTTAGATTATTCGACAACAACCATGGTTGAGTCTCTATGCACTGGTGGTTTTGAAAACCAAACTGTTGATGCGGCGATGGAATTTTTGAATGAAATCGCCGAAAAGACCCAGCAATGGGAATATTGTAGGGACCCCAAGAGAAAAATTCTTCTAGGTAGAGGAAACGTTAATAGGGTAGAAGGAGGCTATGAATCAGATGCCAAAATTGTTGTTATAGCAAAAAGGTTAGAAGCCTTAGAATTGGGTCACACTAGTGGTAGAGTAGAGCCTTTTTGGGAAGGCCAGACTATTAAAGAGCGAGCCAATGCTCTTTATAATAATGACACTAGACTTGATCACCATCAAAAGTTTGACCCATATTAAGAAACCTATAATCCTGGTTGGAGAAACCATCCGAACCTTTCATGGTCTAAGGACCAAGGTCAGTTTAGTAATTCTAATGTTCCCCCAGGTTTTGTCTATAGTAAGAATACTTCAGGATCAGCTCAGTTTCAGAATCAGTGTGATTTTATATTTATTATGGCTTTTTATGTCCCTGTAGGTATTTTTGGCGAAATAAGCTTTTGCGGCCAAATTGGCTAAAAAAGTGGTTTTTGCGCTCGTGGGAGAAAATTACTATACGGACTCTCACTTTGGATAAGGGGTAACCTAATTACTAAGGGTGACCCATTTCCAGGCATCTGCTAAAGGGAGACCAGCACGGGATAGGGGGAGGTCACTTTCTTCTCAAATTCGAATGAAATTTTGGCGGGAAAACCAAACTCTGGGTTGGATTTCGAAGGTGTTTAGAGAGATTCAATCGCTGAAATTTGTTGGGATGGACGTGATTGAGCATAACAGGCTTGGTATGTGCGCTGGAATCGATCAAATTGGGCTGGATAATCCAGAAAAAGGAAACATAGTTTGAGTTTTGCACGAAAACTTTGTGGACTTATTTTAAGAATTTCAGGGAGACTAAAGGCGTGATATTGTTTCCTAAGGTGAGATTCTATCTAAGGAAGAGTTTCGAATGATCTGGAAATCTTAGAAACGCGTAAGGAAGTTGGCAGAGAAGATTATTGTCGTGGATTGCACGAAAAGAAAAAGAGAAAATTAATCGCTATTTTTAGGTTTCTGAGAAGTATAAAAGGTGTGTTCGAGCCCCAGGGAAGGTTACGAAGTTATTGGAGCAGTCGCAGAAGAGTTTGTAGCACTACAGATCAGAATTGATCAAGTTGCAGGAAAACCCGAGTTTCTGTTGCTGGTGCTGAAGAACAAACGTTGCAAATAAGAACAACGTCTCAAATTTGTAACGCTGCTACAGTAACTTCTTTGTAACAGTCAGTCCTTTGTTTTGCAACGCCATTACACCGTTGCAAACAATCAGTTTTATAGATTTTCATTCTTTTAGTCAACTTTTGGGCTAAGAACAAATATTTTGAGCAAGTGATTAATATGAGGAGCTAAACCCCATTGCTGAGGCGACGGAGGAAGCCATTTTTCCAAATGTTATGTGGTAAATTCTATTTAATTTAATTTTTGTAATTCTTTTATGATTATTTGCACTGAACTGAAATTGAATTTATGATTCTGATTAAGTGGTTGTGTTCTCAATTGATGGGTCATGCTTAGGTTAAGTCTTTTGATGGTCCATGCTTTCGATTTACAGCTATTTTTTTTGAGAATCTACTTGTCTAGGCGAATATTAGAATCACTTCAAACGTAAAGAGTTGCATAATTATTGACTAGATTAAATCACATAAAAATTGGAGATTGGTGGAATCCTGAGTCTCGGTGCTTTTTATAATCTTGATAACAATTTCTTTTTAAGTTTTCTATTTTAATTTGAGTCTAAAATCGAGTCTACACAATCCGAGTTGAACAAACTTTACTACCACTTAAAAACTACATCACTCCCTCTAATTGTTATACTGTTTGTTATGTTGCTTACGCAACCTGGTAATAGCTAGCAATCTGTGTATATATTTTTACACACGACACTAAAACAGGTCATGCCAAAGATGTATTCCTACATTATCTAGTCTCACTAATATCTATTGTATTTATCTATTTCAGGGACTGAATATGTTTCCAAAGGTAGGAGAAGCCTTGAATCAACTTGGGACACACCATTTGCCATCGATTTACCCCGCCTACATGATGCTCCGTCTAATTCAAAACCTGTGCGGAGTTCTCCACCTCCCGAAACCTTCAGGAAATTGAAGTGGTATGAGCTGTGTGAGAATCAAAGATTCAAAACCAAGAATCAGCTGAAACTGGTTGTTGGTATGGTCCAAATACTAGACTTTTTTGAGGCCGATAATAAAGTGATTAGGCTACATGCTATGCGCTTCGTATGTAAGGATCCCACTAAACAGTGCAGGTGGGCTTTGTGGGAAAAACAACTTCCATAACTTACCTGGTGGGTAATCACTAAAGTCGCATCTCCACACACTTGTTGTAGAGAGGACAACTTGGACCTCGCATTCAGGAAAAAAGAAAAGGATCGTGCAATGCACAAACTCTTCAGCAAGGAATTTGCCAAGTGTGACTCTGTGTATACACCCAAACAAATTATGCAAGATATGTGGAGAGATCATGGTATCCCAATCACTTACAGGAAGGCATACGCTGGTTGTAAGAGGGGAACTGAAGCGGTTAGGGGTTCTCCCGACGATTCATACCAATACTTGGTGGGTTACAGCCACATGCTTGAACTACACAACAAAGGCACAAAAACGGCGATTCATACCAATGTAAATGATGCTTTTATGTATTATTGGTAGGCCGGGGACAGTGTATAAAAAATGGAGAAAGTTAAGGCCTACAGTGATACCGCAAGTGCACGGTTTCGATGTAGTGAGTGCACAAGTACGGGTCGATCCACAGGGACTTGGGTGTGTTCATGAAGATTCCTAAGCTAAATGGCAGTGACAGTGCAGTGAGAACAATGAGAAGGCAGTAAAGAGAAAAGCAAAGCCAAGAGGCAGTGAACAGGGCAGTGAAGATGATGAGTGAGCAAAGCAGGAAGAATCAAGGCAATGTAACAAAAACAGTGACAGTGACCAAAGGTCATATGCAGTGGGTGAGCAGTGGTGAAAGCAAACAAAGCAGATGAAGGGAGCTAGGATCACTAATTCCACCACTAACCTACACCATGTATTCAACGACTACATTCTTGTTCTTGTGATGACATGGGTTAAGATGTGGTCTGCCCTATGTCTAAGAAGTTTCTCCACTAGAGAAATCATCCCCAATAAGACATTGCTCCATAGCACTAGTTATCTGGCTAAGTATAACTAGTCTAAGGCTCAACATGGTCTGGTTTAGCATGATTGGTGGCTGTGTCCACATAGAGATATTCTAACTACAGTGGATACATGGCATCCACTGTGAGAGCGATTTGCAGACATGCCAAAGTGATTATCTCCTAAACATTTTTAACATTCAAGAATGCATATTCACATCACACAGGATAGCAAGTTAAGGCTTCCTTAAGACCCTAGCAATTGAAACTAACACATGATAAAACTGAAATTAAAATTGGAATTAAACTGAAATTAACCCAATTAGGGGGTATCTCGGCTAACCAAGAACACCCTTCTCTCTACACATCAATTGCCTTTTATAGTTTTACAAAATATCCCCAAATTTCGAAGCCCTAACTTGCAAACCCTAATTTTTGAATTGAAAATTCCACTCACCTAATCCCTGAATTGATGTCGACCCATGCCTATTCTCTCTTCTCTGCTCCTCTCCATGTCTTCAATTGCGTCTTATAGCCTCACCTAATTTATTGATTTATCACCTAGGGTTTCAGTGGTGAAAAATCAATAAGTTAGATGGCTATAGAGGTAGGGGAGGTAGCTAAGGCGTGTAGGTGGTGTTTGGTGACAGTGGAGGAAGTGGCGATGGCAGGGTGGTGTGGTTCAGCGAGGTGTAGCTGGTGGAGGTGATGGAGTTGCAGAGCAGCTCTCTGCAACAGGGTATGGAGGAGAAGAGGTCGAGTGATTTTGGGTTAGGGGGCGTTTGGCTAGGGGTATAGGGTGTTCGATACTTGGGTGTTAGGCGGGTGCAGCGAGGTTTGATGATCTGCGACAAGGAGCGATGGATGGGAAGATGGTAGGTGGATCTGACGGCGATGCGGAGGCAGGCGATGAGCGACCGTCGGATGAAGAGATACAACGAAACGAACGGTACTTGATGGAGTTAGGTACTGTAGTGTAAGGCGGAGATATCAAACTTCGATGCACAGCAAGGGAGCGACCGTCGGATGCTTCTGAGAACTGATCTGACGGCTGAAGACGCAAGCGGGTATGGATTTGGGTTTTAGGCTTTTGGGTATAGAATATGGGTTTGGGAAATGAGTTTGGGCTTGGAAAACCTTGAGCCCACTTCTTCTTTAAGAACAACTTTCTTCTTCAAGCCCATTTCTATCCTTTTTTTGGTCTTCCGCACATCACTCTTCGCGGCTTCCTTGCGTAATTCCTTCTGGCTTTTCACTACTTTTCTGCTCTTTTTGCTCCGCAACTCATCCAATCTTTATTTATTACCTAAAAATGCAAAATTAAGTAAGAAAAATATTTATTCTTGAAAACAATGAAAATACAGAATATGGGATAAAATGTAGAATTAATGCACAAAAGATGAGTTAAATGCCAAGAAAAATATATAGAAATATGCACTTTTTAGCACTCATCAATTATTTTTTTGCGCTGGGTGCATGTCTACATGGATTCAAAACTTGGTGTAGACCCGCATTTGCTGTGGATGGTAAGCATCTCTCTGGGGACGGCTATGGAACTCTACTTTCGGCAGTTGCGTTTGACGCTAATAATGAAATGTTCCCTGTTGCGTTTGCCATTGTTGATTCTGAGAATAAGGAATCTTGTGAATGGTTCATGCAACAGTTATTCGATGCGCTTGGTGAAGAATTTTCATCAAGAGAGGATCTAGTTGTGTGTTCAGACAGATCGCCAAGCATCGAACACGGGGTTTCAACAGTGGTTACCAAAACATGTCATGTTTACTGCGCATACCATCTTAAAGTTATTTAGAAACAACACTTTAAGGTCGAGTTACATTTGTTAGAAACTCATCTCCCTTAACCCTTGAGCTTATCTTTAGTTTTATGTGACACTAACCTTTGGCTAGTCTCAAGAGCATATTACATTGAGAGCATATTCAATACTTGGTTGGTTGATTGTCATTTTCTCACAATGCAGAGAATATCAAAAAGAAGCATCACAATGCCGCAGCTGCTACGGCGTTTATGAACGCTGCGCTAGCATACACTGTTGATGATTACCGGAAGGCTATGTCAGGAGTCACAAAATATCCGAAGATTAGAGCCTTTGTACAGGAGGTTGCAGCAAAGCATTGGGATAGAATTCATTGCAAAACAGACCGTTATCTTTTCATGACAATAAATGAGCCTTTGTACTGTATTGAACTCGGACAAGAGTATAGAGAGAGGTTAGAGATTTTCTGCTCCATTGTTCCAGATCTATAGAGGGTTTGGTTGATTACATTAAATGATGAAGAGGAAAGCAACAAACTGGTAAGTGCATTCATAGAATTTTGCACTTTTATACTCTGATAGCTACTAAGTTATTGAGTATGAATGCTTTAATTTCAGGTTGTAAAAATATTGCATTTACTAGATTCAGTTCTGCATGTTGGGTTTAAGGTGGTATTCTACAGATTATTGCATTGATTGTTATCAGTTAGTAGTTGGTGTTGATGGAAAGAAGAATATTCATATCAAGATGATACTAGTAGTATTTATTATTTTGATTTTTTGGAATGATGATACCATGATTAAATGATTTAAGATGTGTTTTCTTTTTGTTGGATCCCATGATTCAGTGTGATGTGTGTAAATACCAGCACCATTTTTTTTCTTCCTTTCAACCCAAAAAAACAAAAAAATGAATTATTGACTTTGTTTGTTAAGTGGTCTGTTGGATGATGTAAAAGTGAGGCCCGTTTTAATTTAATTCTCAAAACACCGGTGAGTTCATTGTAGCAAACAACCTTAAACCCAACAGAATACTAGATGAAGCACATGAAGAATTTGATGACTCTTTACTATTCAAAAAGAATACTATATGAAGCAATCCCAAGAACAAGGAAACCAAACAAGCCCAATAGAAAAAAGAATAGAGTTTGCCTAATAATTTGTACATGAGAATTTAGAAGACATTAATTGTATGAGAAACCTTGAACTATCGTTTAATTGGTAGCCTCTTTCACTTTCTTCACCAATCTTATAATATTTAGATACAAAAAAGGCCACATATTTTGAACGAGAAGAGAACCACTCTTTGTGAAGAGATATTGAGGAAGGTTTAATCTCCGCGCATTTCACATTATAACACAGAACCAAAGTTTTCACAGTGATGTCTTTGTATTTTCACAGTAGGTGTGGTTGATTGAAGAAAAACAATCACCACAAGTGACCCCACATTCGTATTCATTGCCATAATATTATTTACACATCCAAAATACCAATGTCCACCCGTGTTCAGGTCAAAGCTGCCTATACAAACAGATAAACATGTTACTTCAGCAGAAGAACTCTTTCCTGTGGAACTGCACAACCATCTCCCGACGATACTTGAGAATATTTTTATGATGTATCATTTTATAATTAGTGCTCTTGATTAGATGCTCGATGATCTTCAAGCAATAAACCCCGCATGAGTGTTTGTTGTATGCATAAATGGAGACAAATTGCATCAGAAACGTAAATGATTATATATTTTTATTGCATCATAACACTATTTTCATCAAACGATTAACACAGTGATGATTCACCATATACCAACAATCTAAAGAGTTGAGGATCTACCCAAAATACGGGACGCAGAAACAACAACAGTCTCAAACATAGTGACACGGACATGGGTTGTGATAACGATTTCAGCAAGCAATGATTTTACTCAACTACCACAGTGCCACGGACTAAAATACCAGATGTTGCTGGTTTTATAATGCTATGTGAAGTACTGGTTCAGCAAGCATTCATGGCAATTAATCAAGGCAGAGCATCAATCAACCAGTTTTGGCTATCAGACAACTAAGCAATGTGTAACTCGTGGAAACAGGTAATTATACTCAAGTAATTGTGCACTAATTGCACTGGTAAAGATTAGTTACCTATAGGTTTGTTGAGGGAAATCCTGTACGAACTCGACTGTCCAAGACCCGTCGTACCAGTTATCCTCTAAATACTTCGCTATCTTCCTGATTTCTGCATGGACCCCATCATTACCAACATTCCGTTTCGGTCTAATGGAATCATAAATAAGAGTCATCTGCTCCCCTATGTCGATACTTATAGCGACCCAGTGTTGTATGTCGACAATGTGCACCACACCATATACCATAGAGACTGTTTCCCAAGTCTTATCCCCGTCATTCGGCCTAATTCCATTCCTATATTCTGCCACCTCCTTTGTCCTCTTCTTTCCCACCTTTATAAGAGGCTAAGGAAAAAATCGAAGGTTAGTTACCAGTTACAACAATGCTTTACCATAAAAATTACAAATAATCTACAACCCGAGTTGTGTTCTTTTGGCACATAACATACTTCAAATTAACTGTCAATTGTTGTCCAATTGCCATCTACGCCCAGGTTTTACTCGCGTATGAGGCGCAACATCACGTTGATATGCTGCATGACAATCCAAAACACATAATCTTAACCATCTCACTATACTTAAAACGACAGATTAAAACTCTTATATTAATGTTGAAGTTTAATGCAAATTAACTTACATTCGTCCCCAGAGGCTCCCTTTCCCTTGGTAAGTTCTTAAAATCCTCACAACCTAATAAGGATCTGTTTGCACAGTTATCCCTATACCAAACAATAACAACACGATAGTCTAGAGTTACTTTCTAAATAAACAAGGACAGTCAATAATATAAAGGATAAGGATATACCAGGGACACTCACCCTTGGTCTATGAAATTATTTACACCGGTTATCTTAGCCCGCGTTACCCTCAAGCGATCAGTTTGGAAGTTATTGAAATAATTCACCGGAGCTTTGGTTTCTTCACACCTCTCACACCGAGACCTTGAACATCGGTTGCACCATTTGTTGAAGTGCTACACCCATTGTCCAAATTCACGGAAGCCTTTCTCTTACCATTCTTTGTTGAAGTGACACACCTATTGTCCAAATTCACGGAAGCCTTTCTCTTACCATTCTCCGCATCAACGTCATCCCTGCTCAACTCCACCATACTCCTAACCTTCCTCGGATTTGACTCGTCGGCGGCAACAGCGTCAGCGGCAATATCAAATCTCTTCTTCACTATCCCAACAACAGGGATTTTAGGAGTAGTCTCTCCGACAGTAGTAAATGGTGACTTCATCTGGGGCCCGATGTTGACTATTTTTCTTGCTCTTGATTTCGTTAAACACATTGGCCTACATATACAGAGGGCCGGAGACATTGAAATGGAATTTTAATTAGAGACAAACAGGTTGTAGAAAATGACACCAGGATTATATTTGTCCCACAAAAAGGATGCAAGAAATACTTACCAGTGAAACATCTGGGTATATGTGTTTATTATTTCTTCCTCGTTGTTTCCAACTACAGATTCTACACCTGTATTAGCTCCACAAATATCAGCTAGTGATTCACCACCAAAATCATCAAGAACATTTTCATCATTATCTTGGTCAGGGAATCGACTAACATATTCCTTAAAAATCTCATATTGGGGATTATCTTCTGTGTTACGGGGATTTGCCTTCAATTCCTGTGCAAGACCCTGTTAACATGAAGTTTGGAAATGGTTTTTAAACAGTTAGATCTATGCGGGTTCGTCAATTTTCATAACAAATTAACATGATTTCTGAAATCAAATCAAATCCACCCACATTAGGTCTCCTCGACAGTGCATCTTGCATTTTGAGCATCGCCTGTATCATTTTTCCAATCATTTCAGTTTGATGAATTTCCCGAATATCTCTCTCTTAATTTTGACGAGTTAAGTCATCCACCATATCACGTAATTGAGCTACTACAGGATCCTCATCATGTCCTCCTTTTTCCTCGCTCCTCGCCTCCAATTCTCCCACAAAAACCTCATCTTAAGTCTGTTATTGCTTTCCTAACGCAATTTCGGTATCGAGGTCCTCCAGCTGTTGATAACTGAGGGGTCCCTTGTCTACCCCAGAATTACCAACAGTTCTGGATCATTGCGATACTGCATCATTGATTCACTCACGTCCGAACGAATCACCGGACGACATAGCTTTTGATGCTGAACCTTTTCCGTGCAAAACACGTCTAGGATATGAGGGCGCCACCCTTCAATTCTAATTTCTTTTCCCATATCACCTAGCACACCCGGGAACATCATAAGGAACCAAATCTAAAATACAAACAAAAACTATTAGAACCACAATCAGGAGTTATTGGATATGCAAAAAACATAAATCCTAAACATATGATTTTTTGAAACAGAAATCAATTCATATTACCACCAACACTTGTGACATTCCTTTTGGCTTGATAGAAGATTTAAATGCATTTTTACCTTTTCGTAGAGTGGCCTCGTACACCCTTTCGGCCCATGGGTACTTGTTGAACTCTGAAAGGTTGTCCACCAAGTCCTAAAGATCTTCTTTTATCCCATGGATATCTTGGGGCCCTAACAAGAACATGTGTACCACATAGACTAATGCCACCTTCACCCTATCATTACCTTCACACTGAACCGTTTCACTCCCTTCACATATCCTGCGACGACGCAACATTTTATCCGACACGTTTTTAATGGCATTACTGGTTTCTCTGATAACCGTTGCCCGTTCCTTGGAGACTGTATTGCAAAAAAGAAAGTCATACAAGTGGCTTGCGATGATTATGTTATCAAGTGAAAAATACTTATGCTTGAGCCTTGACATCTTCGGTGGAGAGTCAAAATCGGAATGTCCAATCCTCAAATCCCGGAATCTATGTCCTGATATCAGAGAAAATTCCCCTTTTCCAAAGCACAATTTAGTATCCTTAACTCTAAAGAAATCTCATCATTCAAATATTCTTCAGGTTCGACTTTGATTTGCCGACTCATCAGAAAACAAAATATTGCTTTAGACCAACTTTGATCTCGTGGAATGTCTGTTAAGTGCCCTATTGCAGTTGTCTTGATCAGGGCCATCTCTTCTTCAGACAACACACTCCACAAGTCTGATAGTGTACCTAAGCTGGAGTATGTGCTTGTGTCGCTGGTTCGTCCCCGGTACTTTGAAGGGTAGACAAAACAACTGTGAAACACAATATAAAGTTGAAAGAAACGTTGAACAAGTTACTAATAATTATTAGATAAGTTCTCAAAACTGCAATATTGCCTTGTTAGTATGTCATATATATATCTGTCCTCTTCAGGACCTGCAGATTTCGACTCAAAATATATAGGTCTTCCTTTGAGGTCTTTCAATTTCCCATTCTCACTCAGACTCCCATCATTGCGCCCCTTCTTGGGCAGTCTACCAGAACCCATTGACTGTACCTACAAATTTTGGATTAGTTACTAACTTACGAATGTTTACTTACCGAGGATTATCTACAGTTGGGTTTCTTTCACATGAAAATATAAGCATATGAGGACAGTTGGAAAGACCTTGTTACTTTTCAATAGATGTTCATATTTAAGACAAACCTAGCGATATCGAAGTATAATGAACAGGTCCTGAAACAGACTAGTTGGAAGAGCTCAAACGTTTATGAAGGGTGTTTTAACAATGGAAAAGATGAGTTGTTTCTGCACAAGGAGGATTACTGAGTCCGAGCCATATTTTTCCACCCAACACACATCGAGAGAACTCTGTATTGAGATTTATATACACCTTAATAACAATTTTTTTTTTAAAAAAGTACTTAGGCTTTTGGATACTATCACAAAGCATAACAAATTGGCGAACATATTTCCCAATAAATATCAGAACACAACAATCTATAGCCATCATTTGTAGGCTTTTGCATGTTACACTTATACGTTTAGATATACTTTTAAGCATCAGTAAATATCATCTCAAGCCTCTCTAGAACTAGTAGTTTTTCCTAGTTTAGGCTTTTGATGACTTAGAAGACATCTAATCTTGTAGGTATCTATATCACCATGAAGTCAGATGTTTAGACTCAATTTGAAACAAAACCCATCAAATTAATTGATAAAAAAAGCTTCAATTTCAGTGTATATCCATCTGTAAGTTCCTTCTCCACCAGAATGACATGAAAAATATAAACCCTTTTCGTCCATTAAAACCGAAAACTAACAGAAAACATAAACCCCAAATTGTATGTTTCATATCAGTAAAAAAACATGACATTAAACAAAACTCAAACTGAAATCATGTCATAAAAGAGAAATCAAACACATACCCAAGCTTTAAGACATCATGATTCAACTAAAAAAACACATACAATTGCAAAATCTAGATAGATTTGTCTATTTACTAATTTGACTAGAGATAAATGACAAACAAGGAACCAACTTAGAGTTTATACCTTTCAATCGAATCTTCAAGTATCTTCAAGTATTTGCACTGATTCTTCTCTTGCGATAATCATCAAAGCTAAGATTAGAATTTAAATTTCTAGGGTTTATAGTTTCTAGGGTTTAAAATTCAATTCTGAGAATAGACTAAAAGGACGGTTTTGATACCTTCGATTAGATTTCTTTGAGAGCTCTCCTGAGTTAAGTGGATAGAAAGATTGACAAGGGAGTTTCAAAATTTCTGAGTTTTGAAATTTTCTCTGAATATTTTCACCCTCCAGAGTTCTTGAGAGGAGAGTGAACCTTCTCCTGGAAGTATCGAAATAGTGTGGAGTACTAAACCGTATATGGGTGCGTATTGAATTAGTGGAGTACTAATCAGTATATTGGGGTGTATTGAATTAGTGGAAATATAAGTATTAGTATTTATATTAATCCCCTAATATGTGGACATCAAGGGTCAAAGGGTAGATTAGCCATCAGGTATTTTCAGTCACACTTTTAGAAGATTTTGGGGATCAGTCACACTTTTGGAAGAAAGTCAAATATCAGTCACAGTTTCGGGTATTTCCTCCCATTTTATAGGCTGCCTGGTATTAATACTCCTGAAACGGTGCTATTGACTCGGAAAGAAGATCTTGACAGCGAAAATCAAGCTCTGAAAATAATTATTTCGGACCTAAAAGCAAGAAATTCAATTCTTGAAGATGATAAGATCAAGCTTATCAATAACCTAAATGGAGCCAAGGCTATGAATCTAGTAGAGAAACGACTTTTCGATTTAGAAGCTACCGTTGCAACTCTCAGGGACGAATTCAGAAGGAATTATGATTGTGAGAACGCCGAAAAACAAGTTTTGAAGGAACAAGTTTCTGAATTGACATCAAAACTCAAAGAGTATTGTGGATCAGCAGATAAAGAACCATGGAAAAGTAGTAATAGTACCGTTCCTAAGAATTGGGTTCCTTTCGAGGATCTCGATGTTCAAGATTTTCCAAGGAATACTTCTTTGAAAATCATCAAAGCACCAGGTGCATTGAAATTCGTTGAAGATACTACAACAAATGTTCAAGCAAGCCGTTTCTATGGGGGATTATATCCGATAGTGGTTGTGGACGTTGAAGAGTTGATTCCTGACAAGCATGATGCAAGATTCGACCCAAATATCTGGGGTTCGTATAGAAATGCAGGAACATCTTTTGCAGCCCGTAAGCTATTTAAGTCAGAGATGTAGATAGACACATACAAGGCATGTTAATACGTCTCTGATCAGCAGGTTGAAGCCACCACTTTGGTGTTCTATCTTATGGCCTTCCATGCTTATTTATCTCAACTTCGATTTGTGTTTGATTTCGTTTATGTTTCATTTGGGGTGGTAAAAGATTGTAATCTCTATAAGCTTTTGCTTCTTTTCTATAACTACTCCCTCGGTGTCATTGTAGTACAGTGTTAGAATTATTGGATAATGATACTAGTGACCTGAGTTTCAAACTCGCTAACACCAAATTCTTTACCCATGGAAAAAGAATAACTACTTCCGTCCTTTTTAAAAAAGGAGATCTATAATTTTTTTCAATTTGACGTATTTTTAGTGTAAGATGGAAAAATGATAGTATCTTTTTTGTAAAAATAGAGATAGAGGTAGTATGTATTTTTATTATTTTTAACCTCTTGCACAAAGTGCTCACTGGCATTACACGGTAATGGTTATCTGCTAAAACCGAACCGAACCAAACCAACCCGATTATGAAAAAACCGAACCGAGCCATTAACTAATGGTTGGTTTTGGTTTAAAAAGATAAAAACCAAATCGAATAATTCGGTAAAACCGATTAGCTTTGATGTAATTAATATCAACGATTATATCCATCTTAGATTAATTATATTTAATTTTATCAGATATAGACCATAGATGTTTATATTTAATTTTGTTTAGTTTTAATATGTAATTTTCTGTATAACTATATTTTAAGCTTTCTTTCTTTTTGTATATTTTCTTTTTTCTAACTGTCAGTTACATAAAATTGACAAAATAATGGTAAAATCGGAACCCAATGATAAAACTAAAAAACGAAACCGTGGGTTAATGACACGGTTTTGGTTTGAAAAATCAAAAAATGGGAGTAACGGTTCCGTTTCTGGTTAGCAAAAACCGAACCAAAACCGACCATGTACACCCCATGGTACTCGAGCCTAGCTAGTTACCCGACTGATTCCTCATCTAGTGCTCAAGTTCATTTTTCATTTTTCACATTTGTTTTGGTAAGAAAGTATGTAAATTAAACAAAGTCAAAATATATCTCATTTGCCCTTGAAGTAGTGTACGTGCAAGGCCAATTGTTGGATAGCCTGTAAAATCCTAGGTTGGCATTGCATTGGCATTTTAGGAAACGCAGAAGCTGCCTTGATGGCTTTCTTACAACAATTAATCGATACTATATTTTTGTTTAATACATTTTTTTCCATAATAATGAACATTAAGAGCCCTGACAGGACTTTACAACATAATACGTTTGAGAGAACATTCTTTGATCTTATAAGAAACATGATGACTTATTTTATCAAAAAAAAATTGTTCATAATAATGTATTCGTATCTATATGATTTATCTTTCATATGTTTTTTATATGCCAGTTATCGACTTCATTCTTTTTTACAATTCGGAAATATTTTTTGGTGTACTCTAAAACCCTTGGGGCACCTACACCAATAATTGTATACTACTAAAGCTGAAGGTAAACATCACACAATTAGTTATTTGCAAAATTTCTTTTTAACTAATATAAAGGGAAAGGTATGTATTGTCGTATATACCTTAAGGAAACCAACTGACATTAGCCCAGTTGGTCAGGGGTTGGGCTCCCAACTTATAGGTTGCGGGTTCAATTCCCACACTGATCGTGTCAAAAAATAAATAATAATAATAATAATAATAATAATAATAATAATAATAATAATAATAATAAACATTCTCAAGGATTGACCAACCCAATGATACAATATTATATCAAGAATGTATAACTTGGATAAGATTGGCGAACCCCCAATCATAAATGGGGGAAAACTCCATATCTCGCAATGCCTCTAAATATCCAACTTGAATACCATCACTTGAATGGGGGAAGAAACATGAACCAAATAAGTAACCATAAAATAAAAACCTTGACAATTTATGTATCTAGGGAAGGATCATCTGTATCAGAATCAGAAATGCCTTTAAACTGGAATTAGGAATTCCACCACTTCTTAAGTTCTTGTGCTTCATCATTTTTGTTACGGTAAAGTACATTGGAGGTTCATCTTTATATCTGTCTTTTCCAACCGACTTCCTTGTTCAAATGAAACATGATCCCATACACCACGAGGTATCCCAAGTAGAAAATACAAATCTAATGGTGGTATTCCTATAAAAATGTTAAAATTGTTACTTAAATATTCGTATTGATTGCATTAAAACTACAAATTAAAATATTTCACATACATATTTCGAAGTATGTAAAATGAAAAGTTTTTTTATTCCACAAACGTTCCACCAATACGAACGTCATTCTAGGATGATGTTTCTTCGTACCAATATATATTGAGATTGTTTTCTTCATCAAAACTTGATTGTGTTATCGGCATAGGTTGATTGGGTTTATTCTGATGTGGTTTTCTATTTCGTATCGCCTAATATCTGGAAATTGAAACGTTTTTATCGAGTAAGAATTTAAATAAATTGAATAAGAATTTGAAGGATTTTTAGTAGAGAAATTTTGTAGAATAGACTGAATTTGGTACGAGCAGAGAGGTTAAGTGAGAGTGCCATTTATAGATCTTGAAAATGTAACTATTTTTTGGTTTTTGGAAAATAGTCGTTTACGTTGGAACGTGAGCTTAGACTCGTCTTAAGTTGGGACGATCTCCTCAACATGCAATGGTAGGCTCAGTTACCTACCATAAGCTCTGCCCCACTATCCAAAACATGGTTGAAAAGAAGAGGGTAACAAAATACACCACAATCTTGTTTCAATCTATAAGTCCTCATACCAAGTGTGATCGTCTATTGACAAAGTCGATACAATACAACAACTTCGGTATTCACACTTTGTGTGATTCTCTATGGATAAGAAATCGAGACAATATGATGACCAAAGTGTTGATAATACATTCGGACTTAATCGAACTCTATAGGATCACTATCAAGTATATCGGAGTTAGCGCAAAGGGCGACTTACATTAAATTTTGTAAAAAAATATAATTGCGGAAAACAAAAGTAAATCACACAAAAAGATTTTGTTAACGAGGAAACTGCAAAAGCAGAAAAACCCCAGGACCTAGTCCCGAATTGAATACTCTCATAATTAAGTCGTTATACAAAATCTACACCAACTTCGTATGGTCGAGACCAAGCAACTACCCCTAGTCCATTGGTACAATTACTTTTGATCGTATTCCAAACAACAAAGAAACAACGAATCTGTTTGGAAACAACTCTATTGATTCTTTAAGATAAAGATATCTTAAGTCATACGCAAAGGCTCTTCCATTTAATCTAATAAACTCATTTTCCTGGTTATATCAATCTATCCAATAGCTACCACAGTAGTAAAGTTTAGGTTCACAATCAATCAGTATAGGTTCCAAAGAGAAACTATAAAGCGATGTCGATCTCACGTAGCTAATCAATCGAATAAATACGATTCTAGTTGGATCCCAGCCGATCAAGGTTTGTACGCACATAAAGATACGAAAACCAATAAGAAATCTTATTCGTCTTCAAATGTTATTTAATCTTCAAGAATAACCTGCACAACACCACTTGAATCTCTTGTGATCAATAACACACAAAACGGAATCTGTTAACAATGGATTATCACAAGATGTCTTTAGATCTAACAACAGTTCTAACGATCCTGTTGATACTTCGATCTAGTTTGAGTGAATATTATAACATAAAAGGAGATTCTCAAAAATAAACAAACTAGGTGCAATCAAAGTTTCAACAACCTTTAGTCAATCAAATCAATTGAAGACTAATAATACTGCAATTATCTAGTTTCCAACCAACGGTAATCGTAGAGCTTCTTGATCCCACATAAGTCTTTAAACGAGAAGTCGTAAGAGATTTTACCTAATTAAGATACTTTCCTCTTCGAATAGACTGACTCTACCAGAAGAAACAAGAAATGAAGTTTTCCTGGCTCTTATGATAGTTTGCTAGAAATGCAAACTTAGGTATTTATAGACCGAGGATGTTTGGACATCAAGGAATTTCCAAAACAAAAATATTCTCAAGATATGCAATGAATGAAAAAATCGGATTTCCTAATTCCATTAAATGCTTGTCCAATATTTCCAAAATCTCTCAATAGAAAATCTCCAATTGGTGAATGCACATAATTACTAATTTTTATTCTCTAGGGATATGCATTTAATTGCTGGTAATTAAAGCATATAAAACCAAAAAATTTAATTAAAAGATTCTTAATTTATCTCGCCACAGGATCTCCTTGAGTACTAAGGAATATCTTTGAAAAATAAATGATAAGATTTATTGTACGTGTTCAAATTATGTTGAGATTTCTTTACTGTAAATACTTATTCGTATTCACATAGATTTACATTCTTGGAATCGGTTATACCACACTTCCAAACAAGTTTAGAATTGGTTGACTTGTATTTCAAAATAACTATGTGATTGATCAATCACATACACTGGTTCAATCGGTTCTACCAATCACTTGATCGGTTATACCTTATTATGGAGATACTTGTGATTGGTCAAACCAGTCATTAGGATCAGTTACACCAGTTACAAGGATCAGTTCCATATTACCATGGTATTGCTTGTGATCGGTCACACCAGTTACCAGGACCAGTTACCAATTACAATGATCGATTACAAAACACTTATGATCGGTCACGCCAATTACTAAGATCGGTCACACCAATTACAAAGATCGATCATACCATCACATGGTGATTACTTAGGATTGGTTACACCAATTAATAAAAATAAGTCATACCAAATTATAAGTCAAGCATTGTGATTAGTTATACCGAGATACATAACCAAGGTTAAGATCGGTTCTACCATCTCACACATATTGGTCATCCAAAGATTTGCAATGAATATCCTAACCAATAATCCTAATGATTTCTCTTTCGATTCACGAAACAAGTTCATGAATTTACGTCCTTTAAACAAATGTAAAACATTGTTTGCTAGGATGAAATCTTCACCATAACCCATTCACATAATCATAACAGTATATACAAGATTATGTTGATGTCATATCTACGAAGTTCAAAAGATAAGTGTTATACTTCGTAGTCTAATTCCCTAATACTATGATCATACAATTTTGACCATGTCACATCACTAGAGTATTATACAATATGTACAGTATATATAACTTCGCAGTTATGTTTTTAATATAGCACGACTTGAAAGATACGTTAAAAATGAAACCTTTAAGTGGAAGGATGATGTCGTCGTCGTTGTAGTTCGTTACTTCTTCATATTCTTCAGGTCTTCAGAGTAATACTTGTATGTCTCAACATACGTAGACTTTCAAGTCAAACCTAAACGAAGTTGACTCTAGTATATAATCAAGTGACTTTAGATGAGTTTTGACACATTAAAATATGACAACCAAACTTGACATACCAGCGCTTGGTGAGTTCAATCGATCTATGCTCTAACAGTGTCCTATCAAATTAGTTCATTTGCCAAAGTCCTACTGGACTTGCTCTTACAGCGGTTGGTGTAACTGATTTCTTTTTAAGCAAACAAGACAAAACACAACTACAAGTTATCAGCTCTTCCCTCCATGTAATCATTGCACAAAGTAGGAAGGAGCCACACTGGTGGAACAACCCAAGCCATATAGCTAGCATTTACCTTTCCTTATTGAGCTAGATCGTGGGCATCCCCATTACATATTCGATTAACAGCTTTAAAAGTTAACGATTGAAACTGGAGATTAGTACTTTAATATCTTGGAATAGTCAATGAGTTCATAGATCTCCCAAGAAGAGCTTCTTGTTAATCTTCTCAATAACAGATGCAGCATCGGCTTCAATTATAATATGGTCCGACTTTCTTTTCTTCGAAACTCTTAACGCGTCTCTGATTCCACAAACTTCTGCTTATTCTGCTGAGAGACAGATCAAATTGGTCGATTCTACATTAATAAAGTTCTGGGTTGAATCTCTTATTAGGTAACTCATTTGTTAAGCGAACCTAATTAAGGGTATAAATCCCTCCTTGGAGATTGTTCTAGGGATATATGTCCTAGCAGTCTACCACGTGTGTGAGCAAGTAAAATATCGGGTGAAAATAAAGATGTTTTTCTTTGGGGAATCAAACATTTTCCTTTCAGGGAGAGGGGGTTTGGTTCAAGCTTTAATTCGCAGAGGGGAAAAAAAACACAAAAATGGCAGCAGATTCAATTTCTCGAAAATCTTTATTAATTCGTAATTTCGACAAATCAATCAAAAAGAAACATAAATTGTATTTATCATTCCTTTTCACTTTCATTTTCACCTCCAATTTTCAACTTCAACATAACCTTTGAATTTCTCGTTTCTACAAGCTTGAATCTCTACTCTTTGAAGGTATTTCTTTAAACCTTTTTTTTTTATCTTGTTGACAGAAGTTGAAAATTGTGTTTAAATTTGTGTCTGGGCATTGATTTTTGAATATGTCTTGTTTATGTGTTGAATTGATTTTGAAGGTTGAGAAGAGAGGCATTGTTGTTTCCCAATTTACAGTGCTGCTGCTTCTGCTTGTTCTGTATCCAAGCTTCCTCCTACTGAAGTTTGCACATTTATGACGGTTAGTCTAATTATTATTGCATTTATTTTTCTTTCGATTTGTAGATAAGAACTATACACAGTACATCTTGATCAATCAATTTGATCCGGAAGACCATAAGATTCTCATACTACAACCACCCTAATGAAATGGAGCTTAGTATAGAACAACGGTAGAACGAGGTACATACTAGAGAGATTACATTTGGTTATTCCATGAAAAAACAAGTATGCTTAACTATACACAGTACATCTTGAGCAATAGTGTAGTACAGGGTTTGCAGGGATGTTGATGAAATATCCTCATACCAGTTAGTAGAGCGAGTCTTAAAAAATAGGATCCGCGCATTTCCTTTAGTTGCTATGGCATAAGTCAGTCTAGGAGTTTTTCAGATGTTGTGACACCGTTATCAACCACTTTGTAATGTACCAGTCGACTGATTCCTCATCTAGATATAACTAGTGCATTGACTATTTTGGAAGGGATGTTGTTATTGTGTAGCTATCTGTTACTCGAAAGTGCATAACTATTGGTTGTTTCCACATTCACATCACCAACTAAATTAAAAACCCTTTTTCATTACAAAAAGTCTAAACAGAGACCGAGTAAATGAATGAAGATTTGTTTATACAAGATGAGAATAGGTAGAACCATACATCGGTGATATATATGTGCATGCACATTCAAAAGTCTCTTTCCTTCTAATTGCCAAGGTAGGTATAGACAACTTCAATGTAAACGCCCAGACTAAAAAGTGTTGTCTTAAAAATAATCATGATCTATATTAGACTATTAGTTATGCTGTAATTGACTTTCTATTGCTTCTTTGGATTTATATGCGATTATGTAATGGTGCTCTTATCCACCTTCAATTATGTATGTTCAAAATTTAATACGAAATATTCAAATTCTCATCTGATAAAAAAAGGACTCTCCATCTGTCTCTCAAAGTTGTAACTGAAACAACTTAATACGAAATATTCAAATTCTCACAGTACTCTTTTCTCTGCAGTTCCCCAGCCTTCGATCATTCACGTCCAGTGAGTTACTATGGCGTGGTATAAAGATCCTCAGTTGTATATATGTCGTGAAACGCCGGGGTTAAAACTATACAGGATGAAGGAACCAATTGGTACTCCCATTGCGCTATCAGGTATAATCGATTACGGATTCTTATATTACTCAAAACATCTCTCTTTGGCAAATAACAAAGAAAGTGATTTTAATGTTTTCTTATCTTCCATAAGTTTGATGGAGTGACTTTCAAGCTTATAAATTGTCAAGGCTGGGTGGTGTACCAGCTGGTCAGTAATTACCAGAACTTCACCTGAGCACGTGAACCACTAAGCTCGCCATTTTATAGGCTGCCTGGTATTCATACTCCTGAAGCAGTACTATTGGCTGAGAAAGAAGCTCTTAACAGAAAAGTTTCCAAGTTGACGGAACAAGTTTCCAGTTTGGCAGAACAAGTTTCTGATCTGACTTCAAAACTTAAAGAGTGTCGTGGTGTTGGTAGTGGATCATCTGAGGAAGAACCATGGAGGAGTGGTAATAGTAGTATTCCTAATAATTGGGTTCCTTTTGAGGATCTTGATATTCAAAATATTCTGAGGACCACTTCTTTGAAAATTATCAAAGCACCAATGCACTGAAATTCGAGGACGATTATACAACAAATGTTCAAGCGAGCCGTTTCTATGGAGGAATATCTCTAGTGGTCGTGAACATTAAAGAGTTGATTCCTGACAAAGATGAAGCAAGATTCGATCCAGATATCTGGGGTTCGCATAACAATGCAGGAACATCTTATGCAACCCGTAAGCTACATGAGTCAGAAGTTAAACCAAATTTATATCAGGCTTGTATTCTTTCTTTGATTTGTTTTTTATTTTGTTTATTGTTCATTTTGTGTTTACTTTCTGTTTTTCACCTTTTGCGTAAGGTGCCGGTACCAATATTGGATATGGGTCATCAAAGAACCAAATTTTTACCCAAATTTGAGAACCATACCAATGGGACAGAATTGGATATGGGTTAGAGGGGTTACACCTTGTTTGTTTTCTCCTGACTCACCTGACTCGTCAGGATCTGACTCACCAGGGGTAGTTAGTACCTGACTCAAACGGTTCCGAGTCAGGTGTTAGTTCTTACTCAGATCGCTAGTCAGATCTGATTATAAAACGATCTGATATCTGATTCGGTACGAGTCAGATCTAAACCCGGGTCAGCAAAAACAAACATTGGATGTAAAAAAAAAAGGGTAAATGAAAACATATTCCACACAGAGGGTTTAGGGTTAAAGCTTTGAACAAACAAAATGGCAGCAATTTCACTATCTCCAACATCCGTATTCGTCCGTAATTTCTGTAAATCAACCAAAAGTTTGAATAATATTTCACAATCATTTTCACTTTCAGCTTCAGCATCATCTTCTTCTTCAAAATCAACGAATTTCTTCTTTGCACAAACTCGAATCTCTACTCCTCGCAGGTATTTTGGTTTATCTCGAATAGTTGGATTTCATCAAATTAGATTGATATTCTGTTTGTAAATGTATCTAGGACCTTTATTTCTGAATTGAAATTTGGTTGAATTGATTTCAAGGTTGAGAAGAGAGGCGTTGTTGTTGAATACTTTGCACCCAATTCACAGCGCGACTGCTGCTGCTTGCCTGGTTTCTAAACTTCCCACTGAAGTTAGCTCATCCAATGACGGTTAGTCTAATCTCATATCCGGTTTTGTAAATAAGAAGAAATACTTGTTCATATGTAGTACATCTTGATCACAAAGACCTCAGTAATCACAAACCGCCACTACCTTAGTGAAATGGAGTTTAAACTAGAACAACCGTAGAACCAATCTTACATACTAAAGAGATTAGATTCAGTTACTCCATAAAAACACAAGTATGCTTTACTTTGTAATGTACTGGGCCTGCAAGGTTCTTGATGAAATGTCTTCTTCATACCAGTTAGTAGAGCAAGTCTTGAAAAATAGGATTGACACATTGTCCCCACTTGCCATGTATAAGTCCAGGAGTTTTTCATCTGGTGTGTTAACCACTTCATTGATGCAATCAAGAATTATGTTATCTTGTCAGATCTTCTTTCCAAGCCATCGTTGGTGAAGTTGAGAATGTCTTGTATAACTTATCCCCAAAAGGTTTCTTCAAACCCATCGTTGGCACCTTATTCCTCAGTTTCTTTTTTCTTTCTTATGGGATCCATTCAACCATCATATCAAGTGTGTTTTGTAAAGAAACATTATCATATGATATGCCCACCCAAAATGTTGGCATACTGATAAAATATGTTGTCCACCCAATGACATATGCCCATTACATTAGTTGCAACGCAAATTTGAGTGACATAATTGTTTGCCGGTCAATGGGGCATTTCTCTAAGTTTCACATATCCTTGACACCATTTAAAAGGAATTTACAGGTTCATCATGTTGTTGTTTTAAGTAATGGCCTTCCATGCTTATTTATTTCAAATTGTACTTTTTTTTTTCTTTTGGGTTTGTTTGGTTTTATTTACGTTTCATTTGGAGTGGTAAGAGATTGTATTGTCTATTCAGAAATGTATAAGCTCTTGTGTGCCATCAACAATTAGTGCTTTCTTTCTTGTTTACCTTATGCATAAGGTGCCAGAGTCAGGCTGCTGGCTGACTGAATCCACTGCTGAAGGGAAGGATTCTATCTAATCCTCAAAATATACCTAGTTGTGGCTGAAAATTCGTCTCATGTCGTCATTTATTTGCATCACCAACTCATTAAACTGACTCTTTTTTTTCTTTTTCATTTTGTTATGCCGGTTGGTGTAAGTGTACTAATTTACTAAGGGGACCTACCACTACCACGAGGGTGAACAAGTATAAAATTTCGGATGGAAATAGAAGAAAAAAAGGATTGGGGAAATCAAACATTTTCCTTTCAGGTAGAGGGGGTTTAGGCCCTTTAGGGTTAAAGCTTTCATTTGCCGAGGTGAAAAGAACACAAAAATTGCAGCAGCTTCAATTTCTCGAACATCCTTATTAATTCAATCAAAAAGATACAGTGTTTCTCATTCCTTTTCACTTCCACCTCCAATTTCAAACATCGTCTTATTATCAAAAAAAAAAAAAAAAACATCATCTTCAAAACTTCTTGTCTCAACAAGCTTGGATATCTACTCTTCGAAGGTGTTTCTTTACACCCTTTATTTGATTCTGTTGATAGAAGTTGAAAATTGTGTTTAAATTTGTGTCTGGCTGGTCTGGGGCATTGATTTCTGAATAAAAATGTTTTTTTTTTTGTGTCGAATTGATTTTGAAGGTTGAGAAGAGAGACATTGTTATTGAATACATTGCGCCCAAGTCACAGTGCTGCTGATTCTGCTTGTCCTGTGTCTGAGATTCCTACTGAAGTTAGCACATGACGGTTAGTCCAATTCTTATTGTATTTATTTTTCTTTCGGTTTGTAAGTTACCAGAAATACATGTTTATATGCAGTACATCTTGATCAATCAATTTGATCCGGAAGACCATAGGATTCTCATACTACAACCACCCTATTAAAGAATGGAGCTTAGGCTAGAACAACAGTAGAACAACGTAAATACTAGAGAGATTAGATTTGGTTATTCCATGGAAGCACTAATATGCTTTACATTTGCATCCTTAGTGTATGTACAGGGATTGCAAGGATGTTTATGAAATATCCTTGTACCAGTTAGTAGAGCTAGTCTTAAAAAATAGGATCCACGCATTGTCTTTACTTACGACGGTATAAGAGTATAAGTCAGTCCAGGAGTTTCTCAGCTGTTGTAACACCGTTATTAACCATTTCGTGAGTAATGTGCCAGCTGACTGATTCCTCATCTAGAGACAACTAATGCATTTACTATTTTGGAAGGGATGTTCTTATTGTATAGCTGTCTGTTACTCGAAACTATATAATTTTATTTTGTGGATCTCTAAGGCCGTTTCCGTATTTGCATCACCAACTAAATTAAAAACCCTTTTTCATTACAAAAAGTCTAAATGGACCGAGTAAATGAACACAGATTTGTTTATACAAGATGTGAATATGTAGAGCCATACATCATTGATGTATATGCGCATACACATTCCAAAGTCTCATGCCATCTAATTGCCAAGGTAGGCATAGACAACTTCAAAGTAAACGCCCAGACAAAAAAGTCTCGTCTTAAAACTAGTCATGATCTGTGTTAGGCGCTATCAGTTATGCTGTGATTGACTCTCTCATATTGTGTTACATCATGGCGATGCCTTAGAATTATGGAGGTCCTAGATGAATTTTTCTTGAGAAAATATCATCAAACGTTAGCCGTTAGGTGGCTGTCTTAGTCTAAAAATTCTGACCGGTGATGGACCGGCCAGATTGGGAATAATAGTTTACTTTCGAGATCGACATATTGTGTTTTATCATGGTGAAGCCTTAGAATGACGAGATCTAACGGTTTGTGGAGTCCTAGATGAATTTTTCTTAAGCAAATGTCATCACATGTTAGGTAGCTGTCTTAATATAAAATTATGACAGTTGACGGACTGGCCAGGTCTATTACGGGTATAGCCATTGGCAGGTATGTTTTAAGTTTCCTCTCTATATATATCGTCGTGTTTGATCTTGTTAAGGACCATAATTGTTTTTCTCTCACTTTAGATTTCTTCACAAGAACTTCTTGTTAAGACTCTCCCTCTCATCTGATCAAAAAAAAAAAAAAAAAACTCTCCTCTTTCTCTCAAAGTACTGGTAGTAAGTAAAACAACTTAATAAGAAATATTCATAGCCATTCAATACTCTTTTCTTTGCAGTTCCTCAGCCTTCAGTCACTCCTGTCAACTGAATAACTGTGTCGTGGTTTCAAGATCCTCAGTTGTATATATGTCGTGAAGCGCCGGGGTTAAAACTATACAGGATGAAGGAACCAATTGGAACCCCTATAGCGCTATCAGGTATAATTGATTATGGATTCTTAGACTATTCTAAACATCTCTCTTTACCAAATAACAAAGAAAGCAATTTTGATGCTTTCTTATCTTCTGTCAAGTTTGATGGAGTAACTTTCAAGCTTATAAATTGTCAAGGCTGGGTAGTTCACCAGATGGTCAGTAATTACAAACACTTCACCTGGTCACGTGAACCACTGGCCTCACCATTTTATAGGCTGCCTGGTATTAATACTCCTGAAACGGTGCTATTGACTCAGAAAGAAGATCTTGACAGCGAAAATCAAGCTCTGAAAATAATTATTTCGGACCTAAAAGCAAGAAATTCAATTCTTGAAGATGATAAGATCAAGCTAATCAATAACCTAAATGGAGCCAAGGCTATGAATCTAGTAGAGAAACGACTTTTCGATTTAGAAGCTACCGTTGCAACTCTCAGGGACGAATTCAGAAGGAACTATGATTGTGAGAAAGCCGAAAAACAAGTTTTGAAGGAACAAGTTTCTGAATTGACATCAAAACTCAAAGAGTGTTGTGGATCAGCAGATAAAGAACCATGGAAAAGTGGTAATAGTCCTGTTCCTAAGAATTGGGTTCCTTTCGAGGATCTCGATGTTCAAGATTTTCCAAGGAATACTTCTTTGAAAATCATCAAAACACCAGGTGCACTGAAATTCGTTGAAGATACTACAACAAATGTTCGAGCAAGCCGTTTCTATGGGGGATTATATCCGATAGTGGTTGTGAACGTTGAAGAGTTGATTCCTGACAAGCATGATGCAAGATTCGACCCAAATATATGGGGTTCGTATAGCGATGCAGGAACATCTTTTGCAGCCCGTAAGCTATTTAAGTCGGAGATGTAGATACACACATACAAGGCATGTTAATCTGTCTTTTGATCAGCAGGTTGAAGCCACCACTTTGGTGTTCTATCCTATGGCCTTCCATGTTTATTTATCTCGACTTGGATTTGTGTTTGATTTTGTTTATGTTTCGTTTGGGGTGGTAAAAGATTGTAATATATATAGAGACTTGTATAAGCTTCTGTGTCTTTTCTTCCTCCGGCTGGTGTCATTGTAGTACAGTGATAAAATTATGAAGTGATGATATCAGTAACTTCAGTTCGAAACTCACTAGTACTAAAAATGGAAATACTATCATTTTTCCAATTTGGCTTATTTCTAGGCTAGTTACCTCTTGCATAAGATACCCAGGCTAGTTAGTAGCCCGACTGATTCCTCATCTAGTGCTCAAGTTCATTTTTCATTTTTCTATTGATAAGAAAATATATACTTAAACCATTTGCCCTTAAGGTGGCGTCGGAGGCCAATTTTTTGTCCCGAGTTTAAATTTCAAACAAAATGCTGCGAGGATAGCCTGTATAATCCTAGGTTGTCATTGCATTTGGCATCTTAGGAAATGCCGAGGTTGCCTTGTAGGCTTCCTTACAACAGTTAATTGGTACTACATTCTTGTGCAATTATATTTTTAATTTCTCCATAATAATAAACGCTAAGAGCCTTGACAAGAGTATATAACACAATATGCTGGAGTGAAAATTCTTTGATGTTTTAAGAAACATGATGACTTATCTTGTCAAAAAAATTTATATATCATCCAAATAACACTATGTTTGTTCCTAATAATGTGGCGGTATCTATATCATTTACCTCTCATTTGTTTTGTTTTTTATGCCAATCATCAGCTTCATTCCTATCTACAATTGAAAAATATTTTTTGGTGTACTCTAAAACACTTGGGACAGCAACACCAATATTTCTAAACATCACACACTTTTACTTGCTAAATTTCTTTTTTAACTAATATAAAGGGAAACAATTAAGAATGTTTGGGGCTCTGAGGATTGGGAGATCAAACTGAGTTGACCAGTTGAATTTTTCTAGTGATTTATTTCATTATTCTTAAGATTTTCTCGTGATTTAATCGTTATAGTATCTTGGTTTGAATATCCTTATCTACTTTATGATTTCACAATAACTTTTTGTTTGATAAAAATCTGGGAATCTTTTGTTTTTGGTTTTATCAGATTTTGAAAATTAATATGCTTGTAGATGGAGATATCCCAGTTGGTGTTTACCATGTTCATAATTGTGATTCCAGCGTTTGCAAAAGTTATCCTGCTGCTTTTTGAAGTTATTGTGTTCTTTCAGTTGGTCATCGTTGATTGTGTGGAAAAAATTCTCTGCCGATTCACATCAATGACTCAGTGGGTTGAAGGTTTCCGCGTCTCTGTGAAATTCAAATTTCAAGAAGTCTATTACAAGATTTTTTCCATTAATTACTCTCGTTATTATCAGTAGTCTTCTCAACTACTTTCCTTTCTTTTCTGAAGCAAATTTTTGTCTAGAAGGAAATATTCAGTCTAGAATTTTCTCTCAAATACGGGATACTAGGAATAATATTTATCACGATTCAATGATCTCTCCGAATTTTCTATGGTTACAATTCTATAAAAATGGCATTTCTTAGAGTTTTCTTCATCTAAAAAATCCTTACCTAGTTAACCTTAAATCAGTTCTTCATCAAGGCAGAAGAAAATGATATTTCTGTTTCAGATCTGGCAACAAAATTTATGCCAATTGCGTTGGATCTTGGTGATGTAGTTGAGGTTGTCTATCATCAATCTAATAATGTTGATGGGCAAAATGAAATTGAAGAGGAGTTTAATCTTGTTGGGAAAATCTTTATTGAAGGGAAAATGGGTTTGAAGACTGTGGAAAAGTATCAGGGACTCACTTGGGATTTTATTCCAGCAAGTGATGTCAAGGTATTCGAATTGGAAAATAATATTATGGAGTTTAAATTCAAGAATAAAGATACCCAGGAAAAAAAATGATACTTGTCCGTTGAGGATTAATGGGCATCTTGTTAATCTTCGATATTACAATTATGAGATTATCTATCAAAAATTAGACTAAAGTAAGCAATGTTTTTGGATTCAAGTTAAAAAAAAAATACTTCCAGAGCATATGCATGTGAAGGCCATCACTAAAATTGGAAGTATTATTGGTGAAGTTCTAGCTATTGAACCTAAATATGGTATAACGGTTGGAAGAGATCTTGTGAAGGTGTGTGTGATCAAGTTTATATTAATTTTCCTTTGAGAAGGGGTGTTATGCACTAGATGGATTAAGTTTTTGCATGAGAAACAACCACACAAGATATGTCATAACTGATTCATCATTAATCATACAAAAGGAGCATGTAAGGCTGTTGTAGACTACCTAACTAAGGCTCAAGCTAAACGTCATTATTTTGGTGAACTTAAGAAAGGAGAAAGGAAACAAAATATGATTACTAGGGGTGGAGTTCAGGTTCCTAATAGTGAAAGAATAACTTTGTCTCATTGGAATAGAATGGAGTTCGGGATATTCAACATAATATTAAAAATCTTCAAAACATGTTGGAGGTTGCTCAAAATGATACTAGTTCTAATGATCATCATGTTAGAGTCAAGTCTATTACCAGTAAATTGGATAATTAGTATAAAATTCAAACTGAAATCCATAAGGAAAAATCTAAAGATAAATATATTTGTGATATGGATAATAACACAAGATATTTTCATACCATGGTGAATAAGAGATTGCATACTAATAGCATTTATGTTCTTTGTGATAATAATGGTAATTGGGTTATGGATAGGAATGATATTAGTAGATTGTTTACTCATCACTTTAGTGATGTTTCTTGTGCTTCTAATCCTACTTTACCTGATCACAATTTTAGTATTATTCCTAGTATTATAATTGAGAATGTTATTATTTATGTTGTTCCCGGTGAATTAGAAATTGAAAATATGGTTAAAAACATGCCTGCTTGAAGCTCACCTGGTCCTGATGGGTTCCAAGCTGGTTTTTATCAAACTCAGTGTCATATTGTTTGTAAGGGTATTGTTGAAGTAGTACAATTTTTTTTTAGAGTGGTCATATGCCTAGAAGTCTTAACAGAACTTATATTTCTCTTATACACAAATGCAAGAGTCCTAAAACTATAGCTGAGTTTAGACCAATTGGTCTCTGTAATGCTTCCTATAAGGTGGTCTCTAAGATTTTGGTTAACAGAATTAAGCCTCTTCTTAAGAAGTTAATTTCTCCTTACCAGGCAACATTTGTTCTACGAAGATTTTTTCATGACAATATTATTATTGCTCATGAAATGATTCAATCTATGAAACAAAAAGAAGGTATTAGTGGTACTATGGCTATCAAACTTGATATGTCAAAAGCTTTTGACAGATTGGAATGGAATTTTGTCAATAAGGTTCTTGAGAGTATTGGTTTTAGCAATGATTTTGTAACCTTATTATGAAGTGTGTTTCAACTACAAGTATAAATGTTCTTCTTAATGGTTCCCCATGTGATCAGTTTGAACCAACTATAGGAATTAGACAAGGTGATCCCCTTATCTTTTTATACTAGCCATGAAATGTCTTTCTAGATCTCTTCTTGCTGTTGAAACTAATAAAGATCTTATTGGTGTTAAATCTCTAGGAAAGCTCCTCCCATAACACACTTGCTTTTTACTGATGATATTCTAATCTTTGGCCAAGCTAACATGAAGCATGTTGACAATTTTTTATAGATTTTTCGGGATTTTGGTAATCTTTCTGGTCAGATGTTAAATTTTGATAAATCTTGTGTGTATTTCAGTAATAACCTTTTTCCTGATATTTGTTCTGAATTTGCCAAAGCTCTTAGTATGTCTTTAATGAATGATTCAGAAAAATATCTTGGAGCTCCTTTGTTACTTGGTCAAACTAAGGTGAAATCTTTTGATCCTATTGTTCAATCCTTTGAAGCTAGCATTAAGAATCACATAGGTATTACTCTCAATCAAGCAGGTAGGTCTACTTTAATTAAATATGTTTTAAGTTCCTTACCTACTTACCAAATGGGATATTTTTTAAAATTCCAAGTACTCTAATCAGTAAGTTGGATGCCTTGCAAAGAAATTTTTTTTGGGGTCATAAAACTGGAAAATGAATTAAGTTTATTGCTTGGGATAACATTAATAAGTATAAGGTTTGGAGGGGCTAGGTTTCAGAGACATTTAATGTTGCTCTTATATTGAAGCTTGTTTGGAAGATTATCAATGATCAGGATGAAATGTGGATTCAGATATTGAGTGATAAATCCTTTTATAATTTTAGTATTTTTCATCTGCAAAAACTCAATGAAAATTGTTCTTGGATTTGGAGGGGAATCTGTTGGTGCATCGACATAATTAATAACAATAGATTTTGTGTTGTTAGATGTTGAACTAAAATTAATATCTGGTTAGACAAATTGGTGTTAGGCCAGGATCATCCTCCTGTTCCTGCTGATGGTTTCATTAATACCATTTCTTATACTTTTGTGTTTGAGCTATTTCATGATGGTACTAGGAATTGGAATGAGTTGCTAATCCATTATTTATTTGAACATGATTATGCTTATAAAACCCTCTCTATGAATGTTCCTGAAATACAAAGTGACTTTCTTATTTGGTTTCCAGATCAGGAAGGGTCAATTTTCAGTGAAAAGTGTTTATAATGTATTAACTACACATGTTATCTCTTCTACGAGCCTTCCATCTTTTCATATACAGGTTTAGAAAACTTTATGGAAAGTTAAGTTGCCTCCCAAGATATAGTACCAAGTAGAGATAAGCTTTCTTGGTACAAGAATGGCATTGAACTTCAGTGTAGCATGTGTGGTCATCCTAGTGAATCTAGTGATCACCTTTTAATTAACTTTCCTTATGCTAGATATGTGTAGTTAGCTTTAAACATAAATGTGGGTAACATTATCGCTCAACATGGTTCTTCCAAGGGATGGGTAATATCTTGGTTCTTTGTTGGTGTTAATTTGAATATTGGTATAGGTATTGAAAAAGCGGGGGCATCAACCACACCCAATATTTCGATTAGCAATCTGTATGGACTAACTCCAATATACTTTCTAGAGAATAAACTAGACAGTCAGACTCAATCTAGAGAAAAGTATATCGAAGAGTTAATATCTCTCTCACTTGATTTGATCTTTACTCAAGCAAATAGAAATGTGCGAGTCTTTATCAAATACAAGGATAATAACTTGGATGGTACCAAAGACCAATATCCAAGTGTCAATCAATTTAAATCAACAACCAAAGGTTGGATATTCTAATTGATTGATCTTAACGCACAACCTGTGATATTTCAATTATATAACAAAATATAATGCGCAATAGAAATAACACATACACCAAAAATTTTATTAACGAGGAAACCGCAAATGCAGAAAAACCCCGGGATCTAGTCCAGATTGAACACCACACTGTATTAAGCCGCTACAGACACTAGCCTACTATAAACTAACTTCGGTCTGGACTGTAGTTGAACCCTAATCAATCTCACACTGATTCAAGGTACAGTTGCGCTCCTTATGTCTCTGATCCCAGAAGGATACTACACACTTGATTCCCTTAGCTGATCTCATCCACAACTAAGGGTTGCTACGACCCAAAGTCGAAGACTTCAATAAACAAATCTGTATCACACAGAAAAGTCTATGATAATAGATAAATCTGTCTCCCAAAGATAAACTTATGAGTTTTTATTCCGTCTTTTGATAAATCAAGGTGAACAAGAACTAATTGATAACCCAGACTTATATTCCCGAAGAACATCCTAGTATTATCAATCACCTCACAATAATCTAAATCGTATGGTAACGAAACTAGATATTGTGGAATCACAAACGATGAGACAAAGATGTTTGTGATTTCTTTTTATCTTTCCCTATCGGAGATATAATCTCAAGTCAATTATTCAATTGAATTCCTACGATAGAAAATGGAAAGATCAGATCGCTCAACTACAAGAAAGTAATTTCGTCTGGCTTCACAGTCCCAATGAAGTCTTTCAGTAGTTAACCTACAGGGTCTCGAGAAGAAACCTAAGGTTAAAGGAGAATCGACTCTAGCAAAACCAACTAGTACCACACAGGAGGTGTGGGGATTAGTTTTTCCAGTTGCTAGATGTCTCCTTTACATAGTTTTCAAATCAGGTTTTGCAATCTAAGTTACCTTGGTGACAAAGCATTCAATAATCACCGTTAGATGAAAAACCTGATTCAACCAAGCTAATATCTTTCAACCGTTAGATCGAAACTTAGCTTGTCACACACAAATGAAATGTATTCATTTAGGTTTGAGTAACCGTACCTAAACGTGTACACTTAGTTGGTTCAAAAATAGTTAACCAATGGTTAGCCATATGAGCACTTTCATATTAACCGTATTCATTTTTCTCATAACTAGTTCAAATGACTCATAAGAACTAGTTCAAGAGTTGTTCAATTGCTTAGGTCTTTATTCATAGACACCATTAAAACAAAATCGGTTTGATTCACTTGAATCAATTCATGAACAATATAGCCACGGTTTCCAAAGATTGCATTTCTTATAATTTATTGTTTTAAGTTCATAAACAACCGATTAGAGAAATAACCAGCTTGGGTACGCGTACGGGTATGCGTACCTTAGCTACCAGATTTGAGTTTACAAACTCAGCAGAAATTTTCGGTTCGAAAACTTCTGTGGGTACGTGTACAGGTATGCGTACCTAAGGTGACTGGTTTACTAGTTTGCAAACTTACAAACTCAGCAGAAATTTTCGGTATGAAAACTTCCTCAGGTACGCGTACGGGTACGCGTACTCAACCTGTCTCCTTCACCAATACCGCATGCACACATATGCACGCACTTGGTTTCCGGCACATGGATTTATACACCAATGTGCGAACACACTGTATATGCTTATATCCATAGTTGGTAATCTCAACTCTACACTTCAATCATTGAAACATTCTTCTATAATGTTATAACAATCGTTATTCACGACTATCGTCATCAAAGCTATTTATAAGATTGAAACGTCTTCATGACTTGCGTCACGGGTAAAGATGAAAATGGTTAAAGCAAAATCTTACCAACACATATTTCGAGAAAAAGATACGCGAGTAAACTCGGCTCGAAATAGTAAATGTGTATGTATGAAAATTATCATACTTATACGACTTTGTCTCCAAAGTAGGAGATAAAATAGACTTTTAAGTGACAGATAAGTTCAAGTTCCACATACCTTTTTGTCGGATGAAGTTCCACTTATTCCTCGAGTAGTTCTTCGTCTTCGTAAGATGATACCATGGAGTCTGTAGCTCAACTGCACTTAACTATCCTAGACCGAGACTTAGTCATAAGTAAACTAGAAATCAAGACATATAGTTTTGATCACTAATATTGACAAACATGCTTGATATAGTAATGCATGCGAGTTCGACCAAGCAGTGCTCTAACAATCTCCCCCTTTGTTAATTTTATTGACAAAACTATCAATACATATGGATTACAAAATAGATAAAAACTTTGTAGCTTCACGTCCACATGCTTGATCTCCTTGGCGCATCAACATTACTCGAAAACTTCGTCTTTTCCAAGTACTTTTATGATTCCAAAGGTTGTAAGTTCAACATCATAGTTGTTGAAGTTCCGTAGCCATAACAATGAGAAAACAAAAGCTCTCGATCATTGTTATACATTGTCATAGTATTATTACACAACATCAAAGTTCTCATATCACAACTTCGACAACAATACTATGGTGATATGTATTACTCCCCCTTAGTCAATACTTCGTCTCAACACGAAAACCACTCCCCCTTACATAATGATCCGAAAACCATATGTATTTGTAGTGTGAACTACATATTAATTCTCCCCTTTTTGTCAATAAAATTGACAAAGGTACGAAAACGAGATCCTAATGAAAATTTTCATGGAGGCACTTCAATACCAAACAAAAGTACATATCAACTTTGTTTATATGCAATCATAAAGTCGAAGCTAAATGAATTCATCACGGAGTTTATGAAGATACAAGATAACTCCTCAAATATTCCACAGCCGCACTCCCCACAAAGATATGGCAATTAAGCGCAAGTTCAAAAGAACTCTCCCCCATTTTATTTCATTCCCGAAAGAACAACAAGAGCGACCTTACTTTTACGAGAAAAGAAGGATTTCTTTGGACACCAAAGACCACAAAATGATTTTGTATTCTCAATTAAACTAACCACAAGGTAACTCGTGATTAATTTAATTGGAATACACAACCAAAATAACCACAAACGAATCTATGATTAGTCTAGTTGGAAATGCTCACACAAGAAGACTTATGGAACCACACAGTATATACATAAAATATGGATCGGGGAAGATCAATACTGCGGAATATACAAGGATTCATTTTATTTTCCATCACTATTTGCACAATGACATATAATAGACATAATCTTTGTAAACAAAAGATTTTAACCTATCTTTCATCAATAAATGACATAATAGGCTTAACTTTTGTTTGTAAAAAGTTCATCGATATTGTATCAAGACATGCATATCGACATATAACCGAGATAACTTTTGAAAATATATGGGGCAATAATAGTTCACGGACGCAAACATACATATCCCATAACACATTGCAATATATAAAACCATAAAGATTAATACTGCAAAAATCATCTTCCAAACCAAACTTTAGAATTTAAACAAATAAATCTAAAAACATGAAGATGAAAACGTTGGACATAGATATGTGTAGTCACAATAATGGCTATTCCAAAACCTAGTTATCCTTCTTAAACAAAAACAAGAATAAAATTCTTTTAAGAAGTTTTACTAGAAAAAAAAAAAATTCAACAAGCCAAAAACGAATACGGGCTAGACATCAAACAGCTGATTCAGGATCCTTAAGAAGCTTGAGATCTTTGAGATTGTGATTGACAGCATTCTCTGCTTCTTCAGAATGGATAATCTTGTTGAGAAGTCCCTTTACATGAGTTTTCATGGGAACAAGGTCAGAATTAACCTTTTTCAACTCAGTTCTTACCATATCAAGACACTTCATTGTATTAACAAGTTGTTGTTTTGCATCCTCAAAGTTCTTGAGAAAGTCAACAACCACTTCATTTGAAATCTCTTCAACGTCCTCAATGTCTGAGTAGGAATCAGGAGATTGAGGAAAAGATCTTTCAACTTCAACAAAGGTTCCCTTCTCTTTATCGAACTCGAAATACACCATATTATCAACGAAGTCTTCAGGTAAATCCCAAGAGCATGAAGAAGACGCCATTGATAATAAGAGGCCTAGAGTGAGATATCTCAACTCAATATGAAGGGTATATAAACGATTTCGAACAAACTTAGGGTTTACAAGCACGGTTTGCGAAAGAACCTAAAGACCGTGTGTATACCCATAGTAAGGAGAGTCCACAAGGACCAAAAAAAAGCTATTTGAAGAAAGACTGCACAAACCTATGCATCTCAGCTTTAGGGTCTGAAGCAAGTGGCAAAGAATAAAAACAAAGAGCAACGAAAGAACACGCATAAAAGAAATACTTATGTAAAAGTGTTTATGATTGACAATCCATCTAAGAACGATAAGAAATTATCTATATCATCATAGACACTTTGCCAAAAGTATACCTGTTCAATTCTCAGTCAACAAGGATTTTTGTAAGTAGGATTTCAACCTTGCGATCAATTTACACAAGTATGAGCCTCGATCTCATTAAATGACCATTGCCTTTGGTTATCCTTCTTTCTCCAAGACTTTGGAGAAAAAAATTATGATGTGAACAGTTGTCATAAACATTATTGTTATCAAAATATGACTCATAGTATCGGTTATTACCGGAAGACATGGTTGACAGCCTGCTGATGATTTCTTTATAACCCTTAATTACCTCCTTTAGGTTACTTCTTATATCATCATCTTTTCTCTTTTTCCTTGATACTTTGTTCACATCAACAGAACTATTATCTCCTTTGTAGTACAAGAAGGATTTCTGATTTTTTTCTTAGACGGTTTTTGAGACGTTTGTTATGCATCTTTGAGAGAACCATTGAACTGATTTTCTTGGTAGGATACACAGGATGAGTACTGAAACCATTTGGTTTACACATACTAATGTCATTTATACCTTTGAGAATTGAGTCCAAGGTGTGTTGAAATTGAACAAGGTACTTGTTATTCAACATAGGGTTCCCTTTTTGCACAACAGGCTCTTTTGACCTGCAAAAGAGACAAACTTTCTGATCAAGCGAGTGATTAGAATGTTTCGTCTTGACATCTTCGTCTAAAGATTTCTTCCTCCCCTGTGATGTGCAACATTCTTGAACAATGAAGATTGCAAGCACATCCTTTTTAATTTGAAGGGATTCCAGTTTTACTTCTGAACCAGGACACCTTTTGGTTTTAAGAGAAGTAGATGGTATAGTGGATTTTTTGAAGCATCCTTGAATCGAGAGTTTATTGAAATGATGTTCAATTTCCAAAACATCCTTTTCAAGGAGAGTCTCAAGAAGGACTTGTGAAGACAGGGCTTCTGTGTTTTTGGAATTGCCATCTCTTACTATACCAAGAAGAGCATTGACATGTTTTTTAAACCGATTGATTTTATCAGCTTGGATCCTCACAAGATTCAGAATCAGTTCACTCTCTTCAGCTGCTTCCCTTCTAATAATAGAGATAGACTCCTTTGAAGGGTAATCGGAAGGACACATGTCAGTGTCTATCTGTCTCGCTAGAACACTAGGTTCATCTATCTTTGAGATTGAATCATCTTTCTCTTTAATAGAATTAATAGAGACAGAACTTTTGTTACTGATGATGCGTTTATCAGAGATAATACTTATGTCCATCTAGTCAAATCGCCACAAACACATACTTTTGAGGTCTTAAACGTGTTTGCCTGCTCTGATACCAATTGAAAAAGCGGGGGGTATAACAACCACAACCAATATTTTGATTAGAAATCTGTATGAACTAACTCCAACATACTTTTTAGAGAATCCACTAGACAGTCAGACTCAATCTAGAGAAAAGTATATCGAGGAGTTAATATCTCTCTCACTTGATTTGATATTTACTCAAGCAAATAGAAATCTACGAGTCTTTATCAAATACAAGGATAATAACTTGGATGGTACCAAAGACTAATATCCAAGTGTCAATCAATTTAAATCAACAACCAAAGTTTGGATATTCTAATTGATTGATCTTAACGCACAACCTGTGATATTTCAATTATATAACAAAATATAATGCGCGATAGAAATAACACAGACACCAGAAATTTTGTTAATGAGGAAACTGCAAATGCAGAAAAAACCCAGGACCTAGTTCAGATTGAACACCACAATGTATTAAGCCGCTACAGACACTAGCGTACTACAAACTAACTTCAGTATGGACTGTACTTGAACCCTAATAAATCTCACACTGATTCAAGGTACAGTTGCGCTCCTTACGTCTCTGATCCCAGCAGGATACTACGCATTTGATTCCTTTAGCTGATCTCACCCACAACTAAGAGTTGCTACGACCCAAAGTCGAAGACTTTAATAAAAAAATCTGTATCACACATAAAAGTCTATGATAATAGACAAATCTGTCTCCCACAGATAAACCTATGAGTTTTTGTTCCGTATTTTGATAAATCAAGGTGAACATAAACTAATTGATAACCCGGACTTATATTCCCGAAGAACAACTTAGTATTCTCAATCACCTCACAATAATCTAATCGTATGGTAGCGAAACTAGATATTGTGGAATCACAAACGATGAGACGAAGATGTTTGTGATTTCTTTTTATCTTGCCCTATCGGAGATATAATCTCAAGTCAATTATTCAATTGAACTCCTATTATAGACAATGGCAAGAGCAGATTTCTCAACTACAAGAAAGTAGTTTCGTCTGGCTTCACAATCCCAATGAAGTCTTTCAGTCGTTAATCTATAGGGTCTCGAGAAGAAACCTAAGGTTAAAGGAGAATCGACTCTAGCAAAACCAACTAGTATCACAAAGGATACGTGGGGATTAGTTTTTCCAGTTGCTAGATGTCTCATTTATATAGTTTTCAAATCAGGTTTTACAATCTAAGTTACCTTGGTAACAAAGCGTTCAATAATCACCGTTAGATGAAAAACCTGATTCAACCAAGCTAATATCTTTCAACCGTTAGATCGAAACTTAGCTTGTCACACACAAATGAAATGTATTCATTTAGGTTTGAGTAACCGTACCTAAACGTGTACACTTAGTTGGTTCACAAATAGTTAAACAATGGTTAGCCATATGAGCACTTTCATATTAACCGTATTCATCTTTCTCATAACTAGTTCAAATGACTCACAAGAACTAGTTCAAGAGTTGTTCAATTGCTTAGATCTTTATTCATAGGCACAATTGAAACAAAATCGGTTTGATTCACTTGAATCAATTCGTGAACAATATAGCTACGGTTTGCAAAGATTGCGTTCCTTATAATTTATTGTGTTAAGTTCATGAACAACCGATTTGAGAACTAACCATCTTGGGTAAGCGTACGGGTATGCGTACCTTTGCTACCAGATTTGAGTTTACAAACTCAGCAGAAATTTTGGGTTCGATAACTTCCGTGGGTGCGCATACGGGTATGCATACCTAAGATGGCTGGTTTACTAGTTTGCAAACTTACAAACTCAACAGAAATTTTCGGTATGAAAACTTCCACGGCGACGCATACGGGTACGCGTACTCAACCTGTCTCCTTCATCAATACCGCATGCACACATATGCACGCACTTGGTTTTCGGCACATGGATTTATACACTAATGTGCGAACACACTATATATGCTTATATTCATAGTTGGTAATCTCAACTCTACATTTCAATCATTGAAACATTCTTCTATGATGTTATAACAATCGTTATTCACGACTATCGTCATCAAAGTGTTTTTCAAGATTGAAACGTCTTCATGACTTGCGTCACGGGTAAAGATGAAAATGGTTAAAGCAAATCTCACCGACACATATTTTGAGAAAAAGATACGCGAGTAATCTCGACTCGAAATAGCAAATGTGTATGTATGAAAACTATCATACTTATACGACTTTGTCTCAAGAGTAGGAGATAGAATAGACTTTTGAGTGACAGATAAGTTCAAGTCTCCACATACCTTTTTGTCGGATGAAGTTGCACTTATTCCTCGAGCAATTCTTTGTCTTCGTAAGATGATCACCATGGAGGCCGGAGCTCAACTTCACTTAACTATCCTAGATCAAGACTTAGTCATAAGTAAACTAGAAATCAAGACATATAGTTTTGATCACTAGTATTGAAAAATATGCTTGATATAAAAACACATGCGAGTTCGACTGAGCAGTGCTCTAACAGGTATATCTAGACATGACTTGAAAAAACTCCTTATGGTAGCATCTTGGACTATCTGGAAGGATAAATGCTCAAAAATCTTTCATAATCTTAATCCAAATTGACTGATATCTCTAGATAACATTAATAAACTTGTTTATTTGAATACCAATTAATCATTCTATTATGAGTAATATGACTTCGTAGACTCTGAGATGGAATCCTCCAGATGACAAAACAAGATGGTATATGACTGATTGTGAGGAATTTTGCAGGTAACTGTCTTGGTGTGCAAGGACAATATTTTGATAGAGGAATGAAAGAAGGTATTGAGGTTGAAGAGATGGAGTGTAGGGAAATGAAGGCAGTTGTTGTCCTGACAGTCTCAAGAAATCTCATTTGAGTCTGATAATGAAGTTTTAGTTAAATCCATAAATGAACCAAACTGATATGTTCGTTGGATCAACCAAGGTTTACTTTTAGATAATAAATTTTCTTTAAATAAAATAAGCAACTGGAAATGTGTCTCAGTGAAAAGAGAGGTTAATGGAGTTACAGACAAGCTATCTAAGTAAGCTAGAGCTCTCAAGGTTGATTTTGAGTTTTTTGATGTTTTTCCTCTTGATATTCAAGATTGGGTAACCCATGACAATAATGTAATCTCTGCTTAAGTTTAATGAAATTATCTTTTGAATAAAAAAAAGAACATATTACCTCAAGGAAGCCCCATACATCCTCAAGGATTGGGAAGTCCAATGATGCGATATCGAGATAAATGTATAACTTGCATAAGACGGCGGGCCCCCAATCATAAGTGGGAAAAACCCCATATCTCGCAGCGCCTCTAGTCGTCCTACTTGAATGCCAGCGCTTGAATGGAACATAAACCAATTAAGTTACCATAAATAAAAACCTTGACAATTTAATTATGTATCTATGGTGGGATCATTTGTATCAAATTCAAAAATGCCTCTCCCATGTGATTTTTTGATTAGAATTTCCTTTAAACTAGAATTAGGAATTCCACCATTTCTTATGTTCTTGTGATTCAATTATTTTAAATGTTTACTCAATGTACACCGCAAGATCCCAAGTAAAAGACAAATTTAATATAAAAAAGTTAAAATTGTTACTTAAATCTTCGTTTTAATTGCATTAAAACTATAATTCAAAATATTCCACATACCTATTTGTAAGTAAGTAAAATGAAAAGTCTGTACTATACCACCAATCCAATACAAACGCCAATCTGGGATGATGTTTCTTCGTACCAATATATATTCATATATTGAGATTGTTCTCGTTATCAAAACTAGATTTTGTTATCGGCATAGGTTGACTGGGTTTATTCCAAGGTGGTTTCTATTTCTTTATCGCATAATATCTCGAGATTGAGATATTTCTATTGAGTAAACATTTAAAATAATTGAAAAACAATTAGAAAGGTTTTTAGTAGAGAAATTTTGTAAAGAAGACTGAGTTTGGTATGAGCAGAAAGGTTTACTGAGAGTGTCATTTATATGTGTTGAAAATGTAATTATTTTTTGGACGTTGGAAAATCATCGTTGTCGTTGCAAGCTGAGCCTAGACTCGTCTTAAGTTGGAACGATCGCCTTAACTAGCAGTGATCGGTTCAGTTATCCACGATAAACTTTATCCCCACTACTCAATATATTGGGTTTGCTCATCCACGTGGCTTATCAAATTAGTTCATTTGCCAAGTCCTACTGGACTTGCTCTTACGGTCGTTGGTGTAACTGATTTGTTAAGCGAATTTTAGGCATATACGCCCTCCGTCCCAAATTAGATGAGCTAGTTGTAGTTTGCACAATTCTTAAGACAAGGAGGAAAGGGGAATATGTTTAAGTATTTTTTACAATTATAGTAAAACTTAGAATTGATTTATCTCTTAAACTATGCTACGGTTTTTCGTAAATTTTATACCGTTGAAAAGCATTTTAAAACACATACGTCACGAATATAAACATTGCTATCAAATTATACATATTTCTTGTAGTAACAATAATCAATTAAAAGAGTAGTTTTAGAATTAGTAGATAGAATCAAAGGAAGATTATCTGCCTGGAATGAAGATTCAATGTCCCAATGTAGCAAGTCACAAATGATCAACTCAGTAACCAATACAATACCTTCTTACTCGATGAACTGCCTACAAGTACTAGCTAAAACAATCAAACAGATTGACTCTCTACAGCGCAAGTTCTGGTGGGGATTCACTGATAAGAAAGGAATGTATATTACTTCTTGGAAGAAGCTTGGACTACACAAAAATCTAGGAGGACAAGGCTTTAAGAATTTTAAGATTCTAAACCGTGCACTTTTAGTTAGAGCTTCATAGAGAATATGCATCAATTCAAACGCGGTTAAAGCATTACACGAAAAATACTTTCCATGCACTAGCATGTTGCATGCAAACGTTAAGCAGAATTGCTTGTGGGTCTGGAAAAAAGTACAAAAGCAAATGCAGTTTGTCAAAGAGAATAGCGGATGGAGAGTTGGTAGAGGAGACAAGGTAAAAATTTGGTTAGATGTTTGGGTGACGGGTCTGAATGTTCCACCATCTCCAAAACAAGGAAACAGTGAATGTGAAAACTATATATGGGTACAAGACTTATTTCTTATTGGAGGCAGGCAGTGGAATACTTCTCTTGTGAACCATTTGTTTGAACCTAAAAATGCAGAGCTAATCTTGAATATGAGGATCCCAATTGCTGCACCTGACAAACTCATATGGAACTTGACAAGAAATGGGAAACATGCAGGTTTCTCTAAAGATTGAAGGTACGAATTTAAGTTGGAATGACTTCTGGAATATACAAGGATGGCCAAGAGTAAAGCACTTTTGGTGGAAGTGCTTAGCTGACATCTTACCCACAGAGGAAAGGCTTTCTAAAAACTGCAGACACATTAATCGAGATTTTCATTTCTGCGGCCAGTATGAAGAAACTACTATGCATATTCTCTTCTCCTGCACATTCTCAAGAGATGTTTGGATGTCCGTACCTAGTGGATCTACAGTTTTATCAGGATCACACACCAATATAGCTGCAGTTTTTGAAACATGGATGAGCAACAAATAACAATAACTTATCACACCAGAATGGTTAATAGTGGTTATGACAGTCTCATGGACGATCTGGAATGAGCGTTGTGAGGTTAACTTTCAGAACAAAAAGGCAGACCTAAGGGATGTGGCTAGAAGGGCGATTAGTTTTGCAGATTACATCAGTAAACTGAATTTGCAAAACCAATTACGTAGCACTAATAACCCAAGCCCTATCTCTCAGAAATTAGTTTGGAAACCACCTGTATCTCCATACTTTGTTATTAATTGTGATGCCTCATATAACAGTAACTTTGGACTAACTGGTGTTGCACTTGTTTTGCGTGACTTTACATGCAAATGGAGGGGATGCTCAACAAAATGCTACGCAAGAATAAAGAACTCGGAGCATGCAGAGTGCCTTGCGTTTTTTTATGTTGTCAACTGGAGTAAGGAACTGCAACATACTCATATAGTTTTGGAGACTGACTTACAAGGAATCGAGAACTATATCAACAAAGCAGAACCAGTTATTGCGTGGGAAAATGAAGGCATTCTTTTAGATGCTTTAGATGTTTTAAAAAGTATTCCTTTTTGGTTATGCCATTATGTTCCTAGCTATTGTAATAAACCTGTTGATAAACTCGCAAAATTCAACTGAAAATATGGAGTTACTAGAGTGTGGTTTGACAAACCTCCTAATATCATTGAGAATCAGTTGATTCAAGACAATGTACCAGTTTCAGTTTAATATATTCCTCATCTTTAACATCAAAAGAAAAGAAAAAATTGTTCCAGAAATATCCCCTTAAATAGTGAGATAGCTTATCTATTTATGGGACAAAATTTAAAACCGACTAATTTAAAACCGTCTGGCTCGTCTAATTTGGGACAGGGGAGTATAACCTACCAATCTACGACGAGGTGACGAGGGTGAGCGAGTAAAATATCGAGTCTAACTAAATAGAAAAGATATTTTTCTTTGGGTAATCAAACACATTCCTTACGGGGAGAGGGAGTTTAGGGTTCAAGCTTTAATTTGCGGAGGGGAAGAAAACACAAAAATGGCAGCAGATTCAATTTCTCGAAAATCTTTATTAATTCGTAATTTCTGTAAATCAATCGAGAAGAAACATAAACAGCATTTATCATTCCTTTACACTTTCACTTCCACCTCCAATTTCAACTTCAACATAACCTTCAAAATTTCTTGTTTCTACAAGCTTGAATCTCAACTCTTTGAAGGTATTTCTTTAAACCCTTTTCTTGATTTTGTTAATAAAAGTTGAAATTATGTTTAAATTTGTGTCTGGGGCATTGATTTCTGAATAAAAATGTGTTCTTTTTGTGTTGAATTGATTTTGAAGGTTGAGAAGAGAGGCATCTCTGTTGAATACATTGCGCCCAATTCACAGTGCTACTGCTTCTGCTTGTTCTGTATCCAAGCTTCCTACTGAAGTTTGCACATCTAATGACGGTTTGTCTAATTATTATTGCATTTATTTTTCTTTCAGTTTGTAGATAAGAAGAAATACATGTTTCATATACAGCACATCTTGATCAATCAATTTGATAGGATTCTCATACTACAACCACCCTATTGATATGGAGTTTAGGCTAGAACGACAGTGGAACGACGTACATACTAGAGAGATTAGATTTGGTTACTCCGTGAAAACACAAGTATGCTTTGCATTTGCATCCTTATAGGGCTTGCAAGGATGTTGCTGAAATATCCTCCTACCAGTTAGTAGAGCCAGTCTTAAAAAATAGGATCCGCTCACTGTCTTTTCTTTCCATGGTATATAAGTCAGTCTAGGAGTGTCAACCACTTCTTTAGTAATGTTCCAGCGGACTGATTCCTCATCTAGAGACAACTAATGCATTGACTATTTTGGAAGGGATGTTCTTATTGTATAGCTGCCTGTTACTTGAAACTACATCATTTTATTTTGTCGATCTCTAAGGCCATTTCCATATTCGCATCACCAACTAAATTGAAAACCCTTTTTCGTCACAAAAAATTCTAAACAGACTGAGGAAATGAATGCAGATTTGTTTATACAAGATGCGAATAGGTAGAATCATACATCATTGATATATATGTGCACACACATTCTAAAGTCTCTTGCTATCTAATTTCCAAGGTAGGTGTAGACAACTTCAAAATAAACGCCCTGTCAAGAAAACCTTATCTTAAAACTAATCATGATCTGTATTAGACTATTAGTTATGTTGTGATTGACTTTCTATTGCTTTGTTGGATGTGTAGGAAATTATGTAATGTGGCTCCTATCCTCCTTTAAGTGATACCGGGGCCAACTTGAGCCCGGGCATTCATGGTACGTCCATGTTCAATCTAAAACTTTTCTGGTCATATGTTCCAAATGTTCCATTTGCTTAGAATGTTAATAGAGATTCAATAGTTGTTATCTTGTATAACACCCTCGAATTGTCAATCCTAGTTCCATCCCTGGGCAAGAACAACTGTTATCGTTAGTTAGCTTTGTCATCACCAAATTATTGATACCGATTTACATGTACCAATGAATATACAGCTCAAAAATCAAAATAAAGTTTAGCTATACAAAGTCAATTGTTATAGTTTATTCATATTGTGTTACATCATGGTAAAGCCTGTGAATTATGGAGGTCTTAGATGCATTTTTCTCAAGAAAATATCATCAAAAGCAAGGTAGCGGTCTTAATCTAAACATTGTGACCGTTGATCGACCGTCCAGATTAAGAACATAGCCATTGGCAGGTATGTTTACAGTGTTCTCTCGCTATATATATTCTAGTGTTTGATCTTGTTAAGGATCATAATGTTTTTTTCCTCTCTTTAAATTTCTTCAAATAATACGAAATATTCATATTCTTACAGTACTCTTTTCTTTGCAATTTCTGAGCACTCGGTCATTCGCGTCCCACAAGTAACTATGGCGTGGTATAAAGATCCTCAATTGTATATATCTCGTGAAACGCCAGGGTTAAAGCTATACAGGATGAAGGAACCAATTGGTACCCCCATTGCTCTATCAGGTATAATTGATTACGGATTCTTAGATTACTCTAAACATCTCTCTTTGGCAAATAACAAAGAAAGCGATTTTGATGCTTTCTTATCTTCCATCCAATTTGATGGAGTGACTTTCAAGCTTATAAATTGTCAAGGCTGGGTGGTGTACCAGATGGCCAGTAATTACTACCACTTAACCTGGGCACGTGAACCACTTAATTCGCCCTTTTATAGGCTGCCTGGTATTAATACTCCCGAAACAGAACTATTGGCTCAGAAAGAAGCTCTTGACAGAAGAGTTTCCATCTTGGAAGCAGAAATATCACCGCTCAAAGTTGTAGTCCGAATGAGCAAAGAAAATAGGAATACTCTTATTCGCGAGAAACAAGCTCTGGAAAGAATAGTTTCGGACCTAAAAGCAAGAAATTCAACTCTCGAAGATGATAAGCTCAAGCTTATGAATGACTTGAATGAAATAAAGGCTGAGAATCGAGTAGAGAAACGACTTTCTGATCTAGAAGCAACAGTTTCAACTCTCAGGGAATTCATGAGGAGTTGTGATGGTAAGAACACTTTTGTCAATGAACTGGATGATGAGAAAGCGGAAATCAAGGCAGAACAAGTATCTGTTTTGACATCAAAACTCAAAGACTGTTGTGGTGCTGGAGGTAGATCAGCTGATGAAGAACCATGGAAAAGTGGGTACTGAGTGTGTAAGAGTTTTAGTAGAGTTTATGAGAGGTGTTAAAGAAGTGTAATGCTCGTTTTAGTTTGAACAGCTATAACTGTCAGCTAAGACAAATTTAAGTGACAGAATTCTGTTACCTCATCACCTCTCACACTCTCTGTCGTCACTGTTGTTTCCTCTCTTTTTTACAGCTTTTAGAAGGCATTTGATGTAAACTATTGTGCTTCTGAATGGAATGTTCTTATCTGATTCTCACATTTTAAAAGGCTTTATAGGTACCTAGTTGCTGCTGATAATTAGTCTCGTGTAGTCAGATTATGTATTTGGGTCGCAAACTGATTAAACTGAGACCCATTTTTTGTCACCCGGTTGCTAGTTGCCGAGAGTTGACAAGTATTCTCTTTGTTTCAGGAAAAGTGATATTTATTTATTTATTTTTTTTACTTTTCTTTTTCTTTTTTGGTCTAGACCAGATTGAACAAATGAAAATACAGTATCACTTTCCCTGAAAGGGTAATATCTATTTTGGAATTTGGACCATGGAAGATCCAAAAGTTTGAGAACCATACCGTTCGAGAACCCGATAAGGACCAGAATTGGATATGGGTCTTTGACTTGAGGGGTTAACAAGTAAAATTGAGGGATGCGGATAGAGAGAGAGAAAAAGGGAAAACATTTTTCCTCACACAGAGGGTTTAGGGTTGAAGCTTTTGAGATCTTTGGTAGACAAAAAAAAAAAAAAGAAAAAAAAATGGCAGCATCCTCGATTTCTAGAACATCATCCATATTCATTCGGAATTTCTGTAAAGCAACCAAAAGTTTAAATAGTATCTCTCAGTCATTTACACTTCCAACTTCAGCTTCTTCTTCTTCGAAATCTGCAAATTTCTTCTTTACACAAACTCGAATCTCTACTCCTCACAGGTATTTTGGTATATCTCGAATAGTTTGATTTCATCAAATTAAGTTCATATTCTGTTAGTAAATGTATTTGAGATCTTGATATCTGAATTAAATTTGGTTGAATTGATTTAAAGGTTGAGAAGAGAGGCATTGTTGTTGAATACTTTGCACCCAATTCACAGCGCGACTGCTGCTGCTTGCCTGGTTTCTAAGCTTCCCACGGAAGTTAGCTCATCTAATGACGGTTAGTCTAATATCAATTTTGCATTTCTTTATCGTTCGGTTTGTAAGTAAGAAGAAATAAATTTTCATACATATATAGTACATCTTGATCAATTTTATCCCGAAGACCTTGGTATTCACATACTACCACTACTTTAGTGAAATGGAGTTTAGATGAGAACAATCGAACATATTAAAGAGATTAGATTCAGTTACTCCATAAAAACACAAGTACGCTTTACATTTCCATGTGTAATGTACTGGGCCTGCAAGGTTCTTGATGAAATGTCTTTGTACCAGTTAGTAGAGCTGTAGAGCAAGTCTTGAAAAATAGGGTTGACACAGTTTCCCCACTTTCCATGGTATAAGTCTCGGATTCTTTCAGCTGGTGTGTTAACCACTTCTTTCAATGCATTCAAGAATTATGTTATCTTGTTTGATCTTCTTTCCAAGCCATCCTCGGTGAAGTTGAGAATGTCTTGTATAACATGCCTAAACAACCTATCCCGAAATGGTGTCTTCAAACCCATCATTGGCACCTTATTCCTCGGCATTTTTTTTTCTTTTGGGATCCAATCAGCTATCTTATTCATCATCATATAATATGCCCACCCAAAATGCTGGCGTACTGATAAAATATGTTGTCCACCCAGTGACATATGTCAGACCCATTACATTAGTTGCACGCAAAATTTGAGTGACATTATTGTTTGCCGGGGCATTCTCTTAGTTTCACATATCCCTGACTGCCGACTGGGTGGAGTAGGATTTCTTCTTTGACTGCCTGCTGCCATTATATATGATAGCATTTCCGACCTTCAGTCGAAGCCCTAGCGGCGACATTGTGACTAGCAAATTCTGCTGTTGGATTAGGTAATCGTATGGCAAACCTTTACAATCCAAGTAGGGTTGGATGGTTTAAACTTTTAAACTATGGTTAGAAACAGAACAGTTAAAAAACAGATGAGAAACAATTTCTGTAAGTCCAACCTGGGATGAGACAAGGTGTTTTCTACTTCGAGATTTGGTTCCTATTGTGACATAGGAGCCAAATGAAATTTCGAATTTTCTGTAGGCTAGAAAGTCTCCATACCTTCCCCCAGTTTGAGCCAATAATATTGGCTTCACTTGAGAAATAATAGCATGTTTCTAGCTGTAACATTACCGGACTTATCCTTGGTTCAAACAACCTGATACTCTGCATTTTCATCATACGGGGATAACTCTAATATCGTTAGGGATAGTATTATGGAGGGTTTTGGTGGAGTTCTTCTATAGAGAAACAGCTTTATGTAGCCTCTAGCTTGGCCATGGATTGTTTCTGCAGTTCAATCCTGACAAGTTTACTACCGTGGTCCATGGTTTGATCACCATAGACTTCCCCCATCACCAATTGAGTCTGAAGGCCATTCGTAGTGGTAGCTTATGTGGCCACTAACTCTTCCTTAGATTAGTTCGAGTCGGGTCATTCAGGAATTAAGAACCAAGGTTATTGAGAAACAACCGAAAGAACAAGCAAATCTTTTCCAGTATCTACTTGGACATTCTTATTCCCCTTGTTCAAAACTGTTAGAAATGTGAATTAGTTTTTCAACCATAAACATCACTAGAATAGATGTTTCCTTATTGGGAGGTGAAAATGGTTTACCAGTTGCACACAACTGTGTTTGATAACATCATTACATAGTCTATTTTGAGAGATGAGTTCAACCACAACCATCTTCACGAGATCCCAACAACTCCATTATGGGGCTTACTTTATTGACTTATAAATTTCAGGCAGTGTACAATGGACCTTGGATCAAATAGTCGCGTGTGTGCATCTTAGGTAGACACCTCTACGGATAGTTGGATAACGTTTTCATTGTACTTGGTTGACTCTGTGATTGCGCACAGTTCACCTTTTGGCACGTGTCTTGCTTGAACCCATGATGCAGCATGCATCCAGATGCCTTAAATCTTCTTAATGGTTAACCTGATCAGGTGAATGCCATGATCCAAGGATAGAAGTCGTGCCATGTCACCAGTGCCTAGTAAGTGGGTGGATGGAGCGTGTTTCCTATTATTGTGTTTTCTATGTCCGCCTGTCTCAGTATTTGTGTTATTTCGTCGCCTTTGTGGAATAATTAGCAAGTCTATTGTGTCCATGCCACTCTGTGCTTTTAAAGTGCGTAGTTACTAGACTGAAGAAAAATCACGTATGCAAGTTATTTATGAAAAAGTATTACAAACAGTGCCATGTTTGTGACTTTTGAACTAAAAACAACCTCGATTCAGCTGTACAAAAATTTCATAACTTTGGCATTAATGCCCTTGCTGTTTTGGGTAGGTAGTATCGTAGTCTGGAAGGTGGGTCATGAATTTTTGTGATAGAACTTAAGCTTGAAAAGGATTACACATTACACATACACTATTGTATGCTTCTAAACGAACATGCTGTATGACAGTACGAGATGCTTTTGTTTGTTCATGGATCAAAGTATCCCATGTCATATTAATAGGATAGGCCATAATGCTTGATCTATGCACTGTTGGTGCTGATAAATCATGTTGTAACCCTACCACCATGAAGCATCCATCAAGTTTGTAGTGCTACATTTGGCAAGAAAACCTTAAGATATTTTTTGGTGCTGGTTGTCATTAGTCAGTTAGGGGAAGACTGCTGAAAATGTGAGCGACTGTTTGGATAGGCCCTTAGTAACTTTGTTAACCAGAGTAGTATTTTACATTTAGTGGTATCTACTACTGTCAATGCCAGTCCAGGCACGCCAGGATTCAGTCCTTCTACGTCCATCGAGAGATATTCCGATGACGTCAAGTTATCTTTGAAAGCCATGTACTCAGTGGAGCCGGTTTTCAAAGCCAGCGGTTAGATTAACAATTTCTTTATTGGGTTAATCATGTTGGGTATAATATTTCCAATTAACCTTTAGAAGGTCTTCACACATGTACCATATATTGGATTGAGTGTATAACTTGCAGTGTCTACAGAAGTTGATGTATAATCAGTAAGAACCTATGTTATAGATGGCCTAAAATTGGGACACTGTGGAAACTCTGCATCTGTTTTTTCCTCTTTCCTGATGTTCTTCCTTATGTTAGTTAAAATCTATCTAATCTGTCTTAATATTTGTAAAAGTTTGAGCACAATTTCTAAGTCTTTGACCTTTGTTTAATTATAAAACTTGCTTTCACCATTAAGACATTTAACATACACTGTTTAGCGATATATCAAATCTATAAAAGAGACTGATAGTAGAAACGAAGGAACTCTAATGTTTTAATGTTCATCTTTTGTTTATCGCTGGCTGTTTAGATATGTGCCCATCTTTCGGTAATCGAAAAGACTATAAGTTGTTTCAGTAGTTGGAAGTACTAATTTTAGCTGCATACTCGGATAGGTTGGATTAATTGTCTTTTTGCAGCTTTTGTCGCATTAGGTTGAATTCATGAGCTATAAAAAATGGCTGATAGCTCATGAATTCAACCTAATGCATCAAAAGCTACATAAAGTCGATTAATCCAACCTATTCGAGTATTCGGCTAAACTTAAGTGATTTTCAGTATCCATATATAGTTAAAGTGTACAAAAACAAAACTATATACAAATTTATGCAGCATAGAGTTTCATTAAGTGATTTTCAGCATGTCAGAGAATTTAGAAAAAAGTAGAAGTGGGTCTTCTGGAATTCCCTATGTAATTAGCAAAAAGAATAAGTACTAAATCAAGCACTAATCTAGTTTGTGTGTTGTCTTCCCGTGTATTGAATTCACTAGATTTTTTAGCATTGTTGTGCTGGCCAACCTGGTCAAGGTTGCTGAGCTAATAAATCTGTTGCTTTGTGAATGAGTCAAAAATGCAGAAACTCGTGTCTGTTGCCAATCTTTACTGCATTATAAGAGCTTCTAGCTAGACCTGTGATGTTATGCGTCCTGAGATTATAGTTGATTTTGTCATTCTCAGCTCTAAAGCTTCTTTGTTAAGAGGTGTATTTTGTTCTTCCATGGTTTCAATCCTGCGAACTTAGTGATATTACCCTTCAGACTTCTGTCAGAATAGCTTATTAACAATCCCAAGTTTAAGTCTTTCGGATATTGGAATTTTACAACTTAGTGGCAGTGATATTACTCTTCAGACTTAAATCAGAATAGCTTATAGTAGTGACTTTGGTGAAACTGCTAATCTTTATTCTTAATTCGGATGAGAAGTGGAGAATGTTTTCTTCTGTTGGTGATGCTGGAATTTAACTGAGAGATGGGCGGCTGCTACATATCAGTCTTTAGCTTATGAGTGGTGTGGTTACATGGGTGTTTGTAGTTATAATGTAACAAGTTCTATTTGTGGTTGTGCATCTCAAAATTTCGAGCTGGTAGATCCAAATGATAGTGTGTAAGAGGAAGTTAGACTATTAAACTGAACTAGTTCTTTAACCATGGTGGAATTAGATAATACTATGTTTCAGGGTTCAGGGTTCAGGTTCAGGGATGTAAGTCGAATTGCCTAAAAGAGTTACCTAGTTCTCAGTTACCAACCGGAGCCCTCTTCTCAGTTCTTTTATGCCGGCACAGCGGGATGTAAGTTGAGTTGCCTAAAAGATTCCACATGTATTGCGTCGAATGCTCTTGCTGATAGGGCAGGAGTATGTTACTATGAAGCAACAACTTTTGTTAGCGGGTATCATTCGCCCACTGTTCCTAGTATTTCATAGGTTAAGAATTGCGGATTAGTGAACCCCAATCCACCTTCGTCTGCTCTTACTACGATGTTGAGTAGTAAATCATCTAACTTACATGGTTGGGCAGTTGCAATTGTGGCTTTTGTTGCTCTAGTTGCTGTGGTTTTGTTGGAAGGTGGTCTATGGAATTTGGTGTTACAGGAACAGCCAAAGTTCAATTCATTATCGGCGCAATATGCGTTGCTGGAATATGCCTCTGGCACTCCCGTCCAATTCGCATTCAGTGTCCTCCATAGGTCAACCAAAGGATTTGAGGAGAAACTCGGGTTTGGAGGTTTTGGACTGTTTATAAAGGGATTCTTGCCAGTAGATCAATAGTTGCAGTAAAACAACTAGAAGGAACTGAGATAGGGGGAAAACAGTTTAGAATGGAAGTTGCAACTATAAGTAGCACCCATCATTTGAATTTGACGAGACTGGTTGAGTTTTGCTCCGATGGGAGCCACAGGCTTCTGGTTTACGAGTTCATGAAAAATGAGTCTTGACACTAGATGTTATGTATTCTTTCTTTTTCTGATTCCACGGGGCTACTCAAGTGTTAGATTACACCATTTGTCTTTCTTTCTCACTAACCTCATTATCCAGTCATGCTTTATGTTTAGAATGCTTTGTGAGTAAATTCTTTTCACCAATATCACATGTTAATGCTTCAGTATACTAATAGACTCTACCTGTGAGTTTCACTCTATTGGTTGCCAAGAAGTTGAGGTTTATCATACAAGGTTTTAGCTCATTTAGTGTAAGGTGGAGCTGGGGGTGAAACTAGTGTCCTTTTAGCTCATTTAATGTAATGTGGAGCTGGGGGTGAAACTAGTGTGATTTCCCTAAAGAAAAGATAGGCGTTGACTAAGAGGATTCCATGGAGGAGTGCAGTGAGGGGTTACATATTATATTGGCTGAAGCTTAGTTTCTAGGTGTAGAGGAAAATCTATTTTTATCGTCAATAAAGTCCCATGAGTTCTTCGGATTTTTTTCTTTTTCCAATGTAAACAACATAATCTTTCAGATGTTTCTCAGTCTGTAGTCATAGCATGCTTGAAAAATGTGTCCTTATTCAATGCAGAATTTACTTCTTGGTTCTATGTGTAAATGCTGCTTACAGAGATTCTAACTTCAAAACTTATTCGTTTGATGACAGGTAGATTTGCCAACTATGTCAGTCCCATCTAATGTCTGCTAAATCTAAAATGCTGGTCCTTTATCCATCATGGGAAGTTTTGGATTTTCACATAAGCAGAGGTTCATAAGAAACAGTTTCTTCCCTTTTCTTAATTATTTAATTTTCCGATGTTTCTGTTAAAAAATAGTCCTTTGCTTCGAATTGTCATCATCTTATTGATAGAATAGAACAAACTGATAAGATATAAGAATGTGAATTTGCCGTTCAATGGGAGTTTACAATGTGATGGCACGTCATGTTTCCAAACCACTATCTATGCAGTTTTATAAAATGTCTAGTTTTGCAGCCCAAAATGTCGTATTGTTTTTCAGAATAATGCTATTTTTACGCTTTCTTGTTTGACGATAATGTTGCTATAAATGAGGTTGTTTAAGCTCTACGTACGATCATGGATGTGATATTTGTGGTCATATTCGAATAATAGGATTTCTGTGTTCTGCATTTCATCTTATTTGGTGATAAAAAGGAGGGATTCTTGAGATGTTGCCGTACTAAAGTTAGGGGTAGACAGAAAACTTTATGACTTCGAATTGACTGCTCTCAAGGTAAACAGGGTGAGAAAGTCCGTGTCTCTCATAAATTTTGGACCTACCCTTTCATTTTCAGATTTTTCTTTTCCAAACAGCCAATTCACATCATAAACACTAACCAAATATGTGAACTGCAGTGTAGTTTATGTAGTGCTAGCTTGTTCAGGTCATGTACCATCACGAGTTTACAACACAATTGAGGAGTTACAATCTTAGGGACAATATTTGACTTAAAAGTAGTACTTAATCATAAATTCATGTATGAATCATGTACTTAGACATAGGGTTCACAAGAAAAGATCCTATAGATTTAAGTTGGTTTATGAACAAGAAGATCTCTATCTCGAGTTTATGCTGGTTAGTGGGGTTGAGCCTTGCACGTGCTAGGGTTTGCCTGGTTGGCTTACGAGTAGACAGGCATCAATAAATAAGCTGGTAGACTTAAATAAAAACCCAACTAACAATTTAGTAAGTGTGACCCTCTGGCTCTGTGAGTGAGAGTTTTTGAAAGGGTCACGGAATTTAAAGAGTCATTGTCATTGCAGGAAAGTTGAAATTCTTGGAAGGGTCAGTAGATTTATTAGTCATTTTCATTGCAGAACATTTTGGTGTATAAACTACAAACTTAGTCTTATTAAAACAAAAAATTTGTGTCATTGAGTTTTGACTTTGTTTTCTGATGATGTTTTCATATGTTTTTAAGTCGTTGGTTTTTAGTTCAATGCATATCTAATCAAATTACAGGAAAAGATAAACAGTAAAACAAACCCCTCAATTCTTTGTTAGGTAGTCTTTTGTTAGTATTTGAGATTCTATGTTTTTTGCTCAAGTTTTACATTGATCGGTAAAGTGACTGAAAAAATTAGGGCGCCGTCAGAACGAAGAAGTTCGGAACGATGCTGCCGCGAAACAGACTTGTAAGTGAGATTATCAGAAACTAATGTTTAAAAAATGAAAGTTCGTGTGCCCTGAACTTGTCTAATAATTGAGATTAGCATTTGTTAATTAGAAAAAAAGAGGGTATGTCCTAATAGTCTATCTGGAAGTAATGAGCTAGGGGACAAGTAAACTAACCACCAAATCCTTTAAAAATTAGGTTTTTTTTTTACATTATGGTTTGGTGGTACTCTTAACTACTAATAACTGCTAATGAAGAAAACTTCATAGTTGTTTGGATCTTTCTTAAAACATACACATGTATTAAGAGAGGCGGAATTTGTTCCTTTCTTGTGGAATCATCAACTTCTTTTCTTTGTGGTATCCATGTTCTTCTTCTATCTATCTATCTATCTCTAGGTGAAACCTAATCCTTCTCACACGTAAACATAGAGTACATCACAAATGCAACAAAGCAAAGCAACAAACAACAACTCACTACAATTGGTTAGTAGGGTCTCAATGGGAATCTTTTTTTTTTATGTTTCTGCACCCAAATTGTATAAACCATCTCTAACGAGAAAGAAAGAGTTTTATTACCACATTATCATTTATAGGATTACCGCACCCATCAATAACAAGGAAATGGCCAAATGGGGGTACCAAAAAAAAAAAAAAAAGGAATAAAGAGAAAAGAGAAAAGTTTCCTGCTCTTTTTTATTTCAGGGTAACGGTCATGTTTCCATATCATCTGAGAAATATGCAATCTCTCAATCCCATACAAGAAGCTCAGGAATTCCAGTTAGCCGCTATAATGTTTAAGCTTTAAAATAGGCCTTTGTAAAGATTTTGGTGTTTGATGAGTTTCGGACCAGCACCACCCAACAATTTAACCATTGCATTATATACAGTGATATCGGCATTGTAGCCGTTTTTCTGGCTGTTGTTAACATACGTTTTTTAATCAAACGGTATCAACGCAGTTGGAGACTAACTTTTTCATTTTTGAAAAGTTGAGCAGGGGACTTGAACATAAGTCCGAAGTACAGAGTGTGTGTGATCATATCAGTTAGAGACATAAAAAGTTTCTGAGTGACCTCCAGACTGGTGTTACTTGTAGGGATAGCCCTATCCCTCTCTGTGTCAGTTAAAAAAACAAGTCACACCTCCTCCACCTTCAATTCCATGGCCATACACACAAAAAGAAAAACTTACTAGATTTTAAAAAATTGGTGGTAGAAATATGAATGAATGGGTCCAACTTCTTCAATACTATGTCTTTTTTCTTGTTCTGTATTCTTTAATGGGTTTTAACATCCCACATGAACTGTCAAGATAAATTAAACATTTATTTCATTCTTGTCAGTGATTCTTCTTCTTTTTTTCTTTTTCTTTTTTTCATTTCTCTATTTGGTTTTTGTCTTCCAAATATATCTATCTCTAGAGGGCAGCAGCATCTAGGACAATATAGAAATAGGGACATAACTCTCCCCCTCTCCCACCTCTCTGTCTCAATATCTCATTTTCTCTCCCATTCATGTATGAGAAGTCAGAAGAAGAAGAAGAAGCCATTTTCTAATCATAACTTTCCTTTGTTTAGACAAAAAATAATTCCGTTTTCAATCTTCATCGAGAGATATGGCTTCATGTTTCAATGATTATGCAGTAAAAGTATCTGATGCAACATCTTGTTCAAGCACCGCAAACTTAGCTTGTTATCCAGCAAACTTGTTACCATCAACCAAGAATGCAATCTCTTGTCTCTACAAAACCAAGTTATCTACTGAGAAACAGTTTTACATTACAATTTCATGGTGCAAGAATAATATTGCAAACAGTCAAGGTCTTAGCATAAACGTGAACGAGATGTCGTCGCCGAGTTTCAAATTCAGCACGGATTACCGGTTGTTCCGACGGAAGAAAGGTACTCGGAAACTAGAAGCAGGGAGTTCAAAGGTTGAGCTCTTCTGGGATATCTCCATGGCTAAGTACGGTTTGGAACCGGAACCTGTAACGGGGTTTTACATCGCGGTCGTAATTGATTCTGAACTAGTACTTCTTTTAGGAGACATGGGTGGTGAAGAATTATCATCCGCTTCCAAGAAGTACATTTCAAGTTTATGCAAAATTGCGAAATTCTCATTAGTTTCCCGGAGAGAACATTTCAACGGCAACAATCTGTACAACACCAAGGCGCAATTCAGCGATTTGGGCACTGCTCATGACATACTGATAAAATGCACGAGAGAAGACGGTCCGGTTCTATCTGTTTTCATCGATAAAAAGAAAGTCATACGAGTAAAGAGCTTGCAATGGAATTTCCGGGGGAACCGAACTATATTCGTCGACGGAGTCTTGATCGATATGATGTGGGATGTTCATGACTGGTTCTTTAATAAAGAAGAGTCGGGGAATGCTGTGTTCATGTTTAGGAGACGAAGTGGATTAGATACTAAGTTGTGGTTAGAAGAAAAGGTTTTTCAGAAAGAGCAGGAAAAAGTTGAGTTTTCTTTGTTGATTTTTGCTTCTAAGAAAAACAACAACACTTGATTAATTAATTAATAAAACTCATTTTAGTACTAATTCTTCTTCATGTATTTTGATTAATTGATGTTGGTTTTTCATGGTTGTTGTAATTGTAAAGACATTTGAGAGATGGAATAATGCAATGAAGCTTAATTAGGTTCAAATCTATCTTCGTCCTTGTTGACTTTAAATTGATAATTAAGTTATGCTTTTGATGGACATGGTTATTAATATCTTGCTTGATAATATCTCAATTTTTTTGGAACTTCTATTTGATTGCCGGAAGTTCAACGGATGGAAGAAAAAAATAAAATCCAACCACAGTGGGAGTCGAACCCACGACCTTTTGATCCGAAGTCAAACGCGCTAATCCACTGCGCTATGCGGTCTTGCGTTGTTAATTCTGTAATGAGAAGAAAATATAGCGGATATCAGGCAAATGTGGGAGTTTCTTTAGAGAAGTGATACAAAAATGGGAATGTAAGCTATTAGGCAGTAGGAGAAGAAATACTGTGTGATATCTTACGTTATCTGTTGTTTGTAAGATCCACTTGGTACTAACAAATATATTGTCTGATATTTTCTCGTGATAACTCAGCTGTTTTAGAAAACCCCCAACGATCTTAGATCCTTGAGAGCCCAACGATGTCAGGAAAGGCCAGCCCATTAATAGATTCATCCTTTAATAGTTTAAGGTTGCAAGCCACATGTGTTCAACTCATCCTTTTCTAATTTTCTTTGTTTGATCTTCCAATTTCTGGTCTCTAACTCTAAGAGTCTAATAGGAAATTTCAAAAGTTGCTCGGTAAGGAAGCCATCAATAAATCGGTGAGGAAGAGCTAAATTCCTAACCTTGTGCTAGGACGGACCTATGGGCTGATTGTCGATGTGGTCGTGTAGTCCTCATAGGCCCAAACTCCCCAGTGCCTATAGGAATCATTTGGATTGTTTCCCAGCGTTTGCCGTTGGTTGAAACCCCTTTGGTCCCATGAAAAGAGATACTTGCTAGTTTTTTACCTCGTCTTTGGCTGTGCACAGGGCCGTCCCTGCCATACAAGCAAAGAAAGCCTTGATTGGGGCCACAAATATAAGGAGACCACGAAAATTTTGTTTTGTTCGCTGTACTGCTGTAGTGACTAGTGAGTGTTGGTTAAATATCTGCGGGAAGCTTTTTAATCGTGGTAAGAAAGTCAATATCAAACGGCCAAAGTCAAAGGCGATTCTTAGACGATTTTAGGATTAGGTTTTTTCCTGTTTTCTACGTATCTCCTCTGGTGAGATGCAAGCTTCTTCTTCTTCAATACCTCTGGTGGCTTCCTCCAAACCATCAGGGGATTCTCGTATGGGGGATCTGAGTTCTAGTGGCGGTTTGGGTTTGAATCCTGTAGCTCCTTCGGGTTTTGAGAAACTTCCACATGTTGCTTCAATGGTTTCTCCTCCTGTATGGACTTCTTTGTTTGATAAGGAAAAAACAGTTGTTATTTCTTCGGATACGGAATTCTATTCGTTTCCTGTTGTGGATGGGAAGAAAACTATGGATATTCTTTATGAAGTTTTTGATGAAGATATTCGGCAATGTGAAGACAAAGTAATTGGAGCTTTTGTGGGTAGGAGATTGAAATGACTATTCATGGTGAAAGTATGTTTATCTTTGAATTCAATTCTGCAGAGGATAGAATTAAAGCTTTGGAAATGGGTTTAATGTTTATCTCTAACAGATTGTTTATTATTAAACCATGGTCAAGAATGGTTGAGAAGGAAATTGCAGAATTGAAACCATTCCAATATGGATGAATATTAGAAATGTTCCTTTATTCATGTGGAACAATAAGGGATTGAGTATGATTGCTAGTTATCTTTGGAAACCACTTATGATGGATACTCAAACTCTAAATAAAACTAGAATAAGTTATGCCAGAATTTGTGTGGAAGTAGATGTCAATTGTGAGTTTCCAGATTCTTTCATTTTTACTCTAGGTGGTAAGGATACTGTTGAAATCAAAATGGATTATTCTTGGTAACATCCAAAATGCAGTGAGTGTGCAGTATTTGGTCATGTTAATTCAAATTGCCCCAAACATGTAAAACCAGTTCAGAAAGTAGTTCAAAAATGGGTCAAGAAGCAGAATGTAAACACCACAACTGAAGATGGTTGGATTTTAAAAACAAGAAATGGTGTTAAGGCAAATGTGCAACAATCTAGTGGTCAAGTTAATGTGGATTCTCAAGTTGTTCTTGAAGTTGAACCAATGGATTACGATCAAGGACATAGTCAAGAACATAATCATATTTTGCAGGAGGTAAACATAAGGAAAGACAATAATGTAAATGAGCTTATTTCTTCTAATTTTTTTTTTTCATTTTGGATAAGGGTTTGGATAATTTACAAGAACACCTATCTGAACAAAATAAGGAGAATCTTCAAACTGTTCTTCAAGTTTCTCAGCATAGGTCAAATGTACCTGAATCTTCTAACACTGGCTCAAGAGCTCATTTTCAGAAGAGAGGTAGTCTTGCACCACCATCTATTAACCTCTTCCTTAAGATTTTATATTTGAATAAATCTGCTAGAGGTTCTGTTTCTCTCCCTTTAAATTTTAAATGATGTTAAACACTGGATGTTGGAACATCAGGGGGCTTAATGACCCTTTGAAACAGTTAGAAGTAAAACATCTTATTAGGAATAATAATCTCTCTCTAATTGATACTGTAGAAACTCATGTTCAAGTCTGTAATAAAGTAAGAATAAGGAATAATATCAACCCTTCTTGGTGTTTTTTGGATAATGATACAATTGATTGTTTTGGTAGAATTTAGGTGGGTTGGGACCCAAATAAAATTCAAGTTAATGTTCTTTAGATGTCTTCTCAAGCTATTTCTTAGAAGTTTCTTCCTCCAGGATTAATTTCATCGCAACTTTTTTATATGGGGATAACTATTACATTACTAGGAACCAACTCTGGGATATGATTTCTTCTTTTGCTGATTCTGATAACAAGCCATGGATGCTCCTTGGAGACTTTAATTCTATTATGTATCCTTCTGATAAAGTGGGAGGGTCTCAAATTATGTCATATCAGTATGAGGGTTTTACCAGATGCAGTCGGATGTATCAACTCTTGGATCTTTCTGTAAGGACCCTCAAGCTCGTCAACGCTATTAGACCAATCAACAGACGACTAAGCCGCTAATGACTCGATTAATTAGAGACGAATATTAATTAATAGAAATTAATCTAACAACAGTTTAGATATGAAACTGGTATCATCGAATAGGTCTCAGAAAGTTGTACGAATTGGGATTCTCGAACGTGTCATTCGGATACCTGACGAAGAAGATATCTTTGGTTTGGTATGAAGGGAAAATTCGTTTTTTTCTTCGCTAAGCCGCCTTGGCTGCCCTTATCCTTTTTCTGGTCGCCTTAATAATTTCCTTGGCCTTATCACTTAGGCGTGTCGAAGAGAATCTCATTTCTCTTTTCTTGTTTCTTTTTCTTCTTCTTTCTTCTTCGTTCTTCTTCTTTCTGTTCTTCTTCTTTCCTCTTCCTTTCAATCTCAATTCGAAGAATTGAGTTTGTTTTCGTATGAAAAATTCATAAGAACTTGATTAGTATGATGAATAGAAGAAGATGAAGTCAGACCTGAGGTTGTTTGAACTCGAGAGAAAAAGGAGATGATGATGTAGATGGAGGTTGAATTAAGAGTTCGATTTTGGTGTTGTTTAAGATGAAACTAAGGATGGGTGTTAGGAACAGATCATGAAGAAGAGGTTGTTGTGTTAATTTGGGAGTTTGATTTGAGAGATTGAAGGGTTATGGTTCATGTGTTCTTCCTCAAATTGAAATTAGAGTTTCAGTGGAATTGAAATGGGAAATTAGTTATTCAGAGGATGTTAATTCTTGGGTAAGATTCCATTTTCGTTTAAGTTTAGTGTTTTAGTTTAATTGTTTAAATTATTGAATTTATGTGTTTGTGAATGAATTGTTGAGTTGAGTTAGATGAGCCTGATTCTAGGGTTATTAGTAATTGTCATGGAGTTAGAGATGGTAAAGAAACTGTAGTATGAGATGAGAATGGAATGGAATGGGTCGCAGCTGTTGAGTGGTTGGTTGTAAGGAGTTGTGAAACTCAGGTTGCAGGCAATGAAGAGATTGAAAAAAGGATTGTGTTGTTACTGAAATGGTTGTTGAGTTGGTTTGATCTGTGCTAAGATGATAATGATGATAGTGATAGGTAGAGGTAATTGTGATGTGGTTGTGGGTACAAATAAAGATGGAATGAAAGAGATTTATGGTTGTAGTTTAAGTGATGTTGAGATACAGGGGATGAGAAGTTCAATTTGAACTGAAGGTGAAGATCTATGTTATGGAGTGAACTGGAGATGAATTTGTCTGTGCGTTGGTGAGTGCAAATGGTTGGAGGTTCACAGATCAATTGCTGATGAATAGAACAATGAAGTAAGATGATAGTGTTGAACAAAATTGGGTGGTAGCAGCTCCTGGTTGATGAAGATAAGTTACATTGAGCCAGTGGAGAGATTGGAACTGATGTATCTTTTCAGGAATTTGATACAACTTGGAGTTGAACTCCAAGTGGTGGTGCTGAACTGAGATTGAGATGAGTATAGATATGAAGTGGATTTATTGCTTGGAACTAGAACTACAAGAGTAATTGGTGATAGTTAGATGTGTGTTTAGGTGCAGATGAAGTGTGGGTTAGAATTCTGGTGGTATTGTTGCTGCTGTGGGAGTTGTTGTAATTATAGGTTGATGTGGAGTGTTGAATGTCGAGGGACTATTTGTAATGAAAATAACATTGCTGTTGAGAATTGATTGGATACGCAGTATAGAGTTGGGTTTAGACTGCAGCTGTGAGTGATGGTGTTTGGGTTCGTATGTCAATGCAGGTGGGGGGATATGAGCTGATATGTTTGTAAATGTAGAATTGGTGGTTGTATCTGATGGAGCAGTAATGGTTTTGATTGAGAGATGGGAGTAGTCTTAGTTAAGTTGTAGAGTTGAAATTGAAGTTAGAAATGATGTATTGTGTGTAATTGATTTGTTTATAGCTTTGAGTTTCTTTTCTTTTCAGTCAGATGTTTATCTGATTTATTCTACCCGACTTGGATTATATGACCGGGTTGGATCGGTGTTAACTCACCGAGTTTCCCTGAATTGACTAGAGTTGACTCAGTTGACCGACTCAGAGACCTGACCAATTGACCTTAGACTCGACCTTTGACCTGGACTTAGGCATTGACTGTTAGTTGACCTCTCCGACCTGACGTTGACTGAACCAGGCCTTGGATTATGGGGCAGTTCTAGTGGACTTGGACTTAGAGTCAGTTTATTCTATTGAACATGAATTGGACCCTTATGGTCCGAATTACCTTTTGGTTCCTTCTACAAAGTTGTAGATATTCATAAGACATATCTAATGGACTATAGAACCAACCTAATTGGATTAGTAAACCTTTAGATGTGCTAAAGATAGATAATAAAAGATGTAAAACCATAAATGGGCATATAACCATTAGATAGTTCACTTAGTCTATAACCAGAGATTCGTATAAGATTATGATATGAGCCTTATGTGAGCCTTTTGGCTAATTTCTTACAGTGCTTGTGTGATAACAGTTACTCTTTATTAACAACGATCGATTCGGTGGATAAACCAGTGGATGGTGGATTTCGAGGTAGACATGGCTAGTCATCTAAACAGGTGGGAACTCTGTAACCTTCTTGTAATCATTAAGCTTTATTATTGTTAGAGCATTGCTCGGTCGAACTCGCATGCATTGCTATCTCAAGCATGTTTGTCAATGTTAGTGATCAAAATTATAAGCCTTGATTTTTAGTTTATTATAGCTAAGTCTCGGACTAGGATAGAAAGTGTAGTTGAGCTCAAGGACTTCATGGCGATTCATCATACAAGTAGAAGAACTACTCAAGGAACCGGTGGAACTTCTCGACAAAAAGGTATGTGAAGACTTGAACTTATCTGTCACTCAAAAGTCTATCTACTTTATCTCCTACTTCTTGAGACAAAAAGTCGTATGCTATATATAGACTTAGATTATACACATTTGGTGGTATTTCGAGCCGAGTATACCTCGCCTATCTATATCTCGAAATATGTGTTGGTAAGCTTTTCGCTTCGACCAAGTTTATCTTTACCTAGTGACGAAAGCCATGATATGTTTCAATCGTCTTGAAAATTGATTTGACGAGAAATGGTGTAACAACTATATAACGTTCTCTAAGAATGTTTCAATGATTGAAATGAGAGTTTAGATTACATAACCAATGATGGACATAAGCATTGTTGTGGAAACACATTTATGTATAAGTCATATTCCTTGAACCAAAGTTTGCGAACTTTGTTGATCAAGAGAAACCGGAAGAATCGCTTATTGCCAAGTCCGCGAACTCAGTCCGCGAACTACTTCTCATCCCGAGAAATTCTGCTGGAGTTGAAAAACTAGTTGCGTGAGTACCAGTCCGCGAACCAGCAGAAGGTCTCTTGCCGAGATTTTCTGCTGGAGTTTGTAAACTCTGCCGGTTACTTAAGTCTGCGAACCTAGTGTGCGAACTTAAGAAGGTTATATATCTGAAGATGATATCTTAACTTAAACTTTAAAAAGACTAAGGAATGCAGTTTGCATACCGTGGCTATAAAAGTTCATAAACCGATTCAAGTGAATCAAATCATCTTTGCTTCAATTGTGTCTTGTGTAGTTACATAAGATTTCCTTGCAATTGAACAACTCTCTAACTAGTTCATTTGAGTCATTTGAACTAGTTATGGTGAAGAAGAACATGGCTGATATGAAATACTCATATGGCTAACCTTTTGGTTAACTATTGTTGAACCAACAATGTACACGTTTGGGTACGACTAACAAACCTAGAAGCGTGCAGTTCATTTGTGTATAACAAACTAAGTTTTCGATCTAACGGTTGAGAAATATTAGCTTGAACTTAAATTAGGTTTTCATCTAACGGTGAATTTTGATTGCTTTGTTACCAAGGCAAAACCCTGATTTGAAACACTATATAAAGGAGATATCTAGTATTGTGCAAAACTAATCCCCGCACCTTATGTGTGATACTAGTTTGCGTACTAGAGTCGGTTCTCCTTTAACCTTTGGTTTTCTTCTTCTAAAACCATGTTAGCGACTTAAATACTTCATTGGGATTGTGAAGCCAGACCGATACTACTTTTATCATAGTTGTGTGATCTGATATTGCATCTTCTATCGTACGAGTACAATCAGATTGATTGGATTGAGATTTGATATCTCCGATAGGCAAGATATAAAAAGTAATCACAAACATCTTCGTCTCATTGTTTGTGATTCCACAACATCTTGTTTCGCTACCATACCATTAAGATTGTTGTGAGGTGATTGATTAATCTAGGTTGTTCTTCGGGAATATAAGACCAGATTATTAATTGATTCCTGTTCACCTTGATTATTATCAAAAGACGGAACAAAAACTTTAGGGTTTTTCTGTGGGAGACAAATTGATCCTTCGATAGACTTGTCTGTGTGAGACAGATTTGTTTATTGTCAAAGCCTGCGATTTTGGGTCGTAGCAACTCTTAGTTGTGGGTGAGATCAGCTAAGGGAATCAAGTGCGCAGTATCCTGCTGGGATCATAGGCGTAGGGAATACAACTGTACCTTGGATCAGTGGGAGACTGATTGGGGTTCAACTACAGTCCAGTCCTAAGTTAGCTTGGAGTAGGCTAGTGTCTGTAGCGGCTTAATACAGTGTCTATTCAATCTGGACTAGGTCCCGGGGTTTTTCTGCATTTGCAGTTTCCTCGTTAACAAAATTTCTGGTGTCTGTGTTATGTCAATTTCCGCATTATATTGTTTTATCTTTATAATTGAAATAATACAGGTTTTTTGTTAGATCAATCAATTGCAGAATCCGACCTAACGGTTGTTGATTGATATTGATTGACACTTGGATATTGTTCTTTGGTACCATCCAAGTTATTCCTTGTATTTTATTGGTACTCGCAGTTTCTGTTTGAGGAAATCAGATCAAGAGAGATATATAAACTCGTCGGTATACTTTTAATTGATTGAGTCTTGTTGATTCTATTAAAAGTATATTCGAGTTTGTTCATACAGATTGCTAAGCGAAATATTGGGTGGTGTTGTTAGACCCCCGCTTTTTCAATTGGTATCAGAGCAGGCAAACACGTTCAAGACCTCAAAAGTCTGTGTTTGTAGCGATCTGACTATATGGACCATAAAGTCTCAATTGGGCATGCGGTTTTGTTACAGAAAAGGGTTGGATGAACAAATCCGGATCAACTCTGGTCTTGTTGCAGAAATTGCAAATCTTAAGGATTTGATATCTTGTAAAAGTCCCTTGATGAATCTGAGTAACTCTAGTTGTTCCTCCTTAAAGAATAGTCGTAAATCAGATGGTAATCAACGACCAGTTGTTATGAAAACTGATATGACTAGGAACCACTCAGAAAAACTTGAAAGTCTTGGCACATGTTGGTGTTGTGATTCTTCCGATCACCGTCAACAAGTCTGTATGTCGTTTCAAAGGAGCCTAAATGTTTCAAGTGATCTTTGTAAGAAAGCTAAACAACTTTTTGATACTCAGAAAGGACATACAAACCTAGTAGGAAACTCTAAACAGAGAAGTACTAATAGTATGGGTTCCTTTGCTTTAATATTTACGTCTCCCTTTCAATGGTCTATTGATAGTGGATGTAGTAGACATATGACAGGCGATCTCACATGGTTTGTTTTGTCTATTGACTATGAAGGAGGTCATGTAACGTTCGGATATGGGAGTTGTTGCTACATCAACAAGACGGGAACTGTCAAACTGCTCGGTGTTCCAGAAATCCATGATGTAGTATACGTAAAAGGTATGACTGCTAATCTTCTTTCTATTAGTCAAATCTGTGACAAAGTCCATCGAGTTGTCTTGAATGCAAACGGATGTGACATTGTAGACAAAACTGGGAAAGTAATTTTTCAAGGAACTCGTGGTAAAAACAACTGTTATCTTCTCGATACTCAGTTCAGTAACCGTTGCAATTTGACTAAGGTGGAATCTACAAATCTTTGGCATGAGCGTTTTGGTCACATCAGTTATCGTCTTCTAACTAAGATCATTAACAAAGAAATTGTAGAGGCATTCCCAAAATCAATTCAAAGATTGAAGGTGTATGTGGTGCCTGTCAAAAGGGTAAACAAACGAAGTCCCACCACAAATCATCTCGAGATATTCTCACAAAAGCTCCACTTGATTTAATTCATATGGCTGTCTTCGGACCAATTCAACAACCCACTGTTGCTGGTAAGAAGTATGCTTTAGTTATGGTAGATGATTATACCAGATTCACTTGGTTTGCATTCCTATCTCATAACAATGAAACTCTTAGTGAATTCAATATTATTGTTAAAAGGATCCATAACGAACAAGGTCGCAAGCTAAAGAAATTTAGAAGCGATCGTGGAACTGAATTCAAAGACACCAAAGTATTTGAATTCTGTGATGAACTGGGAATCATTCAAAAATACTCACCACCTATTACTCCTCAAGGTAATGGAGTTGCTGAAAGAAAAAATAGGAATATTCAGGAAATGGCCAGGGTAATGCTCCATAACAAAAACTTACCATTAAGATTTTGGGGAGAAGCTGTTTTTACAGCATGTTACTTGATCAACCGTGTGTATTTACGGTCTCAAATTCCTAACACTACTTATGAGTTATGGTACGGAAGGAAACCCAACCTACACTATCCCAGGGTGTTTGGAAGTAAGTGCTATTCTGATAGATCGAGAACAGAAAGGGAAATTTGACACCAAAAGTGATGAAGGTATCTTTCTTGGCTATGCTTCTGATAGTCGTGGTTTCGAGTGTTTAATCTCAGAACACAAGTCATGATGGAATTTGCTAATGTTATAATCGACGACATTAGTAACTTTCGTCATGATAATCCTTCTGCTGAGTTGCCTCCAACCGAGACAATTGAGAAAGTCAAAGAAATTCCAGAATCAGTTGAAGTTATCCCAACGGTTACTGATCCTGACATTTCTAGTGACGAGGAGAAGAGCACTGATCAAGCCATTCCTAACGAACAAGAACGTGTCCCTCCACGACATCTCTGGGTTCAAATGAATCATGATCCTAACAGTATTATTGGAGGAAGAGATTCTACATCCAAAACAAGAGGACAACTTCAAAATATGTGCAATTTTGGTTGTTATCTTTCACAGGTAGAACCAAGGAATATTGATGAAGCTCTGAACGATCCCTTTTGGTTGAATGAGATGCATGAAGATTTAAATCAATTTTAAAGACAAGATGTGTGGGAACTTGTACTTTGTCCCTCTAATATCAATATTGTTGGTACCAAATGGATATTCAAGAATAAGTCTGATGAATTTGGAACGATTGTCAGAAACAAAGCTAGACTTGTCGCTCAAGGATATTCACAGATTGAAGGGATTGACTTTGATGAGACATTTGCTCCTGTGGCACATCTTGAGTCCATTCGTCTCTTGTTAGCTCATGCTTGTTTTCTTAAGGTTAAGATTTTTCAAATGGATATAAATCCGCGTTCCTAAACGGAATTTTAAATGAGGAAGTCTATGTCGCTCAACCTAAGGGGTTTGAAAATCCTGAATTCCCAGATCATGTGTTAAAGCTCAAAAAAGCATTGTATGGGTTGAAACAAGCACCTAGAGCCTGGTTTGAAAAACTTACTACTTCTCTCATTAGAAAAGGTTTTTCAAGAGGCGGAGCTGATAAAACTTTATTTACCAAATGGAGTTGGAAAGATGTGGTTATTGCTCAAATCTATGTAGATGATATCATCTATGGATCAAATTATGAAAAATTTGCAAAGGACTTCCAAGTCTCTCTTGCTAAGGAATTTGAAATGAGCAATATTGGTGAATTAAAATTCTTCTTAGGATTACAAATTCAACAACATAAGGATGGAATTTACTTATCCCAAGAGAAGTATGCTCGAGACCTTGTGAAAAGGTTCGGTCTGGATAAGTCTTCCCCAAAATTAACACCTATGATATTATATATACTATTTTATTTGAGGGAAATCACTCGTGTGCATATTGTACTTGTTTGTCCAACTTTCTGATCTTGATGGTAATATTATGAATCATGGTCTGTATGGGCACTCTGTGCGGACGATGTTATTATTATTGATTAGGGTTGCTTTCGCGTCGTCTTCTTTTGGCGAGGTTAGAGTGGCACTTGCTTCGTGATGCATAAATGGTTGTATGATTAGTTTCTACTTGTTTCCTTTCAAATTATATTCTTTAGAACTATGAAGCATGTTAGTGATTTCTTGAAAGCTATATGTTTCCATTGGGCATCCCTTGGGTATGATGTGCTCACTTGTTCCCACTTCAGTTTCAGTTTACCGAAGAGATGGTGTACTTGAAGACATCTGTTTCCATAGTTTAAATCGATAGCCGACTAAGAACGTTTTTGTATCTTTCATTTATATGAATTCTTGTTGTTTGTATAACAATACACATATATATTAAAATCTTTTGGGAGTTTCACCTATAAAGTATCAGAGTGCTTGGGAATTAGTGTTGTTTTACTTTATGTAAATATGTTCCTTAAAACCGATGATCTAGATAATGTTACTTCAGATCTAAGCTATAATATTATTAGCTAATCAGGTTTAAGATTAGGGGTGTGACACTTTCTTTCACTGGCTGCTTATACACTTCGACAAACTGCCAACAAGATGGTGTTATTATCATATCAAAGTTGGATAGAGCTATGGTGAATCGGGAGTGGATCCCGCAGTTTCAATTGTCTAAAGCAGAGTTTCTCTTACTAGGTGTCTCTGATCATTCCCCTGTTATAGTATCTATTTGTGAAGACAGAAAGCATGGCCCACCTCCCTTTAGGTTTTATAACTATATGTCTGAGGAAGAAGATTTTCTTGATGTGGTTAGAACTGGTTGGAACTTGCCAGTCAGGGGAAACCCTATGATTGTTTTGGTAAATAAAATGAAGAATGTTAAGCATGAACTCATAAAGTGGAGGAAAATTAGATTTAAAGCTAATTCTGAACAAGTTAGATTAGCTAAGGAAGACATGGACTCTGCCCAATTGCTTCTTCAGTCTCACACTCTTGATCAAGAACTTGCTAGAAGAGAAAGAGATTATGTTGCTGAGTATGTAAAGTTAGCTACGTATGAGGAATCTGCCCTTAAGCAGCAATTCAGAGTAAAATGGTTTGTGTGATACAATCATTTGGTGTAAACTTGGAATGTTTCGTTATGATTATTTCAACTAGCTTGAAAATTTCTTTGATGCTAATAGTGTGTGAAAAAGGATATTGTCATCCTCTAAGAAAGTTTCAATGATTGAAATAAGAGTTTAGAACACTTAACCATTATTGGATATGACATGTTGTGTACTCTTTCACATATGTAATTCATGTCCGGGAATCATAGTATGCGTACCCGTATGCGTACCTGTTGGCTTGAGAAATCCGGGAACCTAAGTATGCGTACCCGTTCGCTTACTGGCGTAAGGTTCATGTCCGAATATTTCTGCTGGGATTGGAAGTACGCGTACCCCTTTGCGTACTGGCGAAACCCAATCTTGGTTCGGGTATTTCAAGTATGCATACCCGTTTGCATACTTGAAGGTTAAATTTATAAAATCTGTTGTGTACATGAATTTAAACATTTATATAATAAGGAATGTAATCTCTGCAAACCATGGCTATAATGTTCATGAATTGATTCGAGTGAATCAAACCGATTCTGCTTCAATTGTGTTTTTGTATACTTTTATGAGAATATAGAAATTGAACAACTCTTTAACTAGCTTCATTCGAGTCATTTGAACTAGTTATGGTTAAGATGAATAAGGTTGATATGAGAGTGATCATATGGCTAACTTCGGTTAACTATTATTGAGCCAACATGGTGTACACGTTTAGGTACGGTTACATAAACCTAAAAGAGGGTACATTTTATTTGTGTGTAACAAGATAAGTTCGATCTAACGGTTGAAATATATTATCTTGGTTGAATCATGTTTTTCATCTAACGGTGAATATCGAATGCTTTGTTACCAAGGTAACTTAGATTGCAAACCCTGATTTGAAAACTATATGAAGGAGAATTATAGCAACTGGGAAACCTAACCCCACACTTATGTGTGTTACTAGTTGCATAACTAGAGTCGATTCTCCTTTAACCTTAGGTTTCTCTAGAGACCCTGTAGGTTAACGACTTTCATTGGGATTATGAAGACAAAACCAACTATTTTCTCTGCATCTGCGTGATCTGATCTTGTCGTGTTGAGTACAATTGAAATAATTGGCTCGAGATTAATATCTCCGATAAAAGTAATCACAAACACCTTCGTCTCATCGTTTTTGATTCCACAATATCTTGTTTCGCTAGTCGATTAAGATTAGTGTGAGGTGATTGATAATACTAGGCTGTTCTTCGGGAATATATGACCGGTTTATCAATTGGTTCCTGTTCACCTTGATTTAACACGGAACAAAAACTCTTGGATATTTCTGTGGGAGACAAATTTATTCATTCTATATACTTTTCTGTGTGAGACGGTTTTGTTTATCAAGTCTTTGACTTTGGGTCGTAGAAACTATTGGTTGTGGGTGAGATCAGCTAAGGGAATCAAGTGCGTAGTATCCTGATGGGATCAGAGACGTAAGGAACACAACTGTACCTTGAATCAGTGTGAGATTGATTAGGGTTCAACTATAGTCCATTCTGAAGTTCATTGTAGTAGGCTAGTGTCTGTAGCGGCTTAATACAGTGTGGTGTTCAAAGCTGGACTAATAAGGCTTGGTAGTATAAAGTATGAATTTAGGTCAAATGCCACATGCATTTTAAACTTGATTAGTAAGGTTTATAATCATACATATTCCACAGGTATATAACCGACACCGTACCGAGTTAATAGGTACATGTAAAGAAACGAACTGAACTTTACATGTATTGGTACAAGTACACAGGTAGAGTACCAACCATAGGAAGGTAAAGATACTTGGATAGGCTAAGAACCGTATCGTACCGTACCCTATGCAACCCTAGCATGTTATGTAGTTCTAAATTTATTTTTAACACAAATATTTTCTTCACTTTGTTAGATATTAATTATTTTTTTAAGGAAGTAAAACACTAACAAAAAGATGAACTTTTTTAGAGTCTGTGGGATTTGTTTGTGTGGTTAGTAAGGGTATCTTAGACCGAGTCAAAAAGAATATGGTGTTTGTAGTTGTGGTTACTTACTGCTGTGATGTTTTTTGTTTCTTGTATTACTTCGTTCTATATTTGTTTGTTGTGATTTTATCTTGTGTTTTACAGTGGTTACTTGTGTGGTTTTGTTATGTATTGGGTGTGTTTATTGTTTGGTTCTTGTCTGGGTGCATGTGGTTATTGTGTTTTTTTTTTTTTTTTTTGTATCTTTGGTCTTCAGCAGTTGTTGAGTTTTGTCTTTTCATGCATGTTTTTAGGAAAAGGGCTTGATGTTTCCTTTGTGATTTGGTTCAATTCTATCTTGTTTACTCTTCTTTTTATGGTGTTTTATTTTTTTTGTACATGTATTGTGTATTTTACATAGTTATGGTTAAGTTGTGTTGAATTCTTTCGTCATTAAGCAAAGAACAAATATTTTTTCGTATGATTGCAAGTATTTTATAGTCAACGCTTGAATTTTGAAAATACGGGGGTCTAAAAACCACACCCAACAATTCGTTTGGCAATCTGAGAGGACTTACTCCAATACACTTTCTAGAGAATCAACTAGACAGTCAGATTCAATCTAGAATAAAGTATATCAAAGATTTTAATATCTCTAACTCTTAATTCAATCCGTAATCAGCAAATAGAAATCTGCGAGCTCGATTGAATATAAGAGGAATTACTTGAACGGTACCAAAGACCAATGTTCAAGTGTCAATCAATGTAAATCAACAACCAAAGGTTGGATATTCTAATTGATTGATCTTAACGCACAACCTATGATATTTCAATTATATAACAAAATACAATGCGGAAAAGAAATAACACAGACACCGGAATTTTGTTAACGAGGAAACCACAAATGCAGAAAAACCCCGGGACCTAGTCCAGATTGAACACCAAACTGTATTAAGCCGCTAAAGATACTAGCCTACTACCAATTAACTTCAGACTGGACTGTAGTTGAACCCTAATCAATCTCACACTGATTGAAGGTACAATTGTGCTCCTTACGTCTCTGATCCCAGCAGGATACTACGCACTTGATTTCCTTAGCTGATCTCACCCAAAACTAAGAGTTGCTATGACCCAAAGTCGAAGACTTGATAAACAAATTTATCTCACACAGAAAAGTCTATAGGATTGAATAAATATTTCTCCCACAGAAATACCCAAGAGTTTTTGTTCCTTCTTTTGATAAATCAAGGTGAACAGGAACCAATTGATAAACCGGACTTATATTCCCGAAGAACAACCTAGTATTATCAATCACCTCACAATAAACTTAATCGAATAGCAAAAGAAGTTATTGTGGAATCACAAACGATGAGACGAAGGTGTTTGTGATTACTTTTCTATCTTGCCTATCGGAGATATAAATCTCAAGCCAATTTTACAATTGCACTCAATCACGATAGAAACAACAAGATCAAATCACGCAACTATAAAGAGAATAGTTGGGTCTGGCTTCACAATCCCAATGAAGTCTTCAAGTCGTTAACCTACAGGGTCTCGAGAACAAACCTAAGGTTAAAGGAGAATCTACTCTAATTATGCAACTAGTAGCACACAGAGGTGTGAGAATTTCCCAGTTGCTAGAGTTCTCCTTTATATAGTTTTCAAATAAGGGTTTGCAATCCAAGTTACCTTGGTAACAGAGCATTCAATATTCACCGTTAGATGAAAAAACTGATTTAACCAAGCTAATATCTTTGAACCGTTAGATCGAACTTAGCTTATTACACACAAATGAAATGTACCCTCATTTAGGTTTATGTAACCGTACCCAAACGTGTACACCATGTTAGTTCACAAATAGTTAACCGAGGTTAGCCATATGATTACTCTCATATCAACCTTATTCATCTTAACCATAACTAGTTCAAATGACTCAAATGAAACTAGTTAAAGAGTTGTTCAATTTCTATATTCTCATGGATTTATACAAGAACACAATTGAAGCAAAATCGGTTTGATTCACTCGAATCGATACATGAACATTATAGCCACTGTTTGCAAAGATTGCATTCCTTATTGATAAATGTTTTAGGTTCATGTACAAACGATTTTAGAAAGTAACTACTTAAGTATGCGTAAGGGTATGCGTACTTAAGTAACCGGATTTGAGTTTGTTTTAGTTTTCAAACTCAGCAGAAATCCACGGACGTGAACTTTCCGCCAGTATGCGTACGGGTACGTGTACTTTAGGTAACTAGATGAGTTTGGTTTTGGTTTTCAAACTCAGCAGAAATTCACGGACGTGAACTTCCGCCAGTATGCGTACGGTACGCATACTTACCCAGTGTCCTACAACCCTTTTGTATACACACAAGTATGCATACTTTAGGCTCCCAGTTTTTGACTTATACACTAATGTGCGAACACACTATGCTTATATCCAAAGATGGTTACATAATTCTAAACTCTTTATTTCAATCCATTGAAACATTCTTCTATAATGACAATAGTCTCTTTCACACACTATTAGCATCAAAGCAATTTTCAAGATATTGAAATAATCATAATCGAAACATTCCAAGTCTTACACAAAATGATTGTATCACACAAACCATTTAAGATGTTACTCAGCAATTTTCTCATAAGATGCACTTGGTCAAAGCGAAAGCTTACCAATACATATTTCGAGAAATATGTAAGCATGATATTCTCAGTTCGAAATCTCAAATGTGTGTAAAGAAAACTATATCGTAACACGACTTATGTCTCAATATAGGAGATAGAGTAGAAATATACTTTCCAAGTGATAGATGAGTTTAAGTCTCCACATACTTTTTATCGATGAAGTTCCACAAGCTCTCCTTAGTAGTTCTTCGTCTTCAAGTGATAAGCGCCGTGAAGTCTAAGCTCAACTACACAAACTATGTCCTAGTCGAAGACATCTATAAATAGGCTAGAACTGGAATAAGATTCGAGTTTACAAATTGTTTGCAAACTGCTGTCCCAAGTTACAAGTTTAACTTCTTTTATACATATATTTATATCGTTGGTAATGTTTTCGATTGTTGTTGATTTGTATTGGGTTCTGAATTTGGTGTTTCTGGTGTCATTTATACAGGATGATGATTTTAGCTTCTTTTATACATATATTTATATTGTTGATAATGTTTTTGATTTTTGATTTGTCTTGGGTTCTGAATTTGGTGTTTGTGGTGTCATTTATATACAATGATGATAAGGTGGATGAAGAGGACAAAAAGGGTACTTAGAGAAAGATGATTCAAATAAAGAATAAGGCATTTTCACACATGCATCTAGCAATGTCAATAACATGAACAACATCTTCAAGGGCTTCCTTTAGTGCATCCCATAGATAAACTGGGTTCATACATTCGAACCAAAGTATTTGTTATTTCAGATTCGGATGGTGAGCACGAGGAAAAGAAATGGGACAAATAGTTTTTCTAAGAAACGCACGGCTCCACTAACATCGTTAGTTCCATTCTTTTGTCATGTCGTTGGGTACAATTTTTAAGTTTGGCTTCAAATATGGTTGTAATTATTAGCACTATATTGGTTTTGGTCAATTATGTGTCATTATATCAGCAACATGATTAACTATAATTTATACACAAAGATTATGATCTACATATATGTATCTGTTTTTGGTATCTCACATTGAATGCAAATTGATTTTGCTTGTTCCAATAGAAAATGGTTTCGTATTTTTTATTTTTGTAGCTGCCGAAAATCAATGAATATATGTTTGCTGCAAGGTTCATGAATGAAATGGTTATCGCCTTTTCTTTAAGCGTACTTCTATCATACAGTTCTGGCCATTGGTGGTGGCACAATAAGAACAACAATTACATGAATGATCTGCTTACCGACTTACTCCAGAATTGAACACATAATACAGTTTTAGATTTACGATTGAAGTACTTGATAATTTCTTTTGTTATTTTGGATCCTTTATAAACTGCCAATGGAAAGAGAGAAAATATGTCGCTTATCTTATAAGTTATATAATTCAAAAGCCGAAAGCATGTATAATATGACACTAGCCCGCGCATTATTCGGGCTTAAATCACTTGTTATATGTATATATATAATAATTGCATCATGTATTATTAGGGTGTATATCTTGTATATTTTTCCTTATTGAACAAAGTTTTTTCATCCGACTAGTTCACAGGGAACTCGACAGATAGAAGTCAATTAAATCTTTGGTGAATTTCTAAAAGTAAGATACTAAAATGGAACGCAGAGATGGAGTCAAGCACGGTTAACGGCAGATTCAAAAAACATCTGTAAACTTGTCCTTTTAATAGTTTATTTATATATACTAACATATTATTTCTATTTCAATTACCATATGATACGACATTATAATCACTGTAATTTTGATTTTTATTGACTATGTTAGCCTTGTTTTTTCTAATAAGAAAAACTAAACCTAGAACTTTACTAGTCTATTACATCACAATCAGGATGGGAATCCTTACAAACATAATTTAAATTACATTAACTAGAAAAAGAAATCAATCAAAGTTAACCAACAACTACAACATGATTTCAGAATATGAGATACAAGTCTTTCGCGTTTCCAAAATAACAGATGTAACACTAACACTAAAATACATGTTTGAATGGTATTGTTTGGCTTGTGGAGAAAAAAACAAACCAAATAACAATTATGAAAAAAAAAATGATCCAACCATTTTCCAAGGGTTTTTTGGATCAAAAACTCATAACAGTAACATCCCTGACTATAAACGACGGTTAGAATCGGTATCGAAAGGTCGGACTGAGTTGAGATCTTCATATGAGTCGTGATGTAGAATATTGTTGTTTCAATTGACGGTGATGTTTTTGAAGACAAAACCGCTTCTGAAAGTGATTTTATGTTCAATAAACTGCTCAGTAAGGGATTTACTCATGAAAAGAACTCCTAAGATCACATTTCTCAAACAGTCACAAGAAAACCAGTGATACAAGTCAGAAAATAAATGACAAACCCTAAAAGGTATAAAGATCAACAGAAAAAGAGAATCGAAAGACATTTTATAAACACTTAATCTCTTATGCAATTCAACTCACACCTAGTCTTCACCTCTCATTCGAAATGGCTCGCTCTTGATTCACACGAGAAGAAGATGTTGACTTTATTCGAGTTTGGTTATCGGTTGCAAGTGATAGACATATGAATTTTACCAATTTCAATTGATGGGACAACACATTTCAAAGGTTTGCGGCTTCAGTCGATAATGAAATTCAAGAACCCAAAAAAACCTTGAGTTTAGATTTTTCATCGTCAAGAATCATGTGAGAAATTATGTGGAAATTTTATCAATAGTTAACCAATGGTGATTGAAATTCTCCCTTTGATGATAGAGTTTGGATTTAAAGAGCATAATTTCTATCGCAAACAACATAGTCTTGATTGCTGGTGATAGAGACTCCATCATGTAATAAAAATTCAGTCGTTCAGTTATTTTCCCATAGTTGCGAGGTATGTTTCCCAGACCACCTGGCATGAAAAAATTCTAATTTTTCCATGTCATGTCCCATGAGAAACGTCCTTATGATTAATATTGTTTGTATAAAAAAGAGTTGAACAGAAATCTTACCGGTTGATTACATAATAACGAAAAATGGCATTATGAATTATTTTCAAAAACGGTGAAACTAAACCCAGACCAACCTAACTTTTTATATATTAATGTTATATAGAATACAAAACAAAGCTTGGCTAAGTTAGGTTATATAAAGAGCGGTCGAGATTTGTCTAGGAGTGATAAATCTACGGTCGTGTTTTTTCAACTAACCGTTATAAATTCTTTATTAATTAGTGTCCTATTAATTGCTCATGATGAATGATTAATTAATTTTACATGATAAATGTTCATTTAATGAATCTAATAAATACATATTTTTATTAATAAATAAGTTTATTAAAAACTATATATATATATATATATATATATATTGATCGGTAAAGAATTTGGTGCTGGCAAGTTTCGAACTCAGGTAACTGGAATCACCACCCAATGACTTTACCACTGTACTACAGAGACCCCGGTTAAAGATTATATTAATAATTTTTAATGGTGGTAGTGAAAGAAGCACTAGGTGGTGGAAACAATGGCGGGTATTTGTGACTACTGGAGGTGGTAACATTACTGGTGATGGAAAAAATAGTGGGCATGGCTGGTTTTTACGTACGGTGGTGGATGTTAGTGAATAGTAGTGAACAATAATAGTTTTGTGTCTTTACAAAATGGGCAACATTTTATTATGATCATATAAGACAATACGATCATGACCGCTGGATCACTCAAATGGGATCCCAGCTATTTATAGTACCCGATCGAATAAATCACGGTTTTTAGTGTTCAAATAAAATTGATTACATTTCCAGAATACAAAACAAAGTTTGGACAAGTTTGGCTAGATAAAGAACAATCAAATTTGGGGTATTTTGCGTTTCCTCCCCTTTAAAGATAGCTAATTAGCGTTTCCTCCCCAAATAGATTTAAATTAGTGTTTCCTCCCATCGTTAGGAATTCCGTCCATGGCTTGGTTAGCTGAGTCAGCGAGAATATACGCGTGGCAAAATTATACATGTGTCGGCTAACGTTACCAAAATACCCTCATATATTTCTGTAAATTAGACCAAAGGCACCATCTTCAACAACCACCCATATCATATGAGCCCTAATTAGGTCGAATGGGAGAGAAATGTTCTTCCCCTTTTCCCAATTCACCCCCCATTTCTCTCTGCTGCTGTAGGAATCCGTTGTTGTTGGTGAAGATTCAGAGGTTGGAATCAGTGAAGTAGTCTAAGATACAAATTGAGAACTGTTCGCAATTCTTCCCTACTGTAAGAACTGTTTGCAGGCTTGATTCAAATCACGTATACAAATTGACACCATATTCCAATCGACTCTATGGTGAAAGGAAAAAAGATGGGTTTATTCAGAATTCGATGTTGCCGCAGCTAAATTAAGAAGGAATTAAAATTTTGTATGGATTGAAGATTTCTGAAAAGGAATTAAGGGTTTGAGAAGAAAATTTTCTGAAATTGAAGGAATTTTTTGTTAAATTTAATCGGTATTTGGATTTCTTCTACATCTGTAGCATGGGTTTTCATCAATGGGGTGGTGGTGCTTGATTTGAAGATGTTGCTGGTATGGTTTTTTTGTTTGAAGATGGTGCTGGTAGGTTTTTTTTTTGTTTGAAGATGGTGCTGATAGGTTTTGGGTTTTATCAATTTTGGAATTAGGGTTCTTTGAAGAATGTGGCATGATTTTGCAGAAACGGATTTGAATTGATGTAGAAATTGAATCCAGGGTTGTCCTTGATTTGCAGAGATGTTGAGCAGTGATTATAGAAGATGAAGATATCGTTAATGGAAGAGATGAAGAGTTGTTGTCGTAGATACATGGTAGTTGGGGTTTGAGATAAATTCAATCTCGGTGGCAATTTGATGGAGAAATTGATGAGATTCAGAAAGGGATTAGGGTTTCTGCTACTGAAATTGGTGGTGGTTGTTGTAAGAAGACTAAAACCAGTTCAGTAGACGGTTAAACGTGGAAGATCATTATTATATGGAAAACCGGTAAGAAGACTAAAACCACCGAAGAAGATGAGGGTATTTTGGGAAGGTGACAAACCACGTGTACAGTTTCTGCCACACGTGCACAGGTGTTGAGTCATCTAACCGAGCCATGGACGGAATTCCTAACGATGGGAGGAAACACTAATTTGAATCTATTTGAGGAGGAAACCGTTAATTAGCTATCTTTAAAGGGGAGGAAACGCAAAATATCCCATCAAATTTATACTTGCAGAACATAAATCTACCGCTATAAATAATCACGTTTAATTAAAATTTAATAATAAATGTACAATTGTTATTTCATAGTAAATATTTCTTTAATTAATCAAATAAATATATTTTTGTTGATAGATAATAAATTTATTTGATATTAACCATATCAGTAAGCATTAATGGTGGTTGCGATGGTGGGCAGTGGTGGGGATAATGGTGGTGGGTATTGGTGAGACTGGTGGAGTGGTGACGATAATGTGGTGGTAGAAGAAGTAGTGGTAGTAGGGTGAGAAAAAAGGTCCTAAGATAGGTAAATTAAGTATTAATGGTGGTCTTGATGGTGGGTAGTGGTGATGGATCGACGGTGGGGATTATGGTGGTGGGTATTGGTGAGACTGGTGGAGTGGTGACGATAATGCGGTGGTGGAAGAAGTAGTGGTAGTAGGGTGAGAAAATGTGTCCTAAGATAGGTAAATTATTTAGTCACCCTTGGTTAATTTATCTTTGTTTTGTTTTAATTTGATTTTAGTTTTCAAATTACTTTTTTTTGTTATTTTTAAAAATTAAAACAATTTTTAAAGACCAGATTTTTCCAAAAAAGATGTTGTGATTTGAAGATTTGCCGAGTAGGGGGCTGGAAGAAAAATGAAACCTATAAAAAAATTGACGAAACACAAGGTTATAAGCGAATTAATTGTAATCGGTTCAGTTTCTCACATATATCTTTATTCCCTTTTTTTTGTCATGGTTTCTGTTTCTGTCTCTGTCTCTGTCATTATTTCTCTCCTACTTCATGGGATTATGCAAGGCTACGCGTGAATTAATTGTAATCAATTCAGTTTCTCACATCTCTCTTTATTCCCCTTTTTTGTCATGATTTCTGTTTTTGTCATTTCTCCCCAACTTCGTGTAATTATGCATGCTTGAGAAATAGTTCATAATAATAGGTAAAGAGACGAGAAAAGAAATAGATCAAGAATTAAATGTTATTGTAAATTTTAGGAAAATGAATAAACACAAATCTATGTAAATTGGGAACCCAACAATTTATACCAAAGAGAAAAATTAAATTCTAACGCTAACCGATTTTGCAAGATTAATCTAATGATTTTCAAGTAATTTTAGGAGTTTTTAGTTTTGCTACAAGTTTGGTGAATGACCTTTGATAATATTTTTTGAAGTAGTAAACGAAGTAACGTTCTACTGCCCATAGGATTTGCTCTAATGATTAACTATGCTTGTCCCAAAGGGTTGTATGACTTACATACGCAATATTAAAAGATTCGAGGATAAGGACATGTTTCTTAACCAACTCCTCAGAACATTTAGACCTGAGTCGATCAGTTCGATTCTTCTTAGACCATTATGACATGTATGAATCAATGGATACATTTGAAACACATATCTTTACCCGTGCCGTTACGGCACGGGTTGAGACCTAGTTCCACAACAAAGAAAGTAAGACCCTTGCTGCAATGCATCGTAAATTTATGGGAATCCATGACCGGTAATCATGCCTAAATAATAAATAGCAAGTTGAAATCTCTCTGTCAACTCATAGACTAAGTGGTGGACTTGTTGTTGGCTAATTTTGCAACAAGCATGCAGCATTGGTCACCGTGACATATCAACCCACGCCTGATTTTTCAATAAAAAAAATAAAGCCACGCCCGTTCGTCATCGTATCCCTAAAGAAAACAATAAGGAAAAAAAATATTAGTTGACAATGAAATTTCCATATAGACGGTGACATATCTCAACATGACTTCTTACCCAAAAAAAAAAAAAAAAAAAAAAAAAAAAAAAAAAAAAAAAAAAAAAAAAAGACATATCTCAACATGACTAAATTTTCAAATGGTTGAAAAATAAATATATGGTTTGAAAAACTCAAAGGGAAATGAGGCCAGACCGCCAGAGAGACTACATTTTCAAATGCTTTGGAAAAAAATAAATGGCTTGACCAAAGTTTGACAAACTTAAAAAAGAATGGGGCGAGAGAGGCTCGAACTCTCGACCTCAGTATCACTCTTTAAGCTATGAGACCTACGCGCTAGCCAACTGCGCCACCGCCCCATGTTATTTTTCTATTCTCTGGCATATTAAAAGACGTAAGGTTCATGCTGTTTTGTCAAAGAAATTTATTTAGTTTTTTCTCTCCAACTTTATAAATAAAGATTTTTGTTAGCGGGGAGCAAAAGCGGATTCGAGGAGTGCGAAAATTGTGACCGACTCGCTAACTAGGCCGTTTACATATAGGCTGTTGACTCGGACAATATTACCCCCAGTTACACACACTCTCTTCACATGCTCACAACAAATCCTAAACTAACCTAAACTAAACAAGGGGAACGTGATTTGAAAGTGAGTTGTTTCTTTAGAACCAACACTGTTTATCATTTTTTGACCCAAGGGAGTTACATCTGTTAACAAACTTTTCCATAAGTGGAATGGAGAAACAAGAAACGTAAAAATTAAAAGTGGAAGTTGTGGAACTTGCTTCAATTTGCACATACAAGCGACCAACATATCTATTGTGGTGATCGTTCATGGACACAAAAGAGCGGAGAGATGCGAATGGAATGGAAGAACCTGAACATTAAAAGAAGATTAGGATAAAACTGTGTAGTACTAAACCAGCAAAACAGAACCAAACTTTTGAACAGAAATAAAAAAAAATGTATGCTAAAATATTTTGGGTACCTGTGATTCGTAGTTTCTTGTCAAATCAGGCATGTTTGAAGACAAAAAATCTTAGTTAAAAACTGATGACCTGCCATTGCCGAGGAATTACGAGGGGAAAGGGTCGAAGTCCTAATGGTGTTACGACAGGTGATTCATAAACGGCATTTAGATTTAGGGTTTAGTGGTGTTTATATCTGGATGATCAAAAAGGAATACGAATAATTGTGATTTAGGATGAAGGGTTAATAGGCAGTTAGCGTGAAGGGTATTATGATATCGGAAAAAAACTAAACTTGACTCAATGTACAAAATGGCCTACTTAGCGAGTTGGTCACGATTTTCGTACTCCTCGAATCCATTTTTGTTCTCACCCTAACAAAAACCATAAATAAATGAAAGGGATCTGGATCTAAAAACTCTCATCAACCAAAATGCATGTAGAAGGACAATGATACTGATAATTGATAATGATAATAATAGCACTTGCATGTGAAGTGTTGATTGGACCTTTCTCTATTTTTAAAATATGGTCCTAGTTTAGATCTTAAACTGCGGATCATCACTTGTACTATGGTGGTAATATTTCATGTAAAGTACAGGGTTTCGATAATTCTTGTTCTTTTAAGAACGACAAAATGCAAGCTGCTTGGCAAGTTAGTTGCAAGCGAGCTTAGGTGGTAGTGGGATGAGGATCTATGTGCAGAAACTCCCACCACAAAAAAGATTTGTGGCCTTGGAGTTTTATTTTGTTTTGCATATGAATGGACATTTCAGATTAAACGGAATAGACTACATAGGTAAGACAGAATAACTGAATATCGTCGATACAATGTGTGGCTTGTAGTAGACCTAGGTTTACATTTGGTGCATCATTCAAGTAGTCCCAGTGTCCCACTATCTCAGGTTGCCTAGATAACGTTTTGTTTTGTGTGTAAGAATCTCCTTGGAAGTTAAAACAGTTGGGATATTTTTGCAATTTCCATAGTCCAAAGCCAAGAAATGCCAAAAGGTCCCAAACACAATGAAGATATTATTTGATATTTGTTGCTGGATAAGCTCGCAAGGGTTGAGGACAGATCCGTGTGGGATGTAACTCTACAAATTTCCATTGTAGAAATTGAATAAATACCCCATATTTTCAGGGATCTTCACAAATATTCCTAAGGACTTCACAAATATTCCTAAGGACTTCACAAATACTCTCAACGGGTATATTTTAAAGTTTTTGGATATAATCTTTGGCACATCTAAAATTATATTAAGTCAATTCAATCTCTGGATGAGGTTGGGTTGACGTTTTCACGCGTCAAAAACATATTAGTTCATTTTCATTATCCAAAAAAGTACTAGTTCATTTTCTTTATCCATTTAAAAAATATCCCTTAAGCGTGTTTAAATAAAATGGGCAAGGGTATTTGTGAAGGCCTTATATTCTAGAAGTATTTAATTAATGTTCCCCATTTCATTTTCATGTATTTTTCCATAATTTTTAAAGGCCGGTACCGATATTATTTGGACGGGTACTAATTCAGAGATCCAATGGTTAAGATTTTTTTTTATCTTATATGAACTGGCATATGTCCTGGCAATTTTGCTATCAGCCTTAAAACAATCGTGTATTATTTCAGACAGAGAACTAGTGGCACCCAATACGGTGGACTTTAGATCTCGATCTCGTTTTGGCCAGGATCAAGATCCCTAACAGTTTTATCTCGGGAAAATGTCAGAATTATTGTGTCTAAATTTTATTCATTTGATTAACTAGTTGACGAAGACACCGAGGATTTTAGACTAATTTGTGAAAGAAAATCGAAAAGGGTTGCAAAAAAATTGACTACCCATGGGGGTGCAAGATGGCTTGGAAAGCCAATTTACACAAAAAAAAATAAATAAAAAGGCCTACATAGAAGTAGTTAGGCTTGGGAGCTAACTGGCTGCTCTAAGATGGCTCCGTCCTCTGGACAAAATCCCTAGTCTCGTTAATCTATGTTATTGGTAATGGAAATTGGAAGGATCTTGGTTGTTTCGGCGAGTTTTTCGGGAAAATTTTGTCTCACCAAGATTGGAGAACTCGCTTGAGGTACCGAGGCTGGGAACTTCGGTCGAAATTGATCACATTAAGATACTTTTGCAATATCGATCATCCAAAACCAAGAAATTCAAAAAGTTCCCGGGAACAAAAAAGATATTTAAGATATTTGTTACTAGATAAGCTTACTTGCAAGATGAGTCAGAGGGTTAATGACAGATCCGTTCGGGATAACTTTCTATATTTTATTTTCATATATTTTTCGTAAGTAGACTACCTTGACAGTTTTATCCCGGAAAGAATTCTGTTCCATTTAATTAAATAATTGACGATGATGTTCGTTGGGGTGACATAGACTAATTAAATTTGCTCATGGTATGATTAGCAATTTCAAAAAATAGAAAGAAAATCGATTTTACAAGAATAATTTTTGTATTTTTTTAATAATAAAATTCTCGTAATATCTATTGTGACCTCATCATTGTGGGATTTTTGGTCGTGTCAGCCATATCTCGATCATTTCATTGAATTTCCTGGCTAAATCTCATATCGCCAGAGTTGAGAAATCCGCCTCATCAATTGACCAGACCAGAAATCTAGAAAAAAATTCGGCCATCTCGGCTAAAATTGATTATGTTGCCACCTTCTTGAGAACTTAAATTGCACCTTGCACAAGCCAAAACTCTTATGGCAGACCAAAGTGAGTCAAAATCGAGTTCAATTCTATATGACACACAACTATTAATTGCACATGACCTTCCGTGTAGGACAAATTATTCCCAAAAAGAATCACTACACGTATAATGAAGGTTCTGATCAATGTAGTTTGGCCGAAATCTTGACAGGAATTCCGGTTTCGACTCTCAAGATAGCGGAGTCCTTAATTTTGTCGAGACGAAATTTGACCGGAATCGTCCGGAATTTTTAGTTTAGTGTCGGGTGACTCGGCGGGAATTGGTAGGAATTGACCGGAAACTTGGTTGAAGCTTTTAAAATTTGTTTGGATATAAAGTCTTCAACTGTTTGAATGAAGAGTTGTTTCTATTTAAAAAAATTAGTGGAATTTACACACAATTATGCATGAAAAACGTTTGACTAATGCATATACATAATATATGTATAAAATTCGAAACAAAGTTTTCGGTAGTTACTCCGAGATTTCACCGAAAATCTCCCTGAGATAAAATTGTCACAGTATCTCGGTCGCGGCCGAGATGAATCGCAATCCAGAATTAACTACATTGAAGCTGCGAAGTGGGTTAAAGAACAAGGTTACAACAAAATCTGACTAAAGAGTGATGCTAAAAATGTTATTTCCTTTCTTAATAATAGTACGGATCAGATTAGCTGGTTCAACAACTCTATCTTAGAGGATTGCCTTTTTATTTTGAGTGATCTCAGCTTTGTTAAATCTGAGTTTGTTAGTAGAAACTTTAACGGTTGGGCTGATAAAGCAACGAAATATAGTAGAAGATTCGTATCAGGCGAATGGTTGGACAGATATCCGCCATTTAACCTAATATAATGTAATTTTTTTTTATCATATCAATATATCTTTCTTTCCTAACAAAAAATAAAAATAAAATAAAAAATAAACATCGACTTTGATTGTTGGCAGTCCTCTTGATGGTCTAGAGTTGTTGGACCCACACTATTGGATCACCTGCATTACTAGCACCCAAGGTCCAAACTATGGCAGTAAAGTCCAACTAAATGTGATCGGCATGTCGAGTTACAAAAGGTACAGTAACAAAGTTAGATGCGCATAATGGATGAGAATATCCTTTAAAAACCAACAGTTGAGTAGGGTGTCAGGTGTTCGCTGCAATCTGTGATCATTCGAACCCAAGAAACTAGAGAAATATAAGCATTAAATGGATGCCACTCCCTTTTCTCTACTTCTAACGACAACACTTATTAAGAAATTCAATGTGTGGGGCAAAATCTTCAAAAGTTGTTTAATCTATTACCACTTTGGAACACTACCATTCTTTTTGGCTGGGAAATTTGTTAGGTCACAAACTTGAATTGGGCATAAAATTAGTATTCATGTTGGATGGTGAAAGTATAGTATCGTGGAATCTTGGATGCATCATGCAAGTTAGGTCGTCTATTAGTTGGAAATGACAGAACCTGAAAAATGTAGATTAAGCCGGTTACTAAGATTGCCTTCGATTAGGCAGAGTTGTATAGATATAAGAAATGGAAAAAAATAAAACTAAAATGTTTCTCAAAAATTAGCTCTAAAAAATAATGTTAAATATTAACCGGAAAATAGAAATATATAACACAAGGAAAAAATATTTTAATCAAGCAGAAACTCATATAAAGATAAATGGAGACACTAGACAACACTCCACTGGTTTATGAATCTTATAATAATTGTTCATTCATAAGTTGCTTTTTGACTTTTGAAAGTAACAAAATAAGAAGTCAAAGCAAAATGCAAGTGGCAGGTCAAGGGTTCAAGTCTCACTTCTTGCATTTTTTTTAGCCGAGTAAAAGAAAAATGAAGTCAAAGCAAAATGATTTTACTTCTGATATCCAAATATACTTAGTGTAAGGTTATTGCGAATTTGAAATCCGTCAATATGACCTATAATTTGTATTTATATTCTTTATAAAGTTGGATAAATAAAATATTAAAAGAGATTTTATTTCGGAAATGCTATTCACCTCTTTCTACTCTGCTTCCTTCAATCTAAACCATACATTTAAAATTTGAATCACATTTAGGTACAAGTGAGATTCACCATTTTCCAGATGTGGCGTTTAGATTAGAAGGAACAGCTTAGGGAGATGGACAATAAAAAGCTGAATAGCACCACCGATTTTATTTCACCTCGTTAAGAAAATTCCGGAACGGTAACCAGGATCGCTCTCTGTAATAAGCTGTATTTGTTACGTGAAAGTAACTCATTTAATGACGTTAGTGTGTTAAATCTTCAAGAACCGAGTAAAAAAAGTGTTAAAGCATTATTTAGATTAATTTGGAAAATCATTAATTTCTTTACATAACTAAATAAATTAATGGTATAATTTTTTTTTTTTGGTAAATCATAATTATAAATAAATTAATGCCAAAAAGTTTCCATCGTAAAAAACAACCTAATACAGGGGAGTCTTGCGTGGAAAACCACCACGTCAGACGAAGTGGGTGGGCTGGCGATAAAACCGACGACGATACTTGCTCTCTACCCTCCCATACTCTCTTTATAAACCTAACAATCTCTCCTCCTTTTCCTCCATCACCTCTCTCTCACTATACCTTCCCATCTCATATTTTCTTGTTTGAGAAGAAATTTCAGTTCATCTTATTCAAAATTATCATGTCTTGCTACAAGGGAAAGTACGCTGGTAATAATCTCAATCTCTTCTCGTTTCTGTTCTCATTGTTTGATTTGATTTGGTTTCATCTTAATATATTGATTTGATTTGGTTAGATCTGATTTGGTTGTTCTTATGTTCTTATTTTAATTAGTTTTGGTACTTTTTTTTACTCAGATCTTGGTTGTTTATGCTTAGATTTTGGTTTTTTGTTATGGATCTGATTTGATTTAAGCTCACTATTTAGATCTTACTTTGAAAACCAGTGATTCTGTTTTTTAGATTTGTGATAACAAAGCTTGACATTGTAATAGTTTGTTTCTGTCAAGAACAGTGAATCTTAATTTGTTATTGGTTGGTGAATTGAATATTGAGATCTTTGATTTGATTCTGTAAAGCTTATGATTCATGTATCTCAACACAAGAGTTTTGTATGCTGTAATCAATTTTGCCTTTAATCAATTTATTTGATTTGGTAATCAATTGTGCCTTTAATTTTTAGCAGTAATAACAGCTACATGATTCTGTATTTTTTGTACCTAATTTATATCGATTTTCATTGATCCATGGATAGTGTAGACTTGGGGAAGAAGTAGGATTCATGTTCTGTTTTTACTGAATGCTATTTTTGAGTTTCTCTATTTATTATATTTTTTTCCAGATGTAGATTCATCCTTTGTTCAATTGCACTGGGGTATTTGATTGAGAATTTGTTCACTTTGCTTGTTGGTTAACGATTTTGCTTTTTTAATGTGCAGATGAATTGATTGCCAATGCTGCCTACATTGGTACCCCTGGAAAGGGTATCCTTGCTGCTGATGAATCTACCGGTACCATTGGAAAGCGTCTATCAAGCATCAATGTTGAGAACGTTGAGTCCAACAGACGTGCTCTTCGTGAGCTTCTTTTCTGCACCCCTGGATGTCTTCAATACCTAAGTGGTGTTATCCTTTTCGAAGAGACTCTATACCAAAAGACTGCTGCTGGTAAGATGTTCGTTGATGTCATGAAGGAAGGTGGTGTCCTTCCAGGTATCAAGGTTGACAAGGGTACCGTTGAACTTGCCGGAACCAACGGTGAGACCACCACTCAGGGTCTTGATGGCCTTGCCCAGAGATGTGCTACATACTACGCAGCTGGTGCTAGATTTGCTAAGTGGCGTGCAGTTCTAAAGATTGGCCCCAACGAGCCATCACAATTGGCCATCAACGAGAATGCTAACGGTTTGGCCAGATATGCCATCATCTGCCAAGAGAATGGTTTGGTGCCAATTGTTGAGCCTGAAATCTTGGTTGATGGAACACACGACATTGACCGATGTGCTGATGTTACCGAGAGAGTTCTTGCAGCTTGCTACAAGGCTTTGAACGACCACAAGGTTCTTCTTGAGGGAACTCTATTGAAGCCCAACATGGTTACCCCAGGTTCTGAAGCCAAGAAGGTTGCTCCAGAAGTGATTGCTGAGTACACCGTCCGTGCTCTTCAGAGGACCATGCCCCCAGCTGTTCCAGCTGTTGTTTTCTTGTCAGGTGGACAAAGTGAGGAGGAAGCAACCAGAAACCTTAACGCAATGAACCAGCTCAAGGCCAAGAAGCCATGGTCACTATCTTTCTCCTTCGGTCGTGCTCTTCAACAAAGTACCCTCAAGGCGTGGTCAGGAAAGGACGAGAACATTGAGAAGGCACAAGCAGCTTTCCTCGCAAGGTGCAAGGCTAACTCTGAAGCTACTTTGGGTACCTACAAGGGTGATGCTCCAGTTGGAGAAGGTGCTGCAGAGAGCCTTCACGTTAAGGGCTACACCTACTAATCAATCAACTAGATGAGGTTGTGGTTTCTCTCTGATAATCTTGTCCTTTTATTCTGATTTTAGTTTGCTATTTTGATGTGTTAAAAGAACATGGTATAGTGGGGAATCAGGATGAAGTATCTCTTCTCTTTGGATTTTTAGAGTTTAGTGGTTTTTATTTAGAGTGAGTGATGAAGAAACGGATGCTGTTGCAAATAATTTACGGGAGTTTCATGACACACAATGCTGAGTTTGAGAAACGTCTCCCTTTGAACTTTATCTTTCAAATTTATGATTTCTTGTTCATGTTAAATTTCTTTAGCTCTTTGAGCAAATATTTACGGGGCTTTTTAAAGTTTTCCCATTTGAGGCAGTCTTCACTTTTTTTTGTTTCCTGCTTGTTGTTTGTTTTCTTTGAAGCAATAGTTGTCGAGTATTTTCTTTTAAGCACTAGCTATGCATATCAGAGGCTTTTTATCCTCCGACTTGAGAACAACCAGCTTCAGCCCCAGTATCTGTTTTGGTTTCTTCCTAATTGGTCTGGTTTGGTCCGATTCCAACGGAAAACCGAAATCATGTTCATTCCTATTTCTAGCTGTACATTACGGGTCTTACACAACCTTATCTTCTGCATTTCAGCAGAGATAGGGCTAGCTCTAATATCCTTATTAATGTAGTTAATGTGGTCATGGCCATGGGTACTCTTAGAGCATCCACAGTGGGCGACTAAACCCAAATATTTGGTTTATTAACGAGACGTAGTGGGACGGACTATCGATTAAATCCTGACCATCGACTATATTTCAGACTATATTTGGTCTGGGACCAAGACTAAACACAAATTTGATCGCGCGGGACCTGAAGGCTACGCCCCACACCAGGCGTACATTTAGATTACGCCCCACACCAGGCGTAAATTTAATCTCCGCGCCATTTTTTTTTTTTTCAATTTTGTATGGGGCGGACGTTTACACCTCCGCCCCATAAGATTACTTTGACTCTTTAGTGGGACGGGCGGAGATTTAATCGTCCGCCCCAATTTTTTTTTTTTTTTTTCTTTTTTTTAAAACAACGGGCGGATGCACAGTGTTACGCTCGATCAAATTTAGTCTTCCACCGTAGCGTCACACACCAGACTAAACTCAAATTTAGTCGTTTTTTTTGGTCTTTGATCTTTGGTTATACTCGCACCACTGCAGTTGCTCTTATGGATGGTTTTAGCAGAGTTCTTCGATAATCCGCCAGCTTGTGTAGATGACTAGATTATTTTTAGTGTTCAACCCTATCTGCCTTGACATTTTCATTGAAATTGTTGTTTTCTTTCTGCGACCCGGCTGCCCTGGGTCTCGGACTGAATGTCCTAGATTGGTGGAGGATGCCCAAAACTTTTTCTTTTTGGGCGGGGAATAAAGCATTTTCGTTCTTTTTGATAACTTCACTGCGGAATTTGGGAAGCGAAAAAGTTATTTTCCTATACCTACTTGGTAACATACATAACAAAGAATAGTTCATATTAATAGTTGAGACAAAATAATGACAATTCAAACTAAAATAGAAAATAAACCAACCTGCCTGAAAAATAAAAACTAAACAAACCTGCCTAAAAATGGATCTCATCACTGTTTCTACTAACGTCGACTCTCATTAGTACCTTCTGCACCGGTCAAGTAATTCCTCTTGATTCTCTCACATAGTAAGCATCTGATTTCCTTGGATTTAATGAAAATATTTTTCTTTTCTTTTGTGCACGGTAAATAAAATTTACTGATCAGAAAAGGAGAGGATACAAAAGGCTTGTACCATCCAAAAAAAATACAAAAAGAGGAAAAACAAAGAACAAAGACTATGTAAAAATAATATACATAATACTGTGTTGCACATCCACTTCAGTATTTCACAACTTTATTATACATAATACAGTAGAAATTCTTTTGATTAGTACTCGATTATTCAATAAACTCTCTTAAATAATATTTTTGACCGGTCCTAAGTCGGGAACAACGTGCCAAATTAATAATTCGCTAAAATTATAAGATAATACATTTTTGATTATTTATGTACACCGCATATGAAATATAAATTAATAATATATATATATATATATATATATTATAAGGGACAGTGGTGTTTTTAACAATGGACGGTCATCCACAATTTGGATACATAAAGGACGCTCTAGATTAAGCCATTAATATGCATGTAAACTCTCCTCTCCAGATTTACACATTGGACGGTGGTTTACAATTTAGACATATAAAGGACGACTGAGATCACACCCCATACTTTTAACACTCCAACCATAACCTTATTTTTCGTTCAAAGCCGGAAGAAGACCACGTTATTATTGGAATTCAATGTCAGAGCGTTTCAGTTTTGCTCCGCCATCAATGTAATCAATCTCATTTATAAAAGGTAACTATCCTCCAACTTTATTCCATGTATTATCTATTCATTTCCAATTTTTCTTCGATTTAGAAGCTTGGAGACTCTTCATAATCCAATTTCTAGGGTTTCGTCATTCCATTTGGCGACATTGCGAACAGTATGGTTAGGTCTTCAATCCCTTTTCTCTATTTCTTTTTAGTTATTCTTCGAATTGTTTTACTTATCAGTTTTGATTTGATTAAAAATGACAAAAGTAAAACATAGGGACAAAACGCGACCATATGTCATCATACTTCCTGATTTTAATCTTAAAGTTGAATTTGGTACTTGATATTCAGAATTTAGAGATGTGTGTATGTGAAAAGAAAGTTTGAATCTTAGGATTATCAATTTGCTTGAATCAAGTTTGATAAAAATGGAGAAATACATGAACCATACTACTCTCTGAGTCTGAGAGTGGAGAGATTTTTGAATCAAGAGATTGGGAGATTACAATGGTCTAAATGGACATTGCTTTGGTAACTCTTTACTTGATTTTCTCTCCGTCCTATATCTTTTTTCTGTCTACTTTTTCCATTTAAAGTAGATGTTAGCCCAGGTCTTCCGCAATATAATTTTCCAGCTACTGCAGTTGTTACTGAGTCCAAGTAATCTAGTCAGGTCTTTGTTATTTACTAGGATCATAACAATTTTCAGTTTCATAATGTACTTATCTCTAATATAAATAGAAGTGTTTCATCTCCACAAGTTCTGTGGAAGATATTCACCATTTATCCATTCTGTCTTGGTATCAGACTCTTGATCCAAGTTCACCTTCCGCAGATATCAAATAACAAAAAAAAGAAGAAGTGAAGAACCAACAATCTGCTCACAGCGTCAGATATGGCAGATACAACAATCAATCTTCGACAAGTTCAAATACATCATTTAGTAACTCTGAAACACACAGAAACCAATCACATATTATGGAAAGCTCAATTCAAACCTATCTTAAAGGGGCATGGGCTAACTGGATTCATTGATGGATCCAAAGAAGTACCAGATCGCACTCTACCTGACAGTGATGAGATCAATCCTGCCTTCACTGCCTATGAAGCACAAGATGCATTAATCATTGGTTGGCTTAACTCAACCCTTACACCAGAATTTCTAAGCGTTGTTGCAAAGCTGGATACTTCAAAAGCAATATGGGATGCGCTGGAAACTGAGTTTGCACCTAAGACATTTGCTCACCAGATGAATCTCAAAAAGAAACTGCATAACTTATCCAAAGGTAATAAGTCTTTGAAAGCTTATTTAAATGAAGTTAAACGATTGTTTGATGAACTTGCATCAACTGGTTACACAGTTCCTTCTAATGAGATGAAACAATCCATTTGTAATGGGTTAAACCAGTCTTATGATCCAATAGTTACTGTGTTGGGTACTGCTGATAATATGGATATCCAGACGTTTAAGTCTCATCTTCTTACTTATGAGATGCGTCAAGAAAATCAACTATCACAGGAATCACAACCCATTGCAAATCTTGTAACTACTAATTCAGCATCATCCAGCAGAGGTCCACCTAGGATGCACAACAATCAACCTAGACGACAGCCACCACCAAACAACAACAATCGTCGTCCTCCTTACCAGCAACGTGGTCCTTCTCAAGGGGATGTGTACTGTCAAATTTGCAAGAAGAGGAATCACACAGCGGATCGTTGCTGGTTCCGCTATGATAGAAGCACTGACAATCGGCAAAGGCCTGCTGAAGATTATGTTGCTTTTCCTGATGACACTAATGCTCAGTGGGTCACAGATACGGGTGCGACAAATCATATGACTGCTGATGCTCAGAATTTGTGTATTCCTCATGAATATGATGGACATGACCAAGTGAGAGTAATGGTAATACTCTACAAATAGCACACATTGGTAACACTGAGTTTAATTCTAGTAACCGAAAGTTTGCATTGCATAATGTCTATCATGTGCCACAAATCAAAAAGAATCTGCTATCTGTTCATCAGTTTTGCAGGGATAATAATGTATATTTTGAGTTTCACACTAATCTGTTTGTTGTGAAGGACAAAATCACGGGAGCAACACTTCTATCAGGAAGGAATGAGAATGGACTATATGTGCTGGATACTTTCAGTGGCATGCAACCATCACAATCTCCCTCAACTCTTCTCTATGCAAGTATTCCAGTATGGCACCAGCGGCTTGGACATCCCATGCTGAGCACGGTTTCTAGAGTTGTCAAGCAGTTTTCCCTTCCAGTTCAAAATAAGAGTTTTACCTTCTGTCACTCTTGTCATGTAAGCAAGAGTAGGCGTCTTCAATTTACCCCTAGTACTACCATTTATGATACTCTTTTGAGTCTTATTGTTTCTGATATTTGGGTATCCCCAAAAACTTCTCGTAATGGATTTCGTTATTTTCTGATATTCATGGATGCTTACCCTCATTATACATGGATATATCCTTTAGTGCAAAGATCTTCTGTTTTTAATATCTTCTGTCAGTTTCATAAACAAGTAGAAAATCTCGCGGGTCATAAAATAAAAGTATTCCAATCTGATAATGCATTAGAATACAAGAAACTGTCTTCTTATCTACACAACTCAGGCATAGTGCATCGCTTCTCCTGTCCTCATACTTCAGCTCAAAACGGTCTAGCAGAAAGAAGGATTAGACACATCACAGAAAGTGGTCTAGCTTTATTATTTCAAGCACATCTTCCAGAAGATTTTTGGTCAGAGGATTTTACCACGGCCTGTTATCTCATTAACATGACACCAAATCTGTCATCTAGTCATAAAACACCACTTGGGTTACTCTTTGGCAAACAACCAGACTATTTATTTCTGCGTGTTTTCGGTTGCTTGGCATATCCATGTCTTAGGCCATATAATGCCAACAAACTAGAACCTAGGTCTCTCCCCTGCATTTTTCTAGGATATAGTTCGGCTCATAAGGGTTACATTTGCCTCCATCTACCAACAAATCGGCAATATATATCAAGACATGTTCGTTTTGAAGAGCACATATTCCTATTCTCTCCTTCCCAACAGCGTTCTCCCGAGGTAAGTTCTGCTATTCAAGACACAAGTACTGATATTTTTGGGTCTTCCATTTTCACACAAGATCGAACTTTGTTAGTGCAGCCTCACCAAAATGTACTGCCTTCCATTTTTGGTAACTCTTTACTTGATTTTCTCTCCGTCCTATATCTTTTTTCTGTCTACTTTTTCCATTTAGAGTAGAATTTCATGGTTTTACAAGTTAGCAAGCCTTCAATTTAGCCTTTTCGGTTTCAATTTATGTGATAAATATGGTTTCAATTGTAGTCATGTGAAATTTAGTGTCAAGCTGCTTATTTCTATATTGGTGTCAACTCAGTTTCGATTTTTATCCAACTTTGAAAATGCAGCTGATTGAATTTTGTATGTCAGAGTCATCTTTATATGCAGGTCTACAGATTGCACAATAAGTTGACCATGTGAATCTTGAGTTTTTCAGGTAAGAATTGAAAAAAAAATGTTTCAAGCATAGTTATATATTCCCCAATAATCGCATCTTCAGTTAATTTCTAGTAATAAAAGAGATTTCCAATTCATTAAAAAGTATTTCACATATAAGTTACATTTCACTACCAAGAATAAATATTCAAAGAAACTGAGTGTAGAGATTACAATGGTTTAAATGGACATTATACTCTTCACGTTTCTTTAACTTTTACAGTTCAGTTTTGGTTTTAACATTTACTGGGGTATGAATGCTCATCTTGGTTTAAAACGACATATCTACTCATACTGCAGGATATGTAGACAATGTTATGTTGAGTTGTAAATAGAGTATCCCGAGATATGTTTATACTTGCATATAAATTTCTTTTTACATTATGTACAGACTACAATTCCTATTGACGATTTCCCATTCACTGTCAACAGATATACAAAAGATCTGCGTACGGATATGTGGTACAATATTCATTCTCCCCGTTTATGTTTTTGCTGATAAAAAAGGTTGGTCATGATTATTACTCTTTTTGGAAGTGTAACATTTTACATTTTAACCAACTTGCATTCGCGGATTCTGTTTGGTCGTAACTACTTTATTGAAGTTCTTCATTTGTGTCGTATTCGTGGTTTCATTAAAAAAAAAATCGAGAAATGGGTTTTTGTTACTAAGTAACACCGAATTTTTGCATTCTACGTTATTCTGAGTACTACTACTAACTTGAACTTATAACATATCCCTGAATTATAAAATATGAGTTTATAATTCCCCACATAGAAGTATTTTTAGGTGTAATTCAAGTGGGATAGAAGCTTCTTTATATGCTTTTAATATTTAACTCATGTATCTATACTAATTTTGGATACTTCTGTTGTTCTTTGTTTTCTTTTTACAGCTAAGTAGCTATTGCACCAGTCCGTCGTATGCAACTGTCGCTATAATATTAATGTAACAACGTTTATTACCGAATATGGAGGTAATTTGAATGTAACAACGTCTATTACCAAATATGAAAGTATGAAGGTCAATGACAACATGGACAAAACCTTTGTATGAAGGCGATGTCAGCTAAAAATGACTTGACGTACACAGCCAACATGAACAGCATCGTAGAGGCCAACCAAGTACATAAATGAATGTGGAGAAGTGGTGGTCACTAACCATTGTACTGCCACTCCTTCATAGTTTTTATAATTGATTTTTTCTTTTTAAAAAAGCATTATAATTTTGGGTCATCGTTGTTCTTTTTCTCTTTTAAATTTCTTATAAAAGAGATCTTAATGCAGAGTATAATCATTTTTCGTGGAACCGGCTTTTTTTTCTTTTTGCTAGGTGAAATCAGAGACTTTACACATAATTGTTAGCTTCTCTCTCTTTTTGTTCTGATTGCAAAGATTTTCTGTGTTGTGGCTAAATGGAGGAGACTGTGATTGTAAATTACATTTTGGTATTATGTTTATTTGTCTATTTACTGTCGTTACAATTATACATTTTTGTTGAGTTGTTCTAATTTAGTTCTAAGATTTAGAAAATCGATTTGATGGTCGATCTGGAGATGGTGGTGTTGCTTATGAAACTTCTTCAAAAAGCACTTCAGACTTCCATTATTCTATTTGCTTAAATTTTTTACTGAGAGAAATCCCGCAGTTAGATTTTCGAAGAAGAAATTATATCAAAATGTGGGTAGAGATATTTAGTTGATCAAGTTGTTGTGCATTGAAAAGCAACAGTTGGTCCATGGTACCAAGCAAGGTCCAAGACTCTTGGACCAAGAGTATGGGCCCAAAAAAAAGTTACTCAAATAAACACTACACACAATAATCAGGTTATTTCGATTGGTATGTATAGCTCTCATTGGTACTTCTGTAGCTCCGCTCAAGAGAAATTAACTATGGTAAATCGTAAATGACTGGGAAATCATTCAGTTTACAAACCTAACAGAATTTAGACGATTAATGCCTCCAAGTAAATGTTACTGCTAACACAATCAACAGTTCGAATAGATATGTCTTCAAATAAGTTGAGAAAATGACAATCGTGATACAGAGAACAAACCACAGCCCGTGCCGTCTAGTATAATACAAAACAGAATGGATTTTTGAGTTTGGACGGTTGGATAACATTTTGAGAGACAAACGTTGCATCCGACCATCTCAGTCTCATCCCATGCAAAGACATCTGACGGATGTAAGAGTTGTAACCTCTTTTATTATGAATTTATATTGATTGAGTTCCCTCATAATTAGGGTCATAAAATTCACTGTTGATTAGATTTGTTCATTTAAATTAAATTAATTTAATGCAAGTTTGTATTATGCCCTCTCTCATTTTGTATGTTTGTAGGAAGAAACCAGAGATGGAACAAAAAAATATTTTTCAAGATAAAATTAATAATACGTAAGAATAATTGTTTATCAAGGAAACTAGATAACAACTATACATTTTTATTTAGTAAACTAAATTGGTAGAATAACTATACATTTTTTATTTAGTAAACTAAATTGGTAGAATGCCTCGCTTTGTTAAATGGACTCACGATACAATCTTAAACATATTGTATATCAATCCAAACTTGCCCGAGCTTATGTTGTTTTGGTTTGATTCATCAAAAATAAAATAATTTAACACGATAAACCAATTTGACTAGCAATATTTAAATTCAGTAATTACTGTTTGATCCACTATACTTACCCAAATGTGAAAATTATTTATATGAGACTTCTTGATTCAAAAGTTCATATGTGTTAAATTCAACCTCACAACATTTAACAATATAATTAAATATAATCATTATTTAGATAAAAGTCGAATTAGTCTTTTTTTATTAGACATTTACCAAATCTCGAATTGTTAGCCTCATGCTGTGCCGTGAAGGCACGGGTTATTTGTAGTTCAATACATTTTACGTAGACTTTTTGAAAAATGATTTAATTATCTTCAGATTTTTTCTAAAATAAATATCACATTGAATTTCATCTCTAATTTTTCTTATCATTGTAAGAATTTTTGGTGTTGTTTTTCACAGCTCAACAAGAAATAAAAATGTGATTGCTATTTTAATAGCCTCGTTTGGTGAAGGAGGCTCTCTATTATAGAAGTTTCATTATCTTCTTCGACATCTTAACGTTTCCACCTCTCCACAAACGCATCTCTTCACTATTACTGTTTCGTCATCCATGTCAATTGCACGTGTGATCTGACAGAACATCAGCAGTCACATTTGTTCAAAAGAAATCCAATAGGTGGCTTCCCACCACATACATAAATACAATAAGTTGTGATGACTGTATCAATTTTGTATCCTCCAAGAAAAGCAACAACCAGCACGGTACAACACCATAACATTAAGAAAGAAAGAACGCCATCGTTAAATGACGTTGGTGTTTGAAGTTCTCAATTACAGCATGCCCATGGTTGTTTTTTGGAGGCTCCACATCAGTTACACCCTTTTGCTCAATCGAAAACTAATCTATAGGACACATCAGTTCCCAAAAGTCCTCTTCCTTCTAACGTGTATATATAGCATGCTAGAGCCTAGTTAGCAATTCGGAGTACGGGGAGTAGTTCGGGACGGCATATGTACGAGAATTATTCGGATTCGGATAGGTTGGACTCGGTCAAAATATCGGTCAATGGTTCGTTGTTCGGGGAGTAGTTCGGATCGGATACATACGTGTATAATTCGTTTTAAGAATTTGAGTTCGTTTTAAAATTTTTAGAGTTTTAGGGTGGGGTGGTATAGTTTGGGTGAGAAATCTAACTAAATACCATCCATTTATTTCATCAACCAATGGTTGGCTCAGTGGTTTAGAGGTAGTTGCAAGGAGTTGTACGTCATGTGTTCGATCCCCGTGTACCTAGGACGGACTTTGAAGTATTCGGCCGTATTATTCGTATTCGGCTAGTTCGTGTACTACGCGAATAATTCGCCCAATTACTAACTAGGTGCTGGAGTTTGGTGGCAATTTGTGGAAAACATAAAAATATAGGAATAAAGGAACTTACAGCGCAAACATATCATGGGTACACAAGTACAGCACCCACAAGTTGACAAAGAAAGTGTCAGTGAGTTGTTTCTTGCGAAAAATACTTTTTTTTTTCATATAAAGATCGTGGAAAGTCGAACTCGGAAAATTTTAGCATTTACGGATAAGAAATCGAGGTTTCTATGTTTAATTAGCCTGGCTAAATTGGAGCCTATCACTACGTGACAAAAAAAAACATTTTGAAGTAAAATGGAAAATCCCTTAACCAACTACTCCCTCCGTCCTAAAATTTTAGTCCGCTTTGACTAAGTCAAGATTTTAAGGAGAACGAAGGAGTATACAAAATTACCCCTATTAAATGATGCGTTATTATTAAAATTAAAAATAAATATATGAAGCATGTAAGAAAAATACATGTTTGGTAATATTGTTATTTTTAGATATGTTATAAAAGAAGATAAAAATAAAAATCTGTATGCATTGAGTATAAGATGAATTGTTAAAAAAAATTCCCTCCAACTGAGTTTAGTTTCCCGCCGTGACACTTGAGAGACCAAAACCACTGGCGAGTTTGGAGGGAAAACAAAAAAAAATTCATTTGAGAGGGAAACAAATTGAAAAGTGAAGGTCTAGTTTATTTCCTTTTCGTATATACACTGACCATGAAATTTTAGATTTGTCATAAATGTTTTTGATCCTCTCTTATGTATATATATATCCCTGTTAAATAGTTTTTGGTTAAAAATAGAATGAAGATAAATAGGATTGATATTAAAAAGATTTGTTTCCTATTATAAAGATTTCATTTAAGATTTTCTTAAATTGGTTATTTTAAAAATAGTTTTGTGAGTATAAAAATTAAGGGTATATTTGAGAGTTTGACTAAAAAATATGACTATAAACAGAAGCTGGACAGAATTTTAGGAAAGACGAAAATAGAATAGAGGACAGAAATTTTAGGACAGAGGGAGTATTTTTTAATGGCTAATTTATTTCTGATTAATTAGTGTTAATTAGTCTTAATTCGGAAGATTAGTGGTAAAATAATGTGTTAGATGTGAAATTAACCTGTGTTAGTGAATCATCTAAACATGAAAAATTTTGAAATTTTTTGAAGAACACCAACTCAGAATCGGTTTATGTTGTTATTGATATCAACCGATTGTACCCTCAAAAACATGCATAGATTTTTTGAAACTTGTTTCTACCCAGAATCGGTTTATATGGACATGAAAATTAACCGATTATACAGAATCGGTTTATATGGGCATGAACATAAACCGATTGTGGATGAATTTTTTCTTTTTTATCTGTGAATTATGTGTTGTTAAACATCAAATAATTCATTCTATACCCGAGTTAAGAATGAGTATGACTTCATACTCAAATTAAGAAGTTGTACCCGTTTTGAAAACGAGTATAAACTTATACTCAAATTAAGAAGTTGTACTCGTTTTGAAATCGAGTATACAATTATACTCGTTTTCAAATCGAGTATGTAATTATGCTCGTTTTCAAATTGGGTAAAATCATGCAGAATTATTTTGGGTTAACCAGAATCGGTTTACACGATACATATATAAAAACCGATTCCTGACATTGCACAACAGGAATCGGTTTATAAGAATGCTCATGCAATACGATTCTAACAAAAAAAAGATACAGAAAAATTGAGAACAACAATCGGTATACTCGACACACATATAAAATCCGATTCTAACATTATACATCAAAAATCGGTTTTTATAAGTGCTAATGTAATCCGATTCTGGTTCAAATTTCTCGAACCAGAAAACATATCAAGGACAATCGGTCTTTGTAGGCATGAACATAAACCATTTCTATTTGCAATCGGATCACATAAACATTAACGTTAACCGATTCTGATAAACCAGGAAAAATTTGATATTCAATTTTTGAGCAATTTTATGTTACTAAAACCTAGTTTATAGGATTGGGTTGAGAAGAAAAGAAGAAGAATCAGTTGAAGTGGAGATGGAAATGAATTTGATTTTGATTTTAGTTTTTAATTTTGTGATTTTGATTTTGATTTTGGTTTTAGTTTTTAAATTTTATGATTTTAGTTTTATGATTTTGATTTTAGTTTTTAATTTTATGATTAGGATTTGATGAGGACAAATTAGTAATATTAATATTTGATAGAGGGTAAAATGGTAGTTTCATCAAACTTAAACACCCCTTATCATTCTTTATGGGGTGGATGAAAAAATCCAGAGGCCCCAATTTAGTCAAGTTAATTAACAACTAATTCGGATTGCGGTACATACTATAGAGGTCAGGTACGTGCTCTACGTGATATTTGTGTTATCTTATTGTCTTCCAAATGCCAGTATATACTTAGCTTTAGTGGAAACTTAAATCTTTGTTGTTTACCAAATGTTTTAGCATAAAATGTTAATTCCTTGACTTTAACAACCATACAGAGATCAGACACACTTTTTTGCTCATTTCCGGTTACCGATAACATATGTAAAAGGCACATCGCTTCCCAGACGTTTTCTTCCTTGGAGTGTATATATAACATGCTAAACTTTGGTAGTAGCCTGTTGAATTTACAACAGATCTTTATCTTTATATTCCTTTAGTCAATATTTTAAATCGTCTTGTTGATGATATCCAGGTATTTGAGGGTGAAAACAGTTTCTGCTGGTTTCGGTAATTTCGTGTGTTGTGGGTGAGAAACGAGTCTAAACCCTAAACAATGTACTGCAAGGGAGTACTTTAGATTCGAGAGATCAATCTATAAAAATCCGGCCTAAACCAAGAAATGGCCGTTCCAGACTTGCTTCGGTCACAAAGTGAAGGAGAAGGGTTGGTTTTGGGGAGGGAAGCGAAGAGAGTGTTGATACCAGAATAGTTGATTCTGGAAGAGTAGTAGTTTGACTTGTATCAGAAAGTGAAAGCTAGCAGATGGGAAAACTAACAAGTGATTTCTGAATGTTGTATGCTCCTGACCAAAACTTGTTGTTCAGTGGAAATAGGTAAGACCTATTTATACAAGTCGAAGTGAAACGTACCCTGGTCTCGTAAGAAATGGAAAACAGATGAGTAAATGGGAGGAGGTGGTAACCGGTAACGCCTGGAATTGAAGTTCCATAAAAGAAAGCGTTTCACCATTACTCCTTGTATTTACTAACCGCCTCATCCCTATGACACTGTCTTCTAACGAGCGTAGTGTATGCCGCAGGCTGTAACCCGCCAAACCAATACCCAATGAGCATCCCCCAGTTTGTGACATGTGTTGATGTCTCGAGTGTTTTCGTGAAAAACGTGTAGCATGTTGTTGTTGTTTGGCAAGTTGAGCTTGGGATACTTGCCGGATCGGTGGTGACCTTCGACGGTTGATATTTTGTATCTTTAGAGGAAGGGTAGCCGTTGATTATTGCAACCCTTCGTTTGGTAGCCAGTGGTATGGAAGCATGGACAGCATGGCTTTAATATGGCATAGTTTAGGCGCGGCCAAAATCTAGGGTTTTGGCATTGTTTGGGCGCGACCAAAACTAGAGCCTGGCGTCGGGCCAAAGGTTGCCATGCGTTAGCTGGTAACCTTGGACGGCTAAGATCTGCATCTTAGATGGAAAGATGGCCGTCGATTGTTGCAGGCCTTCGTTTTGGCAGTCGTAAAGGGAAGGCCGGCATGGCATGGTTTAGGCGCGACAAGGTGGCTAGCTCGGCATGCCATTGGCACATGTGGCATAGTCGGCATCCCTTGGCGTGGTTTAGGCGTGGCCAAAACTAGGGTTTTGGCGTTTGGCCAAAGGTTACCATGCGTTGGTTGGCGACCTTGGACGGCTAGGATTTTCATCTAAGATGGTAGGGCGGCTGTTGATTGTTGCAACCCTTCGTTTTGGCAGTCGTAAAGGGAAGGCCGACATGGCATAGTTTAGGCGCAGCAAGGTGGATGACACGGCATGCCATTGGAACATGTGGCATGGTTTAGGCGTGGCCAAAACTAGGGTTTTGGCGTTGGGCCAAAGGTTACCATGCGTTGGTTGGCGACTTTGGACGGCTAGGATTTTTATCTAAGATGGAAGGTCGGCCATTGATAATTGCAACCGTTCGTTTTGGAAGTCGTAAAGGTAAGGCCGGCATGGCATGGTTTAGGCACGACAAGGTGGCTGGCACGACATGTCATTGGCACATGTGGCATGGTCGGCATGCCTTGGCGTGGTTTAGGCGTGGCCAAAACTAGGGTTTTGGCATTGGGACAAAGGTTACCACGCGTTGGTTGGCGACTTTGGACGACTAGGATTTTCATCTAAGATGGGCGGCCGTTGATTGTTGCAACCTTTCATTTTGGCAGCCGTAAAAGGAAGGCCGACATGGCATGGTTTAGGCGCGGCAAGGTGGCTGGCACGGTATGCCATTGGCACATGTGGCATGGTCGGAATGCCTTGGCGCGGTTTAGGCGTGGGCAAAAATAGGGTTTTGGCGTTGGGCAAAAGGTTACCATGCGTTGGTTGACGACCTTGGACGTCTAATATTTGCATCTAAGAAGGAAGGATGGCCGTTGATGGTCGCAAGCCTTCGTTTTGGCAGCCATAAAAGGAAGGCCGACATGGTATAGCGCGACAAGGTGGATGGCATGCCATTGGCACATGTGGCATGGCCGACATGCCTTGGCGCGGTTTAGGCGTGGCCAAAACTAGGGTTTTGGCGTTGGGCCAAAGGTTACCATGCGTTGGTTGGCGACCTTGGACGGCTAAAATTTGCATTTAAGATGGAAGGATGGCCGTTGATGATCGCACGCCTTCGTTTTGGAAGCCGTAAATGGAAGGCCGGCATGGTATGGCGCGACAAGGTGGATGGCATGCCAGTGGCACATGTGGCATGGACGGCATGCCTTGACGCGGTTTAGGCGTGGCCAAAACTAGAGTTTTGGCGTTGGGACAAAGGTTACCATGCGTTGGTTGGCGACCTTGGACGGCTAAAATTTGCATCTAAGATGGAAGGATGGCCGTTGATGGTCGCAAGCCTTCGTTTTGGCAGCCGTAAAGGGAAGGCCGACATGGTATGGCGCGACAAGATGGCTGGAATGCCATTGGCACAAGTGGCATGGCCGGCATGCCTTGGCGCGGTTTAGGCCAAAACTAGGGTTTTGGCGTTGGGCCAAAGAATACCATGCGTTGGTTGGCGACCTTGGACGGCTAAGATTTGCATATAAGATGGAAGGATGGTCGTTGATGGTCGCAAGCCATCATTTTGGCAGCCGTAAAGGGAAGGCCGACATGGTATTGCGTGGAGACGTGGATGGCATGGCATGTCATTGACACAGTGGTGCGGCTGGCATGGTTGGCATGCCTTGGCGCGGAGACGTGGCTGGCATGGCATGCCATTGGCACAGTGGTGCGGCTGGCATGGTTGGAATGCCTTGGCGTGGAGACGTGGCTGGCATGGCATGCCATTGGAAAAATGGTGTGGCTGGAATGGTTGGCATGCCTTGACGCGGAGATGTGGCTGGCATGGCATGCCATTGGCACAGTGGTGCGGATGGCATGGTTGGCATGCCTTGGCGCCGAGACGTGGCTGGCATGTAATGCCATTGGCAGAGTGGTGCGGCTGGCATGGTTGGCATGCCTTGGCGCGGAGACGTGGATGGCATGACATGCCATTGGCACAGTGGTGCGGCTGGCATGGTTGGCATGCCCTGGCGCGGAGACGTGGCTGGCATGGCATGCCATTTGCACAGTGGTGCGGCTGGCATGGTTGGCATGCCCTGGCGCGGAGACGTGGCTGGCATGGCATGCCATTGGCACAGTGGTGCGGCTGGCATGGTTGGCATGCCCTGGCGCGGAGACGTGGCTGGCATGGCATGCTATTGGCACAGTGGTGCGGGTGGCATGGTTGGCATGCCTTGGCCCGGAGACGTGGCTGTCATGGCATGCCATTGGCACAGTGGTGCGGGTGGCATGGTTGGCATGCCTTGGCGCGGTAGTATGAGAATTAGGGTTTGACATAGATGATGTCAGTCAATGTTAAGGGTTTTTCCGTGGAACATGACCCATGTAAAAGAAAAAAAGGTACCCCGGGAATTCTTACGTAGGCATGCTGATTGATTCAATAAATGTGCTAATGGTCATAGTGACGTCATGTCAGATGTACAGGTTTACGATGAAGATTGTCGGCTTAGTCTGTCCATGCATCACCTTGGCTTGGTTAGGGAACATCGAGACGCTGACTTGACGATTTGTTGGTGTTGGTGCGGTTTGGAAGGGGGCCGTAGGCATTGCGCTGGTTTGGACTTGGTATACGGCGCGAGTGTGGGAATGGGCTTGGTCGATGACTTGGCGTGGAAAGGCATGTCGCGATATGGTAGTGCAAGGCATGAAGCGATTTGGCGAGGCAATCATGGCGTGGACGACTTGGCACGGTGGTGGCTTGTCTTCGCGGGCACGATTGCCTCTTTTCCTTACTTGACTCAAATAGGAAGTCCTTTCCTTTCTCAAAACTCCGAAAGAGTTATGCCCGTAGAAAGGGGGCGTTATTCCTTCTCCTCATGTCACCTTGTCGGTTTTGTTTTTCAAGTCTCGGTGCTGGCGGAAGAGAAGTAACAACGCGGGCAAGCGTGTCTTAAACATGTACTTCCACGTTTTTTCACCAAACCCCAATTTACCTCACGTGGCCAGGCATTTCATTATATTCGCTAGTAGAAATCGGTTCCATTAGAATCTGATGTCACGCCTCAATCCGCGGCTAGTAGGAGGCTTTCCTTTTCGGGACCTCATCGCTCTGCTGGATATAAGAGATGATCTTTAATCCTTCATCCGGACAGGTCGTCCTAAAATCGTGCCTATCCTCTATCCTTTCCAGTGACAGACGTGCCTCCAACTCTTCGGGGAGAAACTTTGGAATCAGTGAAAACCAGTCTTCTTTTCATGGGGAGGCATTGAATAGAATTGAATCTCTGTTCCGTGAAGATGACGAAATTATTCGGGACATACCTTTGGAGGAAGAACGGGAAGGCGGCGAAGCATCCCAGTGCATTGAGAAGCTTTGGTGTAACAGAACCTTTTCACGGCCCAATGTTAGGGCGGGACAGTTTGCTTCTCAGTTGAAATGGCGGAAGACCGAGCTTGTGAAACTTTTAGGTAAAATCAACGTAGCTCCCCCCCCCAGGACGGTGTCATAACCCTTGATTATGATGAATCGGGAAATTCTCCTCGAAAGGTCGCTGAGAAGACTTCCGAGAAAGATGATGATGCTGCGATTGATGAAACTGAAACAACTTTCATAGAAGACGACGAAACTGTTGTCGATGATATTGGGGAAATCGTGGTGGCATATGCTGGGTTAGTCGTTGAGGCGGATGTCGGTAAAGAGACAGATGTTGTTGCTGCCGAGACGACTTCCGGGTGGGATGTTGAGGCTGCTATTGCTGATGTGGCTTCCGGATAGAATCTTTGCTGCCCGAAAGATTGTTGGGGAAAGTGTTTGAAAGAGATCTGACCGAGGCATTGGCAATTCACGCATTAGCTTTCAATGCCTAGATTATCCTTTTTTATTGTTTCTATTCGTCGCTTAGTTGTCCTGATGCTTTGTAGACTCATTTTTTGCCTTCCTTGTATTCATGGTGAAGTTAGGGTTTCTCCAATTAGCATCCCGCTTGCGGTTTCGATCTTTGAATAAAACTCCTCATTTTGAAAGGCCCAAGTCTTCTATTAGAATGGATTGGTGCTTCTGGTTGTGATGTGATGGTTAATGGTTTCTCAATGATTTGGGATTTATTTGGTATATATTTTCTCTTTTTTTTTTCTCTGAGATTCGGAAAACTCATTCGAAAAGAAAGGTATGCTTTTAAATAAAAAACGAAACCCTAATGAAGAATGCAAGCGGTGCATTCATCTCGGGGGATACAAATATCAGGTGGAAGGAGGAATTGCTGAAGAAAATACTAAAGAGAGAGTACTGGAAGAGAAAATAGTACAATGTTTTAGGGACTGAAAGGATTGAGCCATCGCGAGTGAACTATCACACCTCCCATCTTGTCTGTGTTGATGAGCTTGCAATAACCCCCCAAAAGGACGTCTGCCACCAGATATGGCTCGTCTTATTTTTCCTTGGGTAAGTCGGTCCGAACAGCTATCTTCACCATCATCTTCCCGACTTGAAACGAGTTCTCTTTTACCACCATCATCTTCCCGACTTGAAACGAGTTCGCTTTTACCACCATATCTCCGATTTGAAACGAGTTCGCTTTTACCACCATATCTCCGATTTGAAACGAGTTCGGGTGTTGTGTAATCGCTTGAATCTTGGTCTCGTCGGTTTCGATTGCAACTTCCAAATTCTTAGAAAAGAGTTTGAATGGCCCATCACCCCACTCACATCTCTTGACAGCGTCCGCGTCGAAAGTCGTGCTGAGTCCCCATGACGGGATAGGAGAAGAAATGACTGGTTGTAGAGAAGATCGTTCGGCCAAACTTACTTGTTTTTGGAATCTATGAGTTAGCGCCAACGGGTTTTCTCCAGGTGACCGAGTTTCATTGGTAAATCGTCGACACGGAAGCAGGTGGGACGGTTTGTTGGAGATTCTTTCGGGCATTGACATCGGTAGAGGGGATGTTCCCAATTTCGCCTTGTTGTCGAGTACCCACAAGTGCTCCAATATCATTTCGTACCCTAGTTATTTGAGAATGTGGAATTTTCTATGCGTTAGCGTCTCCCATCCTGATCTCGAGGTTGACGTATCCGTACGCGTTCAAGGTTCCCATTCCGGGCTCTCGATCACGGACGAGGAATGGGTAGCTTCTTATTTCGAAAATCCCGCAGCTTTCAGAGTCTTGAAGGTAACAATGTTGAAGTCAGAGGCCACATCGATTTGCGTGTTGCCGAATTCAATACCTCTTAAATAGGACGTGGTTAGTTGTCCCCAGTTGTCCTTTTCAGTTCCGCCTCCTGAGAGAGCTTGGGCTCTTGGCGTGGCTTCCGTAGTGGGAAAAAGATGTTTGCCCGACACGACACGGTTGAGAGCCGTGAAGATATCTTGGCGATGCACCTCGGAAAGGTAGAGAATTTCGCATACATGCTGCATCATGGATTATACAGTGTCATGCACGGAGTCCCCAGAGGCTCCAAAATTCCTCACCGGAAGTGGATCTCGATGTACTCCCTCGTTCCCGAGCTGAAGTTCCCCTGCTTCTATTTTTTCTTTGAATATATGCTTTAGTCTATTGCAATCACTGGTTGGGTGATGAACAAATATGTGGTATTGGCAGTATTTGGGGTTTGCCATCTCGGCTTCAGTCGGTGGGCGTCTGGGAGATGGTAGTCTGATAACATCATCTTGAATCCATGCTTCTAAGAGATCGATCACCTCCTCAATGGGAAACAGGAAATCCAGAGCATTTCCTTCAGCTTCGTGATGACGCATGAGAGCTTTAGCGGCGGACTTCCGTGGCGGAGTTGCTCGTCGTGTTGGTGCTTCTCGTTTATGCTTCTGGTCTGCAGCTGGGGCCTTCCTTTTTCCTCCATCGTTTACTACGCTCACAGAGGAGGGACCGGCGTTGTACTGTTTGTTGATGAGACGCCTATTCCCACGAGTTTCGAGCACGTCTTCGGCTCTAGTTGGTCTAGCTCTTTCCTATAATGCTGGTGATGTCGTTGCGGATCGCTTGGCAGCTTCATGGAGTCCAGAGAATGTCTGGAAAAGCAGGTTCTCTAGCAATCCGCGGTAAATGGGAGACATACCGTTGATACATGAATTCACCAACTGTTGCTCGGTCACGTTTGGGTCATGACAGTCTAGTGCTTGAACCCTGAATCTCTTGACAAAATCATTTGGATGCTCGTTGTCCCATTGGTACATCCTTCCTAGGTCCGAGAAGGTAACTTGTTCAGACACAAAGAAGTACTTCTTGTAAAATGCGGTAACCATGCCACCCTAGTTGGGGATGTTGTTTGGCAAGATGCTGTTGTACCATGTGTATGCTCTTCCGGTGAGCGATTTTGAAAACTCCCTCAGACGAAGAACGTGATTGTATTCATGTTCTCTTAGGGACTCCAAGAATCGAGAGACATGCTCACATGTATTTCCGGTGCCATCCTACAGGGTGAATTGAGGAGAGGAGTATCCTCTTGGAAGATGAATTCTTTGTATTTCAGGTGGATAAGGAGGTTGATGCTGATGCATGTCTACTTCATCATTCTTGATTCGGTCCCGGAGAAGTTGCTCCAGATCCTCTCGTGTGACAAAATTGGACGGATGATTTCTTTCCAATGGGGTTCTGACACGAATCTCCTCGTCCGCGGAGATGCGTTCTACCGAGGTGCTGGCACTGGGGGTGTTGGAGCCGTTTCTCATCGGCTCTGGAGGGCGTGACTCCTGCGGTAGCCGATCTTCAAGGCTTTGAGAAAGACGAGTACTTCTTTTTGTGTCGAAACCATGTCCGTTGGAAGTAGCATTAACACCAGGGACAGATTCTGCATTGGTTTTTCGGCAGCTGATCCGGATCTGAGTTCCACCATGTTGGAATTGGAAGTGAAAGGTGATATCGGAAGTTTGGAAATCGATGTTGCAACCGAGAAATTGATCTCCCACTGTGGTCGCCAATTATTTGAGGGTGAAAACAGTTTCTGCTGGTTTCAGTAATTTCGTGTGTTGTGGGTGAGAAACGAGTCTAAACCCTAAACAATGTACTGCAAGGGAGTACTTTAGATTTGAGAGATCAATCTGTACAAATCCGGCCTAAACCAAGAAATGGCCGTTCCAGACTTGCTTCGGTCACAAAGTGAAGGAGAAGGGTTGGTTTTGGGGAGGGAAGTGAAGAGAGTGTTGAAACCAGAATAGTTGATTCTGGAAGAGTAGTAGTTTGACTTGTATCAGAAAGTGAAAGCTAGAAGTTGGGAAATCTAACAAGTGATTTCTAAATGTTGTATGCTCCTGACCAAAACTTGTTGTTCGGTGGAAATAGGTAAGACCTATTTATACAAGTCAAAGTGAAACGTACCCTGGTCTCGTAAGAAATGGAAAATAAATGAGTAAATGGGAGGATGTGGTAACCGGTAACGCCTGGAATTGAAGTTCCATAAAAGAAAGCGTTTCACCATTACTCCCTGTATTTACTAACCTCCTCATCCCTATGACACTGTCTTGTAACGGGCGTAGTGTACGCCGCAGGCTATAAACCGCCAAACCAATACCCAATGAGCATCCCCCAGTTCGTGACATGTGTTGATGTCTCGAGTGTTTTCGTGAAAAACGTGTAGCATGTTGCTATTGATTGGCAAGTTGAGCTTGGGAGATTTGTCGGCTCGGTGGTGACCTTCGACGGTCGAGATTTTGCATCTTTAGAGGAAGGGTAGCTGTTGATTATTACAACCCTTCGTTTGGTATCCAGTGGTATGAAAGCATGGACGACATGGCTTTAATATAGCATAGTTTAGGCGCGGCCAAAAGCTAGGGTTTTGGCGTTGTTTGGGCGCGACCAAAACTAGAGCCTGGCGTCAGGCCAAAGGTTTCCATGCGTTAGCTGGTAACCTTGGACGACTAAGATATGCATCTTAGATGGAAAGGTGGACGTCGATTGTTGCAGCCCTTCGTTTTGGCATTCGTAAAGGGAAAACCGACATGGCATGGTTTAGGCGCGGCAAGGTGGCAGGCACGGCGTGCCATTGGCACATGTGGCATGGTCGGCATGCCTTGGCGTGGTTTAGGCGTGGCCAAAACTAGGGTTTTGGAGTTGGGCCAAAGGTTACCATGCGTTGGTTGACGAATTTGTATAAGATGGAAGGGCGACCATTGATTGTTGCAAACATTCGTTTTGGCAGTCGTAAAGGGAAGGCCGACATGACATGGTTTAGGCGCGGCAAGGTGGCTGGCACTGCATGCCATTGGAACAGGTGGCATGGTCGGCATGCCTTGGCGTGGTTTAGGCGTGGCCAAAACTAGGGTTTTGGCGTTGGGCCAAAGTTTACCATGCGTTGGTTGGAGACTTTAGACGACTAGGATTTCCATCTAAGATGGTCGTTGATTGTTGCAGCCCTTCGTTTTGGCATCCGTAACGGGAAGGCCGACATGGCATGGTTTAGGCGCGGCAAGGTGGCTGGCACGGCATGCCATTGGCACATGTGGCATGGTCGGCATGCCTTGGCGCGGTTTAGGCGTGGCCAAAACTAGGGTTTTGGCGTTGGGCCAAAGGTTACCATGCGTTGGTTGGCGACCTTGGACGTCTAAGATTTGCATCTAAGAAGGAAGGATGGCCGTTGATGGTCGCAAGCCTTCGTTTTGGCAGTCGTAAAGGAAAGGCCAGCATGGTATGGCGCGACAAGGTGGCTGGCATGCCATTGGCACATGTGGCATGGCCGGCATGCCTTGGCGCGGTTTAGGCGTGGCCAAAACTAGGGTTTTGGCGTTGGGTCAAAGGTTACCATGCATTTGTTGGCGACCTTGTACGGTTAAGATTTGAATCTAAGATGGAAGGATGGTCGTTGACGGTCGCAAGCCTTCGTTTTGGCAGCCGTAAAGGGAAGGCCGGCATGGTATGACGCGAAAAGGTGGATGGCATGCTATGGCACATGTGGCATGGCCGAAATGCCTTGGCGCGGTTTAGGCGTGGCCAAAACTAGGGTTTTGGCGTTGGGCCAAAGGTTACCATGCGTTGGTTGGCGACCTTGGACGTCTAAGATTTGCATCTAAGATGGAAGGATGGCTGTTGATGGTCGCAAGCCTTCGTTTTGGCATCCATAAAGGGAAGGTCGACATGGTATGGCACGGAGACGTGGTTGGCATGGCATGCCATTGGCACAGTGGTGTCGCTGGCATGGTTGGCATGCCTTGGCGCGCAGACGTGGCTGGCATGGCATTCCATTGGCACAGTGGTGCGGCTGACATGGTTGGCATGCCTTGGCGCGGAGACGTGGATGGCATGGCATGCCATTAGCACAGTGGTGCGACTGGCAGGGAATCTAACCGTAAACGGTTGGATTCATCGTTCTTACGAAGTTTCAGACTTATAGTAGTCCAATCCTGGCCATATTTCGATCCCGGAGACAATTTCTTTCTTGAAGTTGACGAATTTGTGCGTGTTTAATATTTTGGAGAATATTCTAATGGAATCTTACCCGTAAATGGTTGGATTCATCGTTCTTATGAAGTTTCAAACTTATAGTACTCCAATCCTGGCCAGGTTTTGATCCCAGAAACAGTTTCTTTCTCGAATTTGACGAATTTGTGTGTGTTTAAGGTTTCCGAGAATATTATTATGGAATCTTATCGTAAATTTTTGGATTTATCGTTCTTACGAAGTTTCAGACTTATAGTAGTCCAATCCTGGCCAGATTTCGATCCCGGAGACAGTTTCTTTCTTGAAGTTGACGAATTTGTGCGTGTTTAATGTTTTGGAGAATATTCTAATGGAATCTTACTCGTAAATGGTTGGATTCATCGTTCTTATGAAGTTTCAGACTTATAGTACTCCAATCCTAGCCAGGTTTTGATCCCGGAGACAGTTTCTTTCTCGAATTTGACGAATTTGTGTGTGTTTAAGGTTTCAGAGAATATTCATATGGAATCTTACCGTAAATTGTTGGATTCATCGTTCTTACGAAGTTTCAGACTTATAGTAGTCCACTCCTGGGCAGGTTTCGATCCCGGAGACAGTTTCTTTCCCGAAGTTGACGAATTTGTGCGTGTTTAAGGTTTTGGAGATTATTCTGATGGAATCTTACCCGTAAATGGATGGATTCATCGTTCTTACGAAGTTCTAGACTTATAGTACTCCAATCCTGGCCAGTTTTCGATCCCAAAGATAACTTCTTTGTCGAAGTTGACGAATTTGTGTGTCTTTAAGGTTTCAGAGAATATTCTTGTGGAATCTCACCCGTAAATAGTTGGATTCATCGTTTTTACGAAGTTCCCGAATTATAGTACTCCAATCCTGGGCAGTTTTCGATCCCGAAGACAACTTCTTTGTCGAAGTTGACGAATTTTTGTGTCTTTAAGGTTTCAGAGAATATTCTTATGGAATCTTACCCATAAATAGTTGGATTCATCGTTTTTACGAAGTTTCAGACTTATAATAGTCCACTCCTGGCCAGGTTTCGATCTCGGAGACAGTTTCTTTCTCGAAGTTGACGAATTTGTGTTTGTTTAAGGTTTCAGATAATATTCTTATGGAATCTTTCCCGTAAACGGTTGGATTTATCGTTCTTACGAAGTTTCAGACTTATAGTAGTCCAATCCTGGTCAAGTTTCGATCCTGGAGACAGTTTCTTTCTCGAAGTTGACGAATATATGTGTGTTTAAGGTTTTGGAGAATATTTTGATGGAATCTTACCCGTAAATGGTTGAATCATCGTTCTTATGAAGTTTCAGACTTATAGTACTCCAATCCTCGCCAGGTTTCGATCCCGGAGACAGTTTCTTTCTCGAAGTTGACGAAGTTTCTTATTGGTTCATAACTTGTATGTCGTTATACCACTTTTGAAGTTCGAATTGAAACTGAGCTTCATATTTATCGATTCCAGTGATGTATCATGCTAAGTTTGAATTCGGAACCCTCCCGGAGCTTCTTGGTTCATAGTTTGTATGCCGTTATACCACATTTGAAGTTCGAATCGACACCGAGCTTCATATTTATCGATTCCGATGATGTATCATGTTAAGTTTGAAGTCAGAACCCTCCTGGAGCTTCTTAGTTCATAGTTTGTATGCCGTTATGCCACATTTGAAGTTCGAATCGACATTGAGCTTCATATTTATCGGTTTCGATGATGTATCATCTTAAGTTTGAAGTCAGAACCCTCCCGTAGCTTCTTGGTTCATAGTTTGTATGCCGTTATACCACATTTGAAGTTCGAATCGACACTGAGATTCATATTTATCGATTCCGATGATGTATCATGCTAAGTTTGAAGTCAGAACCCTCCTGGAGCTTCTTGGTTCATAGTGTGTATGCCGTTATACTGCATTTGAAGTTCGAATCGAAACTGAGCATCACATTTATCGATTTAGATGATGTGTCCTTCTAGGTTTGAAGTCAGAACCCACCCGAAGATTGTTGGTTCATAGTTTGTTCGCCGTTATACCACATTTGAAGTTCATGACTTGTATAACTCGTCAAAATTGTTTCATGACCTATGTGACTAGTTCGAAATTCAAACCGGAATCACAAAGAGAAAGCACAAAAGCACAAAGAGAAAACACAAAGAAACACCAATTATCGAATTCATTTTTCATTTTCCCGATTAATTCTTCCAAACCTATTTGTGTTCTCTAGGGGGAATTTGACTCATCTAACTTTAGAGATTCAATTAGATGACTCTTAGTATCTTTTAGTTTCCAATTTATATTGGATAGAAACTATTAGTTGTAGAAGAAGAATCTCCATTTTAAGTTCTTCATTTATTCAAAGGGTAGAAAAAGTTAATTTGGTAGATTATTTATCATTTCATTTTATCAATTGCAATTCATTTCAATATTAAGCTTCCTTTATTCATCAAGATTGAACCGTATCATGATGAACTCAAGGTAAGTTAATGTCAAAAAGGAAACTGCAATCTACAAAAGAATCTGTACCACGAAGGAAGGAAATATACGAAAAAAGTCAAGACAAACTACCCGGATGTTTCGTACGATGAAGAGTACTTGAAAATTTTCATTATAGATTTTGATAATCCAAATATTTTTACTGATGTGGTGGATAAGTTGGAAAATGGTGCACCAGATGGGCATTGTGGGTGATCTTGTGCATAAATGTTTGGGCTTAGTGGTGAAGATGGATGGAAGGCTGTCAAGATCGAGATAGAGCGAGAACTGACAGTGAATTCTGAGATGTACATACGGATAATTGGCGGGATGAAAAAATATAGAGACATACTTATTGCTCTGCAATGTAGAAGACCAATTGGGACTCTTTCTGATAAGCACGTAGGTGCTACATTTTGTACCCATATTTATATTAGGCAGGACTCGATATTTTGTCTAATGATAAAATTTTAGTGCTTTTATAGAAAATACTAGCGAATCCGACCATTGGAAGGATAAACGGCTAAACGACTGAGTTTCCGACGAAAATAGCCGAATGTGGCTGGCCTGGTATTTTTATATATCAGCAACACTAAAGTTAGGCCTGTCAATGGAAGAATATCCGTCGAATGTTTAGAAATCCGATATCCGACATGTTAAGCACTACCGAATATTCGATATCCGATAATATCCTATAGGATATCAAAATCAGATATCGATTCCGATAGGCTAAGCCGTCGGATATCCGATAAATATCCGATAGTATCCGGTTATAACAAAAAAGCTTAAAAACCCTTGTAAAATATTTTCAGAATTGACACTTATGGGATATTTATCCGACAATATCCGATACTAGACTCGAAATTAGGATAAATTACAAATAAGTTCATATACTATCGGATATCGGATATTAACATTTCGGGTGGGGTCTAATCCGTTTCCGATATGTTAAGGAAGAAATATCCGATCTGATATCCGATATCCGATAAAACGGATAAAATCCTATAGGATCTCGAATACTCGGAAACGGATACCGGATATCAAACAAATATTGACAGGCCTAACTAAAGTTATTCACGGCATAGAGAGGAAGAGATGATTGGCTGCATATTTAGTGCACCACTTTATTAATCTCATGACGTGGACAGTGAGGTGGAGTCAGTTCATACTGCATGCTTTGGTTTCTTGGCATGATCCCAAACATGAGTGGTGGTGATCTGTTTAGTGATAACAACAACAACATCAGTGGGTTCTGCTAAGTTAACTTCATCTGGGGTTGTTTGATCGAGAGAAGATGGGACCAATTCATAAGCTAGCCAATCGGTTGGGGAGGATCAGTAGATGGTTGAGTTGTCTACCACCGGCGGAGGAAAGTGCCGATAAGTTTGTAAGCCAGATGTGAAAGCAGTGAAGGCAGTGGTGGTCCTTCTAAGGTCCTAAACAGCAACACTGCATTTGTCAAGTGTTAACTGATTCGAATGCTGGATGAGTTTCGACAATAAAAAGTAACTGGCAGCAATTAAGATTTGGGTGAAGATTCGGCTGGAACTTCAAGCTGAGAAAACAGCACCGAATACTCATATTTGATCGGTGGATTGTGGTGATTATGAAGGAGTATATAAGCTCAGGAATGAAAGAATATCGGCAGCAAACAAAGGTCCTGAGTTGGCTGATTCACATCTGGTACAAAAGATGGAGAAGGGTCCTGACTCAAGTTAGAAGAAGGGAACCAAAAGTGCAGATTGGGTCGATATTTTTGACGAGAAATGGTTGCAGGCAGTGGTGCGACTACGCTATAGAGGGGAGCCGGATAAGCAACAGACCGGTACCTCCAAAGACAGAAAATACCGCACGCTCAGTGTTTGAGAAATTGGTTGAGAAGATGTACGACAGAGAATACAAAGTGTAGATGGTGATGTCGTGTGCTACTGGGAGTTGCTGGTCGAGTTTCATAAGGTGCTTAGAAGTTGATGGCGGAATTAGTTCTTGTCCTAATGGTGGTTTTCTATTTACTTAACACTATGGCAACATACGGACATAAATTGTGGTCAGTCTGGGATGTACGTGTATGAGTCGAGATCAACAGCTGCAGTATCGTAGGAGTTGAGCGAAGTAGGTTGGTAGGTAACAGTGGCATCAACGGATTTCAGGGGTCTTGTTTGGCGTTAATAACGGAGGACATGCAATTCGTTAGAGATGTATATGCCAGCTGAATATGTTTGTGCAGAATGTGAACACTGGAGGTTAAGGGAGGTGATAGTCGACCAAGCTTCTATGGAGGAAAGAAAAGCTCGGAGGAAGAGACTTGAGAAGGTTCTGAGATTAAACAAGGAATGGTGCTTTCGACCTGTGACCGGAACTAAGAATGGCAGCTAAAGTGGTGCTGGTTTTGAGCAGCAAGTTGGTGGTAACGATGGTGCAGGAAGGCGTCTTAATAGAGAGAGGTGCTGTGACAGTGCAGAAATCAAAGAGGTGTTTCCGCTGCCATGAATTCGTGTTGGTGAACGGAGGTAACGGAGAAGGTATATATTTGCTGCTGGGTTGTTTTGATGTTGAGCTCGAACTGGAGATGACATACAGTGGTGGTAAACATTCACTGTGTAACCGATGGAGCAAAGCCGAATTTGCTGGTGTTTCACTAAAGCAAGGAATTTGGTGGTTTGGAAGATGGTTGAAAGTGGCATGGAGTTGTGCTGTGATTCGATGGAGCTGAACTTAGACGGTCAGCAAAAGGAGAGACTTTGGCAACCAAATTAATGCAGAACAAACAGTAACGTAAGCTGTAGGCCGCACTCAGGGAAGAAACTAGGGTTTGCAGTTTTGTTCTCTTCTTGTCATGTCTTGCTAGTAAACCATTGTTAGGGCGAAAGGATGTACTTATAGGCCAGATCGTTAATGTTTTGAACAGGAGTTTCTTTAAATCAAAAGTTTTGTTTGATGTTTGAGTATCTCATATTGGTTCTTGTTCTTATAAAATCTTTTCATGTTTTATGCCAAGTATACTACATAGGTAAGTTACAGAACAACTCTATTGAGACCTGGATGATATTAGATTAATGAACATTCTTCTACTTTGTATGCCATGTATACATAGTGATTAGGAGTTCTACTTTTAGGTCGAGATCAGACAATCCTTAATCGATTATCAAGAGTTCTTAACGACATATCTTCCATGTATAAGTAGCCAGGTGTTGCCACTTTACTTGAGTAAAATCGATACTCTTGAGATATAACATAAATAAACCTAGCCTATGACAGATTCCTGGATCCTTAAGCTTTTCCCACCTTGCTTGTCCTTAATCCTTAGAATTCAAAAAACTCTCTCTTGAATCGATTTTGATTAGAAAGTTAGTTGTATTAGTTAGAAGTAGTTCCCACGCTCCTTGAGGGAACGAACCGCGTGCTTGCTATTGTGTACAATTTGGACACCGTGCACTTGCGGTAAATCAAAGTTGGTTATCCGACCTATCAAGTTTTTGGCGCCGCTGCCGGGGAGTGGTTGCAAAATACTCTCTGATTGATATCTTTTCGTACATAATTTTATTTTTTTCTTCTTTTATATTTTCTTTAGTTTTTCTTTACGCAGTTTGTTTGATTTTTTTTAGGTACCTTAGCCTAAAGTGTTGTGGGCGAAAAGAAAGTATGCACTCACAAGGATTTTGCAAGAGCCACTCAGAAGATCCATTAGAGGCTTGCTTAGCTCATTTTGGGTATAATTTTGATGATGATAGTGTTATTTGTGAAGTCAATGCCTTGTTAGACTCCACACCGCTGCTAGACACTAATAAATGGAATCCCAAGCTAGAACCTCTAGTTCTGCCCGAGTCTCGACTAGTTTCATCAGTCGAGAAAGCTCCAACCTTGACCCTTAATAATGAAACCGTTATAGATGATAATGGGTCTATGAGTCATGATATTATTTCTCCATTGAACCATTGTTCAGCGAGAGAATTTGAGCCAATATATGTACGTGTGCCATATTTTGCTGAATTTGAACCAATATCCGCCGTGGAAGTTATTTCCGCTGATTTAGTGCCTGATTTAGAGAGTGCACCTCAACAAGAAGCTATTGAACAGTTTATACCTCTTAGTGTGAATGATTTACTTATCCCGACAATGCATGGATTGGATTGTTTTGTATGGGGAGTGGATTCACATATGTCTTTGGATGATTATAGTGTTTGCAGGTGCATATTTTCAGCTGACCGGATTGGTTAGGTTGATCCCCAACTATTCAGACTCTAAATATATGATTGGCAGCTTACTTTGGGGTACCAACCCATCAGATTTGTTCCCTTCGTTTGATCTTTTATTTTTATTTGTTTAGTTTTTGCATATCGTATTTTAGAATTTCCCATCTTAATTTTTACGTTGGATAACTCAATTGCATTGAGGACAATGTAATGTTTAAGTGTGGGGGAGTGATTAACTTTTTACTTTTCCTTTTCAGGATTTTTCTTGCAATTTATGACCAGCTGTTGAGCGGGTCTATTGTAGGTTTGTAGCTATATTACGACCAATTGTTGAGCGGGTCTAAATTTTTTTTTTAAAAAGTAATGATAATTATGACCAGCTGTTGAGCGGGTCTATTATTTTATTTTCTTATCATTTTCTTATGACCGGCTGTTGAGCGGGTCTATTCTTTTGTTTTTGCAAAATATGACCAGCTGTTGAGCGGGTCTAAAAAAAATCATCAAAATACACGATATGATCAGCTGTTGAGCGGGTCTACTTTTTGTTTTCTTAACATATTATGATCAGCTGTTAAGCAGGTCTTGGGGGTTTTGCTTATGATCAGCTGTTGAGCGGGTCTACTTTTTGTTTTTCTCGAGGACTAGCAAAATATAAGTGTGGGGGTGTTGATAAGCACGTATGTGCTACATTTTATACCCATATTTATATTAGCTAGGAGTCGATATTTTGGCTAATGATACAATTTTAGTGCTTTTGACTAATGATCAAATATCATGCTGTAAAAACAGCTTCTCCCCAAAATCTTAATGGTAAGTTTTTGTTATGGAGCATTACCCTAGCCATTTCCTGAATATTCCTATTGTTTCTTTCTGCAACTCCATTAGCTTGAGGAGTAATAGGTGGAGAGTATTGTTGAATGATCCCCAGTTCGTCACAGAATTCAAATACCTTCGTGTCTTTGAATTTAGTTCCGCGATCGCTTCTAATTTTCTTTAGTTTGTGACCTTGTTCGTTCTGGATCCTTTTAACAATAATCTTAAATTCACCAAGAGTTTCATTCTTATGAGATAGGAATGCAACCCAAGTGAATCTGGTGTAATCATCTACCATAACTAAAGCATACTTCTTACCAGCAACAGTGGGTTGTTGAATTGGTCCGAAGAGATCCATATGAATTAAATCAAGTGGAGCTTTAGTGAGAATATATCGAGATGGTTTATGGTGAACTTTCATTTGCTTACCCTTTTGACAGGCACCACATACACCTTCAATCTTTGCATTTATTTTGGGAATGCCTCTAACAAGTTCTTTGTTAATGATCTTAGTTAGAAGACGATAATTGATGTGACCAAAACGCTCATGCCAAAGATGTATAGATTCCACCTTAGTCAAATTGCAGCGATTGCTAAACTGAGTATCAAGTAGATAAAAGTTGTTTTTACCACGAGTTCCTTGAAAGATTACTTTCCCAGATTTGTCAACAATGTCAATCCATTTGCATTGAAGACACCTCGATGGCCTTTGTCACAAATTTGACTAATAGAAAGAAGATTAGCAGTCATACGTTTTACGTATGCTACATCATGGATTTCTGGAACACCGGGTAGTTTGATCATTCCCTTCTTGCTAATGTAGCAATAACTCCCATCTCCAAACGTTACAGGAGCTCCTTCATAGTCAATAGACGAAACGAACCATTTGAGATCACCTGTCATATGTCTACTACATCCACTATCAAGAAACCATTGAAAAGGAGACGTAGATCTTAAAGCAAAGGCACCCATACTATTAGTACTTCTCTGTTTAGAGTTTTCCGACAGTCTTGTATATCCTTTGAGAGTATCAAAATGTTGTTTAGTTTTCTTACAAAGATTACATGCAACACTCAGGGTCTTTCGAAATGACATACAAACTTGTTGTAAGAGATTGTAAGAATCACAACAACAATACGGGTCACAAATTTGAATTTTGTCTGAGTGGTTCCTAGTCACATCAGTTTTTACATCAACAGGTTGTTGATTACTATCTGATTTACGACTTTTCTTTAAAGTGGAACAACTGGTTGTTGATTCACCAAGGAACAATTACTAGATATCAAATCCTTAAGAATTGCAATTTCTGCAACAAGACCAGAGTTGATCCGTATTTTTTCATCCAACCCATTTTGAAGAGTAACCAGTTTATCAGACATTTTTCTACGTTTGGTTTTTAAACCTGGTGAAGCGTTATTTGAGACTTTATGATCCATATAGTCAGATCGCTACAAACACAGACTTTTGAGGTCTTGAACGTGTTTGCCTGCTCTGATACCAATTGAAAAAGCGGGGGTCTAACAACACCACCCAATATTTCTCTTTGCAATCTGTATGGACTAACTCGAATATAATTTTAAGAGAATCAACAAGACTCAATCAATTAAAAGTATAACAACGAGTTTATATCTCTCTCTTGTTTTGATTTACTCAAGATAATAGAAATCAGCGAGTCCTAATCAAATACAAGGAATAACTTGGATGGTACCAAAGACCAATGTCCAAGGATCAATCAATGATAATCAACAACCAAGGTTGGATTAATCTAATTGATGATCTAAACGCACAACCTGTATCATTTCAATTATAAAGATAAACAATATTATGCGGAAACTGAAATAACACAGACACCAGAAATTTTGTTAACGAGGAAACCGCAAATGAAGAAAAACCCCGGGACCTAGTACAGATTGAATACACACTGTATTAAGCCGCTACAGACACTATCCTACTCCAATCTAACTTCAGACTGGATTATAGTTGAACCCCAATCAGTCTGCCAATGATCCAAGGTACAGTTGTACTCCCTACGCCTCTGATCCCAGCAGGATACTGCGCACTTGATTCCCTTAGCTGATCTCACCCACAAGTAAGAGTTGGTACGACTCAAAATCGCAGGCTTTAATAATAAACAAATCTGTCTCAAACAGACAAGTCTATCAAAGGATCAATCTGTCTCCCACAGAAAAACCCTAAAGTTTTTGTTCCGTCTTTTGATAATAATCAAGGCGAACAAGAACCAATTGATAATCCGTTCTTATATTCCCGAAGAACAGCCTAGAGTAATCAATCACCTCACAACAATTTTAATCGTATGGTAGCGAAACAAGATGTTGCGGAATCACAAACGATGAGATGAAGATATTTGTGATTACTTTTTAATATATTGCGTGTCGGAGAAATCAAACAATCTGAAACCAATCAATATGATTGTACTGTTATGATATAATATGCAAGATCAAATCACACAACTATGATAAAAGTATTATCGGTCTGGCTTCCTAATCCCAATGAAGTCTTTAAGTGGTTAACCTGGTGTTGATGGTGGTTTTTATCTTAGGGTTAAAATCGTAAAACCATACACCTGACATGATGTCACTATGACCATTAACACATTTATTGAATCAATCAGCATGCCTACGTAAGAATTACCAGGGCACCTTTTTTTTTATATATGTACTATGTTCCACGGCAGAAACCTTAGCATTGACCGACATCATCTATGCCAAACCCTAATTCTCACGCTACCGTGCCAATGGAAAACCATGCCAGCCACATTTCCACGCCAAGGCATGCCAACCATGCTAGTCGAACCACCGTGCCAATGACAAATCATGCCATCCACGTCTCCGTGCCAAGGCATGCCAACCATGCCAGCCGCGCCACCGTGCCAATGGCAAACCATGCCAGCCACGTCTCCGCGCCAAGGCATGCCAACCATGTCAGCCGCACCACCGTGCCAATGGTTCGCGCCAAGGCATTTCAACCATGCCAGCCGCGCCACCGTGCCAATGGCAAACCATGTCGGCCACCTCTCCGCGCCAAGGCATGCCAACCATGCCAGCCGCACCACCGTGCCAATGGCAAACTATGCAGCCACGTCTCCGCGCCAAGGCATCCCAACCATGCCAGCCGCGCTACCGTGCCAATGGCAAACCATGCCAGCCACGTTCCCATGCCAAAGCCATGCCGACCTCGCTACATGCCGCTGGCTTCCAAAACGAAGGGTTGCAACAATCAACGGCCACCCTTCCATCTGATACACAGATCTTAGCCTTCCAAGGTCACCAACCAACGCATGGTAACCTATGGCCCAACGCCAAAACCTTAGTTTTGGCCGCGCCTAAACCGTGCCAAGGCATACCGACCATGCCACATATGCCAATGGCATGCCGTGCCAGCCACCTTGCCGCGCCTAAACCATGCCATGCCGACCTTTCTTTTACGGCTGCCAAAACGAAGGGTTGCAACAATCAACGACCACCCTTCCATCTGAGACGCGGATCTTAGCCGTCCAAGGTCACCAACCAACGCATGGTAACCTTTGGTCCAACGCCAAAATCCTCGTTTTGGCCGTGCCTAAACCGCGCCAAGGCATGCCGACCATGACACATGTGCCAATGGCATGCCATGCCAGCCACCTTGCTGCGCCTAAACCATGCCATGCCGACCTTTCCTTTACGGCTGCCAAAACGAAGGGTTGTAACAATCAACGGCCACCCTTCCATCTGAAACGCAGATCTTATCCGTCCAAGGTCACCAACTAACGCATGGTAACCTTTGGACCAACGACAAAACCCTAGTTTTTGGCCGCGCCTAAACCACGCCAAAACATGCCAACCATGCCGCATGTGCCAATGGCATGTCGCGCCAGCCACACCTCTGCGCCAAGACATGCCAACCATGCCAGTCGCACCGCTATGCCAATATTCTAGCTGGGCCACGCCAAAATCCTAGCCTGGTCACACAAAAACCCTAGCCTGGCCACGCCAAAATCCTAGCTCGGTGACGCCAAAATTCTATCCTGGCCACGCCAAAATCCTAGCCTGGTCAGGCCAAAACCTTATCCCGGCCACGCCAAAATCCTAGCCCGGCCACGCCAAAATCCTAGCCTGGCCACGCCAAAATCCTAGCATGGCCACGCCTTCGCTGGCTGCCAGAACGAAGGGTTGCAACAATCAACAACCACCCTTCCATCTGAGATGCAGATCTCAGCCGTCCAAGTTCGCCACCAAACGCATGCCAACTTGCGGCCCGAAGCCAAGCATCACGGTTTTACCAAAAACTGAATTTTGGCACATGCAAGCGATACAACCATGCCGCTGGTTTCCAAACGAAGGGTTGCAACGATCTACGTCCACCCTTCCTCCTGAGGTGCAGATCTCATCTGTACGAACCTGCCACCAAACGACTCATGGGAATGTCTTGGCTGCAAGGCTAACACTCTGGTCAGGGCACCAACCTGGATACGGCGCCTACTCTTTGGTCACGACACGAACATGGATACGAAGCCTATTCTTTGGTCACGACACCAACCTGGATACGACGCCTATTCTCTGGTCACGTCACCAACCTGGCTACGACGCCTATTCTTTGGGCACCACACCAACCTGGCTACGACGCCTATTCTTTGGTCACGACACCAACCTGGCTACGATGCCTTTTATTTGGCCACGCCACATGTAGCAACCTGCTACACGTTTTCTACGAAAACACTCAAGACATCAAAACATGTCACAAACTGGGGGATGCTTATCAGGGTATTGGTTTGGCGGTTTACAGCGTGCGGCGTACACTACGCCCGTTAAAAGACAGTGCCATAAAAATGAGGCGGTTAGTAAGTACAGGGAGTAATGGTGAAACGCTTTCCTTCATTATGGAACATCAATTCCAGGCGTTACCGGTTACCACCTCCTCCCATTTACTCATCCGTTTTTATTTCTTACGAGACCAGAATACGTTTCACTTCGACTTGTATAAATAGATCTTACCTATTTCCATCGAACAACGATTTTTTGGTTAGGAACATATAACACTCAGAAATTAATTGTTAGCTTTGCCATTTGTTAGCTTTCACTTTCTGATACAAGTCAAGAAACTACTCTTCCAAAACCAACTATTCTTGTCTCAACACTCTCTTCGCTTCCCTCCCCAAAACCAACCCTACTCCTTCACTTTGTGACCAAAGCAAGTCTAGAACGACAATTTTTTGGTTTAGGCCGGATTTGTACAGATTGATCTCTCGAATCTAAAGTACTCCCTTGCAGTACATTGTTTACGGTTTAGACTCATTTCTCACCTACAACACACAAAATTACCGAACCAGCAGAAACTGTTTTCACCCTCAAACAATTGGCGACCACAATGGGAGATTTATCTTTCGGTTACAATGTCAATTTTCAATCCTCGATCTCGTATTTCGACCCAGACATCAGGACGGTAGAATCAAACGTTTCGCTCAGGGATTGACGACTTAGCTACCAGACGACCCGATTACCAGTCATGACACGACAAGGGGTGACTGGGGGACTTCCAAGATGGTAGAAGCAAACGATCCACCCAGGGATCTACGACTCGATTATCAGTTGACTCAGGGACGACTGGGGACTTTCCACGATCACGACGGCGCTTCCCACAAAACTCGGACTTGCACCCGGAAGATCCATTTTTCGTTAGGATATCCGAAAAACCGAGTAAGTCTTGCTAGAAAAAATGCATGGTCTACTATTTCAAGTTTTCACAAGAATGATAAAAATCGATAACCATTCTATGTCTCATCCCATGATCTCTACTGACACGCAACACTCACGGTTCCACGTTTTTTCTGAGATGTTTGCGACACTTTCAATCATAACCAAGACGACATTATTCTAAAACAATTCATTCCAAAAGAATAATCCAAAACCCTCATAGATAACAATTTTCTATCAATTCAATTCAAGTCAAACCATAAACCAGGCGCTTTGTTTGCCTTTCAAAAAAAAAAAAATAACAGTCACCTACCCGTGCGTGCCTACTTTGCATAATAATGATTACCCGTCATTATTCATGAGGTAGTCGACGTTACTACGGTGATATTCAAAGAGGAATTGTTTATGATGAAGTATTTATACAAGTTTATGAAAGGCATGCCCATGGCTAGGGTTTACGCCAATTCGGAAGGACAATATTTCTACAGATTTATGGTAGGCATACCTATGGCTAGGGTTCGCACCAACACAAGAAAACAAGAAAACGAATTGAAAGAGAAACGTCGGAGTACATAGCTGGAATATGCTTGTCAACTTTATTGCTACCATGCTACCGGTAACACCAGGACGTGAGAACAAAGATACGAGATAAAAAGGAGATCCAACCCCTTTCATAGGCACTTTTGGAATTTGAATAAGGGAAGGATTTCCTATTTGGGCTACGTATGGAAAGAGGCAACTGGGCCCGCAAGAACAAGTACGCGCCACGCCAATCCAGCGCCGTGCCAAGCCAACAGTCCACGCCATACCAAATCCAAGCCAGCGTCCATGCCAAGCCAGCGCCCGTTCCAAGCCTATCCAGTGCTGAAAGCTTGCGTCCTTCCTGCGCCGGCAGCTTACATCTTTTCCAGCGCTGACAACTTGCATCCTTCCAGCGCTAGCAACTTGCATCTTTTCCAGCGTTGACAGCTTGCATCCTTCCAGCGCCAGCAGCTTGCATCCTTTCCAGCGCTAACATCTTGCATCCTTCCAGCACTAACAACCCTGCATCTTTACAGCAGCTTGCATCTTTCCAGCGCTAACAACTTGCATCTTCCCAACGCCAGCAGCTTGCATCCATCTAGCGTTGCACTTGAACGCCCAGTAGAAGGGAATCAACAATCCAATTTCATCACACGTAAAGATCAGGAACGACTTTTTCAAAATCGAAGCAAAGAAAATCAGCAACGCCCCTGAGTTCACAAAGACTCTTTTCATGTCAGGAGATGCATGCTTTCTGGGGACTTCTCCCGCAAAATCGTGCAGTCTATGGTGAAACATTTTTTGTGAGATTCTATATTTACCCAAGGCGCAACGTCAAGAGATATTTACATCCCTCAACCGCACTGCATCAGGAAAAGCAGTTGTTTCCATCCAGGAAGCCGTTCCCAAACCCCAACCTCTCTTGGAAAGCACGATTGATAGATGAAACTGGGGACTCCTAACCACTATTCGCTTGAAGGGTGCCCAGTTTGACAACACACTGATTGACACGTCCTCTCCGTTTCAACGTCCTCCAGCAGCGGCTCCGCTTCAACGTTTTCTTCAACATCCGCTCCGCTTGAACGTTCTCTCCATAAGCTGCTCCAGGATCCGAAGATGGAGCTTCAGCGTTTTTGCTCTAAAAGTTTCAACGTCCTCTCCAAGAACCGAAGCCACTTTAATTCCTCCTTCCCTCCAAATCTCTTGGTCATGGACAGTTTTCTCACTTACGCATTCTAGCCAACCTACTTTGTTCCCACGACAATGTAGTCTCTTCTGATTACATCTGCTGCCAAGAACTGTCGCCGCTCATTTGTTGATACCAGCCAGAGCTTCACCGCAACAACAATCATTACAAAGATGGAAACAAGTAAACCATACTTGGGGACTGAGGGTCTACACGGAATCCTTTCACTGGCAAAGCTCAGAAGACACGGCCAACCAAAAGACCATAGACACAACAAGGTCATATATTCTTCAAGGGTGTAGAGCAAGAATATTATCACCTCTTTGTCTAGAAGACGCCTTCAACACTTTACCAGGCCGCGGCGGATCCCAAGCCTTTAGAAACTAAAGAAAAATGCAACCGGGGACTGCTCATCGCAGTCCATCCCGATCACCATCAAAGATTCATGAGATAACCCCAGAGACGCGGCTGAAACATTTTCTTGAAGAAACAGAGGGAGCCACGATAAACAACATAACTCTCTTATTCCTACTTCCTCTCTATCCATAATATTTCGTCCATGTGCATCCCAACGTCACATCCAGAAGAGTACAATAAGCTTGTATCAAATCCCGTGGATATGGATTCAAGGCGATGCGATGAAAGTAGGCTACACATGGGGACTACCATCATGGGACGCTTTCACTCCCCTCAATCTGGTTATTTCTGATTTCAACATCATCACTGCCGAAGTTTTACGAGTCGCAGGAATTTCTCGAAGCCTTACATGTGCATCGAAGACTCCAAAAGCACGCCACAGAGATACATTCACATGTTCGGTCGTGCCTTCAGATCTAACATAAATATAACCGGGGACTGCTCACCGCATCCCATTCCATATGATAGTCCAAGATTCTGAAGATGGTTCAAAGGATGTCACTTGGAACAAAGTCCTTGAAGACGTGATAGCTGCACGTCGGCAACGAAACGTCTCCCAACTCATCTATTTCATCCAGTGGCTCTGGAATATTTCGACCGTGCAAGCATCCACAACATACTGTCATCGCGATCAGAAGGTCCAGGCACTGAACAACCTAAAATCAAGGATGAACCGACAACGCAACCACATCCATCCGTCCCAAGAATGCAATGAAGTTTGGTAAATTTTGGAATCCACTGGAGAGACACTGGAGACGAAAGCACGGATCCGGACGACAGAAAATAGAAGAAGATGAATCGGCGCGGCTATGCTACCCCGGGCCCGTAACATCCCTCCTGAATTCTTCCTGAGTTTCACTGTTGGGTCATTTTCACCTCCTGGGAGAGATCAAAACCTAAATATTCCCGCGTACGAAGATAGGAAATTATTTTCCGGTCAGATGGAGGGGCGGACCGTCAAAATCCGAGTTCGTACGAGAATTATACAGCAATTTTAGTAAGAAGCGCTAATTAGGGTTTCGGCATCCCAAACCCTGATTTCGACAAAGTTGCCAGGCGTCATCACCACCGTTTGGTAGCCGAAGTTCCAAAACCAGTTCCCATCTTTCCACGGAACTGAAGCCAGTCGTCATCCTTCCACGGAAATGAAGCCAGTCGTCATCCTTCCACGGAACTGAACCCCGACGACATCATTCCACGGGCCCGCAACATCCCTCCTGAATTCTTCCTGAGTTTCACTGTCGGGCCGTTTTCACCTCCTAAACGAGCTCAAAACCTAAATATTCCCGCGTAGGGAGATAGGAAATTCTTTTCCGGTCAGATGGAGGGGAGGACCGTCAAAATCCGAGTTCGTACGATAATTCTACAACAATTTTAGTAAGGCGCGCTAATTAGGGTTTCGGCATGCCAAATCCTAATTTAAACACAGTTGTCACGCGCCATCACTATCATTTGATAACTGAACTTCCAGCGTCATCACCATCGTTTGGTAGCCGAAGTTCCGAAACCAGTTTACACCATTCCGCGGACTGAAGACAGTTTCCACCATTCCGCGGACCGAAGCCAGTTTCCTCCATTCCAAGCCGACTAACGCCTGCGGCTCCCATTCCAAACCGACCAACGCCTGCGGCTCCCATTCCAAGCCGACAAACGCCTGCGGATCCCATTCCAAGCCGACCAACGCCTGCGGCTCCCACTCCAAGCCGACCAACGCCTGCGGCTCCCATTCCAAGACGACCAACGCCTGCAGCTCCCATTCCAAGCCGACCAACGCCTGCGGCTCTCGCTCCAAGCCGAC